>NC_086284.1:4260396-4591665 GCF_963924245.1 Chroicocephalus ridibundus
ATAATGTTTGAACAAAATGAATTATTTTCTCTTGGGTTTTAATCCTAACTATGTCAAGGGTATTCAGAACAGTCTGGGATTTTTTCTGGATAAGGCCTTGGATATCTTCAATATGAACCCCAGAAGGAAGCAGCTGTACCTCAGAACAAAAGATGTGAAAAGTAAAGTAGGCTATAGTGTCCTGCCTCTGTCTTTCATTAGGGAATGAGAAGGGGGAAATAATATTTCTAAACTCTAAAGATCACGTCTGTTCATTCCAGAAGCTCAGTTAATTTGCTTTTTCCCAAATGCTTTCAGCTTTTAATCACTTGCAGTGGTTGTTTCATTATCAGAGATCCTTCTTTGCAGAACTTCTGCATTTAAGATGCTTCTTTTCAATAGCTCGGCTTTTTCTGTGCAATTGTTTCAAAGCCAATTCTTGTCAACTGGTGGAAGAATAGGAAATTTTTTGTTCCAGAGAGAGTAAAATTAAAACAAAAACTTCAGCAGGCAGAAATCAAAGTCAGCGACAATTAATTAATTTATTTATACAATGGGGGATATTCTGGGTGAAATGCAAAGACTGCTTAATTCAGGGAATTTTATATTCATAAAATATCTTTATGAATACCTGGTCTCTGGGAGAAAACTCACGTCCCACCTAATACTGACCTCCTAACTTTATGGCACCTTGAAAAAGATTCTGTATCTTTGACAGAGCCAAACAATTAAGGCCTAGATCTACCCCTGCTTCCTGCATTACTTCTGTTGTACCTACTTAATTAATATCCATATTTATGTTGAAAATGACTTAAATATCAAGGTTAATTAGTTAACTACATTAAGATATGCAAAGAATTTGGGTTTGGCTTCCTGCTGCTCCTTTCCTCCTTCCTGTGACATTACTGGAAATTTAAAGATTGTGCTATGAGCGTCTGATGGAACAATACTGTTTTTTGAATTTGAACAAGGATCTCCATCAAGTCTTTGCCTGGATTTGTCTGTTGAGACTTTCCTAACACATTTCTGCAAATTACAAGTCTGCAAGTGAGAATGTGAGATATGATTTTATGCAAATGGTATTTCAAACCTGCCCTACTACCAAATAAACACTGTATGAGAATGAAAAAAGGTTGATGCTCCTCCTGTAAATCCTGTGGGAAAACGTAGGCATCTGTTGTTGGATGTTTATTCAGCTTGCAAGAACTGAAATCAGTAGAACTACTTTAGAGTCAATGAAGAAAAAATGAGCGCTTGCAGAATGTGTTTTCAGTCACCCAAACAGAAATGTGTAAAATTGTTCAAATGAACCACGTCCCTGAAGAAACTTGATTTTGAGGGTCAGGTTGTTACAAGGGCTTGTCTTGGGTTTGGAAAAAGAGTTTAATTCCCTGCTGCCTGAGTGGAACCATCCTGTACGATGCAGCGCAAATAATTTTTAGGGAGAGACTATAATATATTTTGACGTGCTGACCAGGAACTCTCCTAAATGATTATACATTTTATGTTAAGAAAACATTGGGCAAACATGGAATTTACCAGGTAATAATTCAGAAACAGGTCTTCTTATGGAGTTTGAAAAGCCAATTTTATATAAACCTGATCAGAAGTTGTAGTTTTGTCTTTGTCAAATCTAAGCCCAACTGAAATTTCATGCAAATTTCCTTAAAGGGAACATTTTGTTATAGGCTATAATTCCTGGGAGTAGAGACACCATTTCTGTATGTTGGTTTTATGCTAATGTAACTCCATTGCAACACCACTGAATTAAACCCCTAATGTTTACCCATGAACAGAATCTCTCTGTTACAAAAAGTTATGAAAAAAGTCACATCTTTAAACCAAGAAAAAATTTAATCATTCAAGACGGTCAGATCACATGCAATTTTTATCATATAATCTGCAAGACTGTGTTTCCTCTGATAAAGGACACTCGAACCCTTTCTTAATGAAGGACATTCTTCACGTCAAAAGTTTGGAGAAGCCATTTAATAAACCTAATGATACTCCTAATAGAAGATGGGATGCCCTCAAAAAGATAGTTAGAGAGCATTTGGTTTCCCTGACTGCTAATAATTTTTTGAAAGTATCATACTCTAGTTAGTCATGCCATACTGATTGATGTATCTTCTTTAGATAAGATTCTTAAAAGCACTAGATCCTCAAGGATTTATAAGAAATTAAACTGTGCTACGGGTAAATTAAACACTTACTCTCTGGAAAATAAAATCTCTCAGATGGCATAGCTAAAATAATCCAATTATGAAAGGCAGGCAGAATTATTTGCTTTTTAAAATTAAAAACAGGAAAAAAGTTATAATTTTAGACCAAATTCCATGAAAGATAAACATGAAAATAAGAAATTGAAGAGATTCTGATGCTCAGATGAAGACTGCCTGTAATATCTGTCGTGCTTTGCAAAGGTCTAAAGAAGTTTTAAGCTAATACATAAATAAGGCCCTGATTCCTGTTAGGTAATTTTGTATTTATGGAACAGCTTCTAAATGTACTGTACTACTGCCTGCGGACAAACTTATCTATTACCTTCGATAAGTATGGAACATTCTTGCTTTAATGCTGCTCTGGATTTCAAGTTTGATCATACGTCCTAAGGTGACTGAAGACTTGGTTGAATGGAGAGCAAAAAGAGCTGAGATGTGTAGCTAGTGTGGTTTTCCTCTACTCTGTTCTTAGAGAAAAAAAGACAGATTTTTACTTTTAGTTGTCATATTAAATTTTGACCATTTCTGGGAGCTTCAGCAAAGAAATAATACTCAGCCATTACTAAAGGCTCATGGCGACTCCAAGAGTTTTTCATTTGGGTTGCAATAATGCCTTTGTATGTTCTATTAAAGGCTAGATAAATAGAAGGATATTAGATAGCAAAGCTTGTTGTTTCAGCCTGTCACCTTAAATCTCCTGTACAAATATTATCTAAGATTCCTGCTTTCAGGCTAAATGGTTTCTTTTTTGTACTGTAAGCATCATTTAAATAAACTAAACCAATCCAGTCAAAAAGCCACGCAGGTAACACTAGGAAAGCTCTTAATCTTCTCCACTGTATTAAACAATGAATGTCATAGCAAAAGTAAAATTGGGAAGGAGTACTAGGGTAGATTTATTTAGAGCTTCTGAACAGCAGCAGTTGAAATATGTCCTTCCAGATGTCCTGGGTGTTATTCCTAGACCTGCTCCTGTTATACTGAAAGATGAGAGCAAAGTCACTGTGTCTTCTTTAACACAGTTCGCCTTGTTCGTTTAAAATCTAAGGTACCTGTGGCATGGTCAATCTCTCACTAGAAGCTTGTGCAATGTCCTGCAGAACGGGACTCCTCTGACAAAATTATGTGTGAATTCGAACCTTTATATTTACTTACAGATACTTATCCTAAAATAAAGTATCACAGCATTCTCCTGGAGAAGCTGGTGAATCATGGCATAGACAAGTGTACTCTTGGCTGGGTTAAAAACTGGCTGGATGGCCATGTCCAGAGAGTTGTGATCAATGGGGTGAAATCCTCTTGGTGGCTGGTCACCAGTGGTGTCCCTCAGGGCTCAGTTTTGGGGCCAGTTTTGTTTAATATCTTTATCGATGATCTGGATGAGGGGATTGAGTGCACCCTCAGTAAGTTTGCAGACGACAGCAAACTAGGTGGGAGTGTTGATCTGCTTGAGGGTAGGAAGGCTCTACAGAGGGACCTGGACAGGCTGGATCAATGGGCCAAGGCCAACTGTATGAGGTTTAATAAGGCCAAGTGCCGGGTCCTGCATTTTGGTCACAACAACCCCAAGCAACGCTACAGGCTTGGGGCAGAGTGGCTGGAAAGCTGCCCCCCAGAAAAGGCCCTAGGGGTGCTGGTGGACGGCCAGCTTAACGTGAGCCAGCAGTGTGCCCAGGTGGCCAAGAAGGCCAACAGCATTCTGGCTTGTATCAGGAATAGCGTGGCCAGCAGGAGCAGGGAAGTGATGGTGCCTCTGTACTCGGCACTGGTGAGGCCTCACCGCGAGTGCTGTGTTCAGTTCTGGGCCCCTCTGTACAAGAGGGACATTGAGGTGCTGGAGCGTGTCCAGAGCAGAGCTACCAGGCTGGTGAGGGGTCTGGAGAGCAGGTCATCTGAGGAGAGGCTGAGGGAGCTGGGCATGTTTAGCTTGGAGAAGAGGAGGCTGAGGGGAGACCTCATTGCCCTCTACAACTGCCTGAAAGGAGGGTGGAGAGAGGTGGCTGTTGGCCTCTTCTCCCAAGTGAATAATGACACGACCAGAGGAAATGGTGTGAAGCTGTGGTAGGGGAGGTTTAGATCAGATATTAGGAAGAATTACTTGACTGCAAGAGTGGTCAGGCACTGGAACAGCCTGCCCAGGGAGGTGGTTGAGTCACCATCCCTAGAGGTGTTTAAGAAATGTCTAGATGTGTCACTTCAGGGCATGCTCTAGTGGCAGAGATTGTAGGTTGTTTGGTTGGACTCGATGATCTCAAAGGTCCTTTCCAACCATGAAGATTCTACGATTCTATGATAAAATATTTTAATATGCATAAAATTCATACATTATATATATATATATGGATAAAATAAAGTGCATTTTATTAGACCCGGTAAAGTAAAAAAGCTACCAGTTATAGTTACTTGCTTGCTGCTTAATATGGCCTCTTAAAATTACAATTTTCCTTGACTGGACAGCCTTCCTGTTCATTCCTTCTTTAGGGTTAGGGAAGATGACTAATCTCGATCAACTTTCATTGTGTATGGATTTCTTCCTAATCACATGCATGAGACTTAAAGCCTGTTGTTGACTGCTTTCCTCCTGCTCTGCCACGCTGGAAGCCCAGGTAAGGACATTATTTCCTTGACTTTACAGCTCACTTCATAAGAGCAGCTACAAATGTTCCCCAGAACTGGTCATGAGCAAAAACGCATGTCCAATATGCTTGGGGAAAAAAAAAAAAAAAAGATAGAAAATGTCACAATACTTTTTCCTCAAAGATGCTTTAAAAAGAGTGGGGTGATGTAGGGAGTGTTGTGGTTTGGGATAGGTTGGCCAATGACAAGATAACAGATGCTGCCCCCCACTTCTCGCTCCAAGGAGAGGAAGAAGAGAGATAAAGAGAAGTATAAGTTTAGAAAATAAATACACTATTTTAATGAAATATTAATAATAAAATAAAAAGGAAATAATTAAATAAATATAATATATACAAAACTGTACCAAGCTCCCAGGGAGATGTCACCGGCAGGCACTGGGGAAGTTCCCGACTGCACTCAGTGACGAATGGGAACAAGATGCTGGATCTTGATTCAAGAACCCGTGGATTGGGATCAAAGGCAGATGAACTGACAGGATCCTCCTCAGACATCCAGGGAAGCTTAGGAAGTGTGGGTTAGATGAATGGACAGTGGGGTGGATAGAAAACTGGTTGAAAGATAGAGCTCAGAGGGTTGTGATTAGGGGCACAGAGTCTAGTTGGAGACCAGTGACGAGTGGTGTTCCCCAGGGGTCAGTACTGGGTCCAGTCCTGTTCAACATATTCATCAATGACCTGGATGAGGGGATAGAGTGCACCCTCAGCAAGTTTGCTGATGACACCAAGCTGGGGGGGGTGGCTGACACACCGGAAGGCTGTGCCGCCATACAGAGAGACCTGGACAGGTTGGAGATCTGGGCAGAGAGAAACCTTATGAAGTTCAACAAGGGCAAGTGTAGGGTGCTGCACCTGGGGAGGAACAACCCCATGCACCAGTACAGGTTGGGTGCTGACCTGCTGGAGAGCAGCTCTGTGGAAAGAGACCTGGGAGTCCTGGTGGACAACAGGATGACCATGAGTCAGCAATGTGCCCTTGTGGCCAAGAAGGCCAATGGCATCCTGGGGTGCATCAAGAAGAGCGTGGCCAGCAGGTCAAGGGAGGTCATCCTCCCCCTCTACTCTGCCTTGGTGAGGCCGCACCTGGAGTACTGTGTCCAGTTCTGGGCTCCCCGGTTCAAGAGGGACAGGGAACTGCTGGAAAGGGTGCAGCGGAGGGCTACAAAGATGATTAGGGGACTGGAACACCTCTCTTATGAGGAAAGGCTGAGGGATTTGAGTCTCTTCAGTCTGGAAAAAAGACGTCTGAGGGGTGACCTTATCAATGCTTATAAATACTTAAAGGGTGGGTGTCAGGACGATGGGGCGAGGCTCTTTTCAGTGGTGCCCGGGGACAGGACAAGAGGCAATGGGCACAAACTGGAACATAGGAAGTTCCACCTAAACATGAGGAGGAACTTCTTTACGCTGAGGGTGGCAGAGCACTGGCACAGGCTGCCCAGAGAGGTGGTGGAGTCTCCAACTCTGGAGACATTCAAAACCCACCTGGACGTGTTCCTGTGTAACCTGCTCTAGGTGACCCTGCTCTGGCAGGGGAGTTGGACTAGATGATCTCCAGAGGTCCCTTCCAACCCTATGATTCTATGATTCTATGATCAGCCACTGAAGCAAGAGGGCCATTGAAGAAGACACGCCATTGAAGAAGACACGCCATTGAAGAAAAGCTGACCCTTTGATCCCTCGACTTTGATAATGAGTATGGCAGATGGGATGGAACACCCTATTGGTCAGTTTGGGTCACATGACCTGTCTGCTCCTCCCCACAGGTGCAACCCCTTCATGGGGTAAACACCCGACTCAGCTCACCCTCGTTGCCATGGGAACAAGGGCAAGAGTCTCTCTCTCACTGAACAGAAAGTTGGCTCTGCTTTACCCCAAACCAGGACACAGGAGACAAATAGATAAATAAGAAAATGTCTATATAGTAAGAAAGAACTGTCTACCAGATGTCTACCTGGACTAATCTTGGTGACTTGCAGCACGTGGTTTGCATTCTGGCTGTGACAAGTAGATTTAACAATCTGTGTTGCTGAACTAAAAAGCTGTAATAAATTTCCACCCATTTTATATGAAACAATGTTTATTTCCTGTTAGACTGAGTTTACTAAATCATACTAAGTCACATACCTGGAAGAGGGAGCAGCACTGAATTTGTAGTTGATATGTCAGCTATTGTGAGGAGATAACTGTTTTAAATAAAGGAATAAAATTTGCTTTTAATTTCAATTTGCTTTAAGAGAAGTAAGTTCATATAAGTCATCTAACAGTGTCCATTCTCTATACAGCAGTCAGAATAGAGGACCTTTCAATAAAGTTTTGAATGTCTTACTTTCCTGGTGCTAATAAAGGAATGAGGCTATAATGCGATAAATTAATCAAAAGTATGAACTGCCAAGTCATGAATGCATGGAAATATTTCCTTTAATATTGCATTCATTATTGCTGTGAATTGTCCCAGATTCCACTTCAGCGGCATTCAGGCCCCACTTAAACTCTAAAAGTTGCTGAGATTTATTGTACGCTAAATTAGGTGTCTTCTATTGTACCTGTCTGGGAAGAAGGCTCCAGTGACTATAACGACTGTAAACTATTTTTCTGGTGGATTGCAAGCTATATAAGCAGTGACTGAAATAATAAAAGTTTGTATCTTGGTTTTCATTAAGCTTAGTCATTTTACACTCCTGGATAGATTTTTTTTTCTCCAATTTAGAATTATATTTTATTTCAATATTTTCTTGCATTTTAAGCATAGCTTTGAGTGCCTATAGTGTTGGGTTTTTTTTTCCAAATTCCAAGATTTCATATGAAAAATGATACTTTGTATTAGTAGGAAGCTAGGGAAAGCAAGTTGCTTAAGGAGTTCTTGCAGTTATTAGGTAATTCTGAATAAATATGAAGAATAAAACACACACTGCATTTTCTAGTTTATGTATACTGTCAAAGGAGTCTTTCCAGTTCCCTCTTTATGCAGATCACTCTTAAAAAAGATCACTCTAGCCAGTTGTTCCACACTTTCTTGTAAATCGGTTATTCCTGGTTTTTTTAGATGATTGTTTTCGATCGTCCATTATTAACACTTGAGTATCAACACTCACTTCCCACTTTAGCTGAAAAATAATCATTACAAGCTTTTGAAACTACCTTAGATCCATTAAACGGATAAAATAAGTCTGCACATTTGAATTCAGGTTCTTAAAAGAATCTTAGAAGATTTTTGTCCTGGTTTGAGGTTATTCTCTTGGAAAGAGAGAGGAGCCACGTTGGGAAGAAAATGTCATTCCCTTTTGCTTACTAAGAAATACTTAACTTCACAAGAACTCATGAACTTCATAAAACTTGGGCATGTTCTTCTGTGACTGTAGAATTAGCACAATTCAGTTGACTAAAAGCACCTCTAAAAATTGATGTTTCATGTTAGTTCTTTGAAATACATGAAGAGATTTTACTGTGAATGGATGTTGTTTTTTGGACATGAACCCTTCAGTGTGTACTCCCACCCAGAAGAACCTTTTAGCTCTCCCTCCTTCCTCAATCATCTCACATTATCACATAGAAAAATATTGTGATGGGTTGCATCAATTTCCTGAAGAAAGACTTGAAAAGCTCAGTGTGGAAAGAACAAGCTCTTGCAGATGAATTCAGCCTGATGAGTAAGGACAGCCAACATGGGAGACAGATGTGTTAGCTTGGAGCAGAATGCTCCCTGGTGTATAATGCAGTGATAAATATGGAACACTCATTATGATATTTGTTATAAAATATGAGCCTTTTTTTTTTTTTCCTAGGCAATGAAGGAGCTCCCTTGGCTGCCTAAGTGATAAGTTTTT
The DNA here is from genome assembly GCF_963924245.1 of Chroicocephalus ridibundus. Lineage (NCBI taxonomy): Eukaryota > Metazoa > Chordata > Aves > Charadriiformes > Laridae > Chroicocephalus > Chroicocephalus ridibundus. Next base: position 4,269,061 of record NC_086284.1, read on the forward strand.
TCCAACATCACTAGACAATAAAACACTGACAAGTGCACCATAAATATTCTCTCCAAGCACGTGTTCTACTGGAATTAACCCTTGCAATTTTTCAACAACCTTGTTGCTGCTGAAGAATAGCACACAAATTGCAAACTATGCTTAGTAAGTTACTTCAGTAACTAACCTAAATGAAAGAAAATCTGTATGCTATGGAGCGATATATGTGTACAAATACATCTGTAATATTCTTGGAGAGCACCAATAGTTGTGACCATTTGTCAGAACTGAAAGAGGGACACTTTTCAAATTGTCTATAATTTTAAATCATGTCTCAATGACATTTTTTCTGTTTCAGTATTCTTCACTGTTTCAAAAGCAACATATTTTTCCTGGCTAAGATGCAGCGAATACATCTGTGCTTGACCAGCCCTCAAAAATGGTGCAAACATCATTCTTGGCCAGCAACGTATAGACATTTCAATGTTTTCATCTTTCTCCTTTCTGATATTCCACCTAAAATTTTATTATAGCTGCCATGTTTCTCAGTATACTTATGCTTCATATTTTCATAGCTCGATGATGCTAGTATTTCTGGATAGATTAAGCATTTAGCTTTAACTAGCGTTAGTTGCCGAACTCAGGAGCAGGTTGGATGGGGCTTTGAGCAGCCTGGTCTAGTGGGAGGTGTCCCTGCCCATGGCAGAGGGGTTGGAACGAGGTGATCTTTAAGGTCCCTTTCAACTACAACCGTTCTATGATTCTATGATTCTATGTTTCTATGAACTTTAGAGCACTGTTGAAGACTCACGAATGAACTGGTGGGTTTTGTGTGTCAGCTCTATCCTTCTTATTATCACCCCAATTCACAAGCAAATCTTGATGAGACATCTCTAAGAGAAGCCAGGTGCACTCATGTCCGTACACAGTGCCAATTTATTGTGCCCGTCAAGCTATGAAACCTTCAGGCTTACCCTTGGATTCCATGCATTGTCAGTGATGTATTGACAGTTGTGGTTTGTATTATATGGCCACAGAGGGCCCTCAGGAATAACCAGATTCTGTACTGGAGAGGTAACTGCAAAACTCCTTTGCAGTCCTGAGACAGATTCATCTGCCAATTGCATATCTAGGAATGAAAAACAAAAATAATCCCTTCAGTCACAGAAATCCCTTTAAAATAATCCTTTGAAGCTGATAAAAGTAGTGTTCATAAACATGGCCCAACCACTTGCAATATATGTTGATTAAAATGCATGTGCCTCTCACAATATATCATCTAATATTTTCATAGATGTTTACAAATCTAATTTCACTACCAGAGCACCCTTTTTGAGGTGTGCATCATCAGAACCATCTTACATTTTATTATTATGACTTATGTTGCAATAGTATATGTTGTCAGAAGGTAGATCAGAGACTGATTGTATAATAAACTTTAGAAATATAATAACTGAGATAATGTCTTGACAGACAGATGGTTCAGTTATTCACTGTATAAATCCACTGTTCCTTTCTATCTTGTTTATAGTTTTGTTTTCTGTCTCAAAACAGATATGAGAGAGCTGGCGAAAGTTCAGAGAAGGACAATGTGGAGGACAATTGGATGGAGGTATGGAGTGGCTTCCACTGATGGAAGAGCTAAGCATATCAGGCCAGGAGAAGAGATGCCTTAACAAGTCTTTGACCTCTATAACATGGAGATTTTGATCCTTTACATGGGAGGTGGTTACGCACAGGAACTCTGCCCCATGTGACACTTGGCACGCTAAAAGTTGATGTGGGGTCAAGGACATACTGGGCATATTCCTGGAAGAAAACCCCATTCAGGATACAAGTACAAAGACATCAGCCACCGAGCCAGAAAGGGTTGTAAAGTGAGAGAATATTCTAGGGAAATGTTGCTACAAGTTCCCTCTATTCATACTACTCTGCTGTAAGCACTGGTAAAGCTAAGATAAAAGGTAGATGGACTTTTGTTATGACCTGTTATGGGATCTCAGCTGTCTACCGATGACACAAGGATACTTGGTGACTGGTTTAAACAGGATGCCTAAGTTGTAAATAAATAAAATTAAGTGACATGTTTCTTACTTTTAGCAGCCTGTTCAGCACAACACTTAGCAAGACCTTAAACATATGGCTGGTGTTAAGTCTATGACAAGTCAGTTAAAAAGAGAGATATATTCACCAAAATAGCTTTATCAAAGTGTGTGATGAATGCGTTCGACCCCTTAACCAAACTAGCCGTAGTTTGGTACAGGCTCCAAGGAGTTAAAAGCCTGAGCTGTAGCGGGGCCAAGAACTCCCCTAGGCTCAACCTGTTTTCTGAAAACCCTCAAAGGACACAGTAAACACCAATACAGATGTGTTTGCAACACTGATCATGTGATTAGCACATAAATAACGTGTGGCTTTTCAAAACTTATTTATCAAAGAACAAAGAAAGTTGTGAGTACAAGGAGTCCCATGCATAGGTTTTCCATCAAATGTAATTTGACTACAAACCAAATGACAGCCTCAGTGAGCCTTCTTTGAGGTCTCCCTGCTAAGGCACTGTGGCTGCATGGCAATGATCTCCCCGTGAGCTGGGACGCCTCTCAAGGTATAGAGACCTTGCCTCAAGGCAGAGAGACCATTTACCAACAGCAGATCTTTAGTAAGCAACCAATAGCGCACATAACTCAGTAGTATGGTAACATTGGTTGCATGTTGAATTGATGCTAACGAAACATATACAAACCTTTAGACATAAACCATTGACCAAGTCTGGGACTAAGTCTGGATCCAGCCATACCGAGACTCCTCTCTGAGATGCAGTTTTCAAAGCAGGGGGGTCCATTCTGAACCTCATGACTCAACGGGAAGGTCTCCCTTACCCTTTGTGTCCTTGGTCCCTCTGTGAATCATTTTAACTCAACTGTAACTCAATTTTCCGTTGTATGTGTTCCCATGCAGTAATTAATAGAGTGAACCTTGCCTTCAAACTTTGTGAAGTCACACTTTTGCAGCATACTAAAATCTCTTTGCTAACACTTTTTACAGTCTTTCTTTCAGCGATCTAAATCACTCATTTACGACAAATTGACATAGTCGGCAGGATCCTAAATCAGGATTCATGGTAAATTGGCATAGTTGGCAGGATGGCAAGGATATGGCCTGAAATAAAATTAGTAGAAAGAAGTAAAATAAAATCTATCCCTATTGTTTCTACAGGCATGTAGCAACCCCAAAAAATTGCCATGAAGAAAATGAAGGGATTTGCTTCATGAAATGAGCCTGAGCAACTTTTCACTTTCTCCGAGGGACAAGCCCTGCTGACTTGTTGCAGGATAAAAGTGTGCTTCCAGGGAACTGCTGCTCGCAAAGCAGATGATGTACTTATAAATCCGCACCCTACTTCATCTCATGATAACATGTATAAAGTCCTAGCTGAGGGAGAGCTTCCCCATTAGTAACGAGGAAAATAATGCATTTGTGTGTTCATGTTATCCTGAAAACTTCTGAGGAAAGTTTATGAATTTGCTACCTGACCTGCAGTCTGACATATTACTTATTCACTGCTCTACTGGAATCTTTTACATATATTTCCCAATTTGAAATGGAGAGGAAGCAATCTGAATTTATCTCCCGATCAAATGCACAGGTCGCGGGAAGCACCTTGAATAAATCATGAGAGTTTTCCAGATTACATTTTATGCTGGCCCAGCTACTGTGTTTGCAATGTCTGATTGCTGTAATCACAATTCAGTTAGTATTCCTAATAATCTAAAAAAAAAGAGCCATAAAAGTCCTTGGACCAGTATAATCCTTTTACCACTCTGAGATAAAACTGTTAAAGCAATAACTGAACCAGTGAATAAACAAGCCTCTTGTAATGGGACAATCAGTGAAACTAAGCTACAAATTGGAATTTCTTCTTTTAAAGTAAAACATGCTACATCTACTGCATGTCCTGTAAAGGATCTTAGCTGACAAATCTGAATTTGACTGTGGGCAAACTAATTGTCTATTATTTTAGCTTGGGGCTGTTTTGCTTTAAGAATCAAATAATGATTTGGAAGAAATACAGCAAGTCATTTTCTCTGAGAACACAGAGTTCCCACTGACAGTGGCTATTAAAAAGATTTAATGAAATCACCAGGACTTGTTTGAAGCTGGTCTAGGTACATTTTTATACTCAATCTGCACATCAATATTAATTTTTTAACACAGATGGAGGTTTTATTGGTACCCAAGGATGGAAGTAGAAAAACAGATTACTGGAATTTCAAATTACAAGCAGAGCACAAAGCTGATGGAGGCAAGTGTGAAATTAGACCTATGAAACACCAGGAAAATTAAAATGCAGTAAATAAATATGTAAATTGAAGGGGCTGCTGGAAACCAATTGTAACCAGCTTACCTTCCACCTAGGCAAAAATACGTTTCAGTGACATCCATCTTCTTTGCCATGTTAAAGGTCTACCATACAATCATTATAGACCTTCCTTTTGAAGGTTCTATAATGTCTTGATTAAAACTGATTTCATACGAAAATAAGCACTGTATAATTTCTGATATTTGTGAAAAAAAAAAAAATAAAATTAAACATAGAATCTGAGGTCTGATCCCTCTCCAGCTCAGGTCTTGTCTGTTTTTTTTTCCTTCCCCCACCAGTGAGTTTTCACTGTCTAGCTTTCTGTCATGATAAATTCTCCAAGAATCTCAAGTGTGAAAAAAAAGGTCCTTTGAAAATTGTTCGTACTTGTTCTGTGTTCCAGGCAAAGACCTTTTTATGTGTGAAAGTAGTAGCCTGAAAAGTGCAAGCATTGTGTACAAATGAGGTGGTAGATAACATGCACCTCTTGATAGCAAATTGTGGGTTAGTGCAGTAAACAAGTTCAGGGCTTTTGTAGGGTGACAAATCCAATTCATAGGAGACAAAAACTGATCACAGATTTAATCCCTACTAAAGTCAACTGAGGCTTACCTAAAGACTAAATGAGTTTCATTGCTATTTATTGAATCCCAATACATGTTACACTTGGCCACCTCATAAACTTTTTGCAAGTTAGCATACTATAATAATGTAATATTATGCCTATTTTATAGATGGATAAGTGAGAAACAGAGTTTAAACTCCAAGTTCTCAGAAGATTCTTAGGTACTTGCATCCTGTTTAGGCATCTCCATTTCTCTGAAAGAAACATTGAAGGTTTTAAAAGTTGGTGAAGCTAAAAATTCAAATTATCCTTAGTAGGAATAAGTCTAAATATCTTGGAAGATCTAGAACTAAATATCTAGCTATGTGTTTTCAGGAGGAGCAGGAGTATACAATTTTCTTTACATTATGGTATTGCTAATTCAAAAAGTATTTAAATGAATACCTTTCCAGAGATGTAAAGGAGGATCAAGAGTGTTTTCTTCCCGGTTAACTATGTTGAATTGTTACCATGTGTTGAATCAATGATGTGAAAAAAAACCTGACCTAAATCTAAATAAAGGGAAGTATGCCTGGGCACCAGAAGACTTTGTCCTGAGTTGAATCTGGGTGACCTCGTTTTAACAAATTTTCATTGGAGGCACCAAGCTAAAGGTGGACAGTGCTTTCTGCAATGGACTAACTCTCAATTTTACAGGAATTAAAAAGGATGATAATAAGTGTATTCACCACAAGAACAAGGAGTATATTGAGGGTGACACGAAAGCCTCCACTGATGGTAAGCATCAATAGTACTATGGCGCACTGTTTCCTGGAAAATTTAAGGAGAAAGAGGAGAAAGAGTACCAAATCATCTCCAAAACCAGTCTTAACCTTGCATTATTAAAAACAAAAAACAACAACAACAAAAAAGGAAGTTATATGGAAGTGAACAACATCTGGACAAATAGGATTTCTTGATCCAAAATCTATTTCCAAAAACTTTTCTAGTAAGCACGTCCTCTCAGTAGTAGACAAACCAAAATACCCAGGAGGTTTGTAAACTACTCGTGAAGGACAGACATTGCACAATCTCGCACCTACATCACCTATGCAGCTCAAGACATCTGATATAAAGGCTGCGTATAAGCAAATACGTAAAGCTCACGCTCACATGATTGTGTCTACTAATACAAGAAGACTAATATATCACCACTGGGAGCCAAAAATGCCTGTGTAGGGAAAAAATATGAGGCAGCAGATATTATTGCCCTTCGGTGGGAATGATCTTCTGTTTGAAAAAGGTACAGGTTACAACTGCTTACACAAGGTTGGATAAAACAGCAAAAGTGAAAAAGGAAAAGAGGAGAAGGAGCTGTAAATACAGGTCACCCAGACAGGAGCCTACGTCAGCTGAATAACGCTGCCGTAGTAGAGTCTTGGAAAGCTGGCTTGACGGGCATGGTGAAGTTATGTGGCACTTCCTTTCTCCACCTTTCCCATCTTCCCACTCCTCCAATCCTGTATATGTGTTTTGAGAAGCTGTGTCCCTGTTTTTAATAAGACCTGTGGAGTAAGGCTCTTTTTAAGAATGTTTTGCCTTGGATTCATTGTGTCACTGAGATCTGAGAATCAGCCATACAATGAAAACCTCTATCATTTGAGGTACAACTCTCAGTGTCTTCTCTCACGAGGGTTCTCTAATTAATATTGTCTTTAAAAACAAATTACTTTTAAGGATTTAATTAACACAGAGTACTGACACTTTTAGGTTTAAGCTGAACCTGTTTCATCAGTACATACTTTCATCATTCTTTGTTCTTTCTCTCTTCGCTCTTTCTACTTGACAGTAGAAATGGTTTGCTTTTTCAATTTAACAGATAGAAAATGTAGCTGGTGACACTTCAGATGCCCCTCTAAATATTTTTTTTTATGTAAGGAGAGTATATCAAATGCTGGGATCAGATATTTTATTTACTTTTAACTAACTTTTCAGTCTTCTGTACTAAAACAGAAGTACCTCCTCCTAGATTCTCCTGTTTTTTCAAACTTACTCTTCTATTTCTTTCCTAGTTTTTGAGAAAATTTTTTGGTCTAGCATTGTTAGTCTAAATTCAGCAACCCTTAATAGTCATTGAGATTTCAAAGTAGACCAGATGAGCCTCTTTGTGTCAAAAAAAAAAGCTGAATAGTCATAATTCAATTGATGCCCTGCAGACACTGTGAACCAGCTTTCATTAGTTCATTATTCTTTAAAAGAAAAAGGAAAAAAACCAGCTAGCTTTACTAGCTTTTCTGTTCTTAAATTTACATGTTTTCTCAGAAAGCCTTTCAGTAGGTCATTAACAACTAGTCAGATTTCTCCTAACAAATATTGCTGCATTTCCGTCGGTGATGCTGCTCTCATTTCTAATGTCTTCTGTGAGTAAAACTCACCACCCATCTCATCACACAGCAGCAAGCACTCCATCGTACACTGACATTGTCCTTCTCTTCCCCAGGAAGCTTTTCATTATGAACTGCGACATATTCTGCTTCCTTTGTCCAGGCTGCCATGGAGCGTTCCCTCCCATGGTTGCCCTCTGTCTGGACACTTTCTTTCTGCCTTTGTATTACTTTCCATTAGACATGAACTGAATATCCGTCCTCCTGGTCATTCTACTTCTGCTTATTACTTTGTCTCTGACCTTTTATTTGACCGTATTTGTTCTAAACCCATGATTGGCATTGTTTGGAGCTTTTCCCCAGACAGTTTTGCTGTCCCTACTACTAAGATGCATTTCTCCAGGGTGAAATCTTCCTCTCAGCAGTCTCTCCAGTCATGTAGGGTCAGACATCCCACAGCCCATCCTGTCAATTAATGGAGAATCTCTAACGTTTCCAAATTTACATGTAGATGTTGGCGTTTCAATTTCCTTCATTTGCTTTTAGTTCTGGAATAAAAAAGACCCACAGTATATCTGTGAAATTTCATACTCACATCCGTAAGAGCCATCGGACACCACACACCATTGTTCCATTTTTGCAGACCGTACCACCCCATTCACTCCCTTTGCCTTATGTCCATGATTATTGAAGATCCATTTTTAAAAATACAGGTTGGTTGCAATTTCTGGGTTCTGTCTATGCAATTAGACAGAACTGTGTCCAGTTCTGGGCCCCCCAGTTCAAGACGGACAGGGAACTGCTAGAGAGAATCCAGCGGAGGGCTACAAAGACGATCAAGGGACTGGAGCATCTCTCTTATGAGGAAAGGCTGAGAGACCTGGGTCTGTTTAGCCTGCAGAAGAGAAGACTGAGAGGGGATCTCACCAATGCTGATCAATATCTAAGGGGCGGGTGTCAAGAGGATGGGGACAGACTCTTTTCAGTGGTGCCCGGTGACAGGACAAGGGGCAACAGGCACAAACTGGAAATTTCATCTCAACATAAGAAAAAACTTCTTTTGCTTTGAGGGTACCAGAGCACTGGAACAAGCTGCCCAGAGAGCTGGTGGAGTCTCCTTCTCCGGACATATTCAAAACCCACCTGGATGCATTTCTGTCCAGCCTGGCCTAGGTGACCCTGCTCTGGCAGGGAGTTGGACTAGACGATCTCTGAAGGTCTGTTCCAACCCCTACAATTCTGTGGTTCTGTGTAATTTCTGTTTGACGCTGCTTTTGTTTGTTTGTTCCCACTTACCTCCTGTGAGTCTCCCTAGACTGGCTCTTGCCACTGCATTTTATGAATTATATGTCTGGGTAATAAGAAGGCACCACATTTTTAAACACATGTTGGCTATTTATTAAAGCAATTATTTAAGACATTCTGTTGCTCTGCTGTGCATAACAGCCATGTGCACACCAGTAAACTCTCCTTTTGCAATCTCTGGTCCTGCCCCAACTTTCATTCAGGTGATTGCAATGAGATAGATGACTGAAAAAGTAAAGCATTTTGTATGGAGGGTTAGTTCTGCATTCCAATAGACTTGCTGTTATTAGGAAATCATTCAATTCAGAATTTCATTTTGGTCAGTGTCATCTCATTACAGTTAATCACATCCTACATTGCTACTAAATTATTCTGTCACTCTTAATTTCAAGCACATCTCAGTGTTGTTATTTGGGATATGTGTGCAGCACAGCAGCAGTGCTGGGCGGTTTGCTCAAGGTAGCTCAGGTTCCAGGGAGCAGACCAAATGTCTTATTAGCACACCCTGACCCAAGTATCATCCCTAATATATTCACGATGCTCCCATGCAGGATGAGTGTTGTGGAAATGGAACAATCAATATTTAGTCTGTAAGGCCTGCTTGTTTCACAGGCTTGAAACTCTGGGATTTATCTCCTTTCTGTGTGATTTTAGCAACATGATGATACTGATGTGTGCTACGATATTTGGGATCATTCATAATGGGAGACTTATCTGGGGTGTTTAAGACCTTGATTTCAATCTGACTTTGGGATGAGGGGAAGCTGGGAAGTTGCTGTGGTATGTTGTTCTGAACAGTCCTAAAGGCAGCAGGGAGAAGAGGGGGGTTACAGGCTCTGTCCTCCCATGGCCTTCTCCAAGTAGGTCTGCACCTGAGTTCTATTTCTGGCTAACCTTATGCATCACTCTGAACAACACATTTCACCTCTCTGTGATAGCTGTTCTCCTATCCTTGGTCTGTCCTGTCCATTCAGATTGTTACCTATCCAGGATATTATGAATTTATACCACAACTAATGAAATTCAGTCTTCAGTCTGACTCTCAGATGCAGTCTTTTCATTTAAAGCTTGCAGGAGTGAAGCGTGCTGTCCCCTTGCCATGTATTAATGCAATAACATTAAAACCAACAATCACAGGTGCACATAACACTAATTGTGAAAGCTGTAATTAGAAATTCTGTGGTCTGTCTATACTAAAAGTGAGGAATGTTGTGATAAGGTAAGTTACCTTATTGCAAATATTTTTGAACACAGATATATTATTTTCTAAATATCTGTCAAATCTATGCACACTTGTGAAGTGGATGTTGATAATTTTTAAGCCTAGCTCACCATGTCACTTCTAAGTAGAGGGAGACACTGTCTCATGGGAGTAGGAGGTAGCAATCCACAAAACCATATGCGAACTAGTAAATAGTAGCGTAGGTGGAGTCACGGGATGTCTGTTCTGCACCAGGGAATGCACATACTTTCTGTCACCCTATGACAAACTTTAAGCTGATAATATGGCACTAAAAAACACAACCTAGAATGTGTCACAAGATAAGGGCAGGGATCGAGAACACCACCACTGTTTTCAATCCCTGCAATAGCAGATGTTGCTATGAAGGGACTCCTGTCTCTCAACTTTGCCCTGAAAATATCACTTTTCTACCTTTGCTGTTATGGAATTTGCGTCCTGAGAAAAACAAGGCACCAGAAACGGTGTATGATTAAAGAAGTGTGGTGCCTTTCAAATTATTTTTGTAATAACATCAGAGATTACAGTCCATCACAGGGAAGATCACTACATAATGAAAAGATGTGATTGTTGACCAAACCATCTTCCATCTTCCATACTAGTGGAATAATTTCACCACATGTGCAGTGGTAAAGCTGAAAGAGGAGATAGGCTGAAGGAATCTGAGTTAATTGTGTTTCTGCATCTGGAAATGCTGCTGTCTCTGTCATAGTCACCTTGTCCCTATAACACTGCCCTTCTGCTTGCCCACAGTTTCATAAGTGATTCTGGTCTCTGACCATACACGGACTTCAAGTGAATGATTATAGCGACTGTAAGTAATCGTCCTTCTGTTGATAATTTTGAATTTGGCTTTGGATTGTGGTAATGGACTGCACAACTAGCACTCTCAGCAGTTTTGCCCCTTGGCTGGTAAGTGGTGCATTCAGACCCTTTCTTGAGCAATCCTGAGGACCCAAAATTTGCTTTTGCCCCCATGTCTAAAAGCCTCAAATTGGCTTTAGAGGTGACTGGGACAAAGTTTAGTGGTAACTTGGCAGTTCTCGGTTAACGGTTGAACTTGATGATCCTAAATGTCTCTACCAACTGAAATGATCCTATGATTCTATAACCCTGTTTGCAAGGGCATGTAGCGATAGGATGAGGGGCAATGGCTTTAAACTAGAGCAGGGCAGGTTTAGATTAGACATTAGGAAGAAGTTCTTTACACTGAGGGTGGTGAGACACTGGCCCAGGTTGCCCAGAGAGGGGGTGGAGGCCCCATCCCTGGAGACATTCAAGGCCAGGCTTGGTGAGGCTCTGAGCAACCTGATCTAGTTAAAGATGTCCCTGCTTACTGCAGGGGGGTTGGACTAGATGACCTTTAGAGGTCCCTTCCAACCCAACACATTCTATGATTCTATGATTCTATGGGAGAAGAGAGACCAGCAACATGAAAGGCCTGTGTATGGCTGTGTCATTGTCCCACTGTTGAATGTTAAGTGATTGAGGCCTCTTAGTTCCTGTTACTGGGTGGTGGATCTTTGCAGGCAGCCTGCTGCAGTGCCTCCTGCAATGGTGTGGAGGTGAAACACCTGTGGCTGTCTTAACTCCTGGATGTACAAAAGAGCAAGCGTTTCCGAGGTAAGTTGTTGACATCCATTTCATGGATACCAATTCCATTAAAAATTCCGTCCTAGCAAAATGCTCAAGAAGACATTTCATGATCTTTCTAGAGGGGATGGTACTGTCCTTCAGAGCATGATTCAGAGCATGTAGATAAGGAGCATAACCTTCCCCCATGACTCTAGGAACCTAAAGTTAGACAGTGGGAATACTCCCTGTTGTGTCTGTTTTCTGCTTAGCATTAAAGTTTTGAGTGAAATCTGCAGACTCAGGGGCATTTGTCTGAACTATTATTGGATTATGGCATAAATATGGTTTTCCTTACTGTCATGAAGTTTCTTACTATGTCCTGCCCACGGGATCCTCTGAGTTTGTGTCCTTTGTGACTGGTGACCTCTGTGGACAGAAGCTATTCCAGCTATTCCATCAGCTATTCTTTTGCTGGGCTGTCTAGTTTTCAATTTTGTGGCTTTGTTTCAATCTAGCCAGAAAATTCAGGTTATTACAAACATTGCAAGTCGGTCAGAGCGTGCAGCATGAAAAATACATGTGCGTGCCCCAGCACAGTACAACCGTAAATGTATGATGTGCTCAGCAGTGTTACAGCAAAATATTTGTTGCTTAAAACCAAATAGTGCTGAGCACTCCACTTCTCCTCCCAGATAAACCTTGCAATTTCTCTGATGCTAAATCTTTTGCTCTTACTCTGTCATTGACACTGGCTGGCCTAATCAGCTCAGGGCACATTTTAACTCTCTTCCAGACAATTCAATCAGCCCAATGGCAGCTCTTTTCAAGCCCACATTTCTTGCATAACAAAGACACTAAAAAATGCACTGCAGAGCTACCTTGTCTAGGAGGAAAAGCCTGGACTTGATTTCCATCAGAAAGACTCTGCCCAAGCGAATAAACAAACAAATGAAACATTGCAAAGTCATGAGATGTAGCTGGTGAGGGAAGATTTCTTCTTGTGCTCGTAGTTTCATTCTGATGAGGAAAACAGAAAACAATGGCAGAAGCAGTGAAGGGGAAGGGAGCTAGAAATGAAAACAGCTCTGCTAACAGTAATTTGCATGTTTCTGGCACTTTTTATCTAATGCTTTCTATCTGCGTTCAAGTTTTACCGTGCTCATCAGAAGAAAATGATTTAACATCGTTTTTATGGATGAAACCTGAGGTGAAATTGAGGAGAAACTGGGGGAGGCTGAAATTGCTGAAGGTCACACAAGAAACTGGAAGCACAGTAGGAAATGCAGTGAAGAGTCTTTTCTTCTAGTTCTTTCTAGTAATGGATTTTTTTTATTTTTTTAAATATTTTTCCTGTTAGAAATGTGCTAGATTGTACCTGAAGTCATATGTGGAAAGAAGCAGAACAATTTTTTTCATCTCCCTTATCACTGTTCTACCAAGAGGTGTTGGACATAATCCAGTCTTTTGCGTTCCGTGGAATAAGTGCTAAATCTCGCAGAAATCCATATGTGACAGCAGTATGGATATCTGATTAACATTATGCATCTTGTATCATACCAAATTAGTTTAAATAAGTCTCCTGGGTCTCCTGGGTTAAGTCAAATGTTAAGACCTTGCATTTGCTGTGGTTGAAGTGTTTATATAGGACATATGTAGCACAGCGTAGCTCACAGGAAAGGTTGAGCCAATTTCCTCGGAGCTGCAAGTCCATGCAAAGTTGGTGGAGATGGATTAGGAGTGAACAGGGTTATTGCTACCCTACATACTATGGGTCTGGGTAGAGCAGGCCTAAAAACAGAAATAGGAAGATAAGCTGGATTACATTCAGCTGGGAGAGAAGAGGTACATAGGTTAAGTGATATTAATCACTGAGCAATTGATTTAGGTTTGGATCCTTCCCAATCCTATGTCTCCACTGTATCTGAGCTGGTTGATTTGACACGTGGTCTAAAAATAATGTACTCTGAAGATCTGGTTTACGCTATCGAAGTCACTTGTGAGCAACTGGTCCTGTAGGTGTCTCCTTGATGGCTCGTTGAGGCTATCATATTTTATGATGGAGACAGTTTTCATACTTGGTGGGATGACATTATTTTTTCCACTGTGAATTCTTCTTAATGTTGAAGAATTTTACATTTTATGCAAACTCCATGTGACAAATACAAATCACAGACACTGTAACCTAAAACTAGAAACCAGACTTGACACGTCCCCTGTATTCCTCTATCTCTGAAGAGAATTTTCTTGCCAGTTCATTAGGGGGTTAATATCTTCTCTCCCCCCCCACTTTTTTTTTATACGTACTATCATCTTGTCTTGTAGAAGATTTTGCTAAATAAATAAATAAATAGTAAAGGTTTTGGACCTAAACTTTATTACAAATGCTGTTCTCAAATGATCATAAATATTATTCTTCTTATGAAGTCTCATCAGGGTATGAAATCTTGGTGCTCAAGAGGCTAGGAGGCATATGAAGGAAATCTGGTTATTTTTATGATCTGCTAAATTGCTAAATCTCTCAAATTAGATTACCTTTCATAAGTGTGCACTAGTTAGAAGACATTTTTATTAGCAAGTTCCTGATAGTGTCACCGTTTCAGTTCAACTGGACAGGAAAATAAGCATTAATAACATATATGTATTGCATTAAAGAAAACTGGACCACAAAAGAAGTATGGCAAAAGCAGTCATGCTCGTACTTGCTTTCATTGTTTCTTTTAGCACAGTAGATAATTTCTTATTCAGATTAATCCATGTGTCATGTCTCTTATCCCCTTCCTGGTAAGAAATCATCCTACAGTATGTCCCCAAGGAGCATTTGGCATCTCTTTTGCAGAAATTCTCAACTTTACAGAAAAAGGTTTTGCCTCTATTTTATGCCCATTGACATGTAATTATTTTTTTCCTTGCCTACAAAGCCAGTACACTGGAAGACTTATTTCCAGCCTATGTGACTGTGTCCCTCTTTGGAAGGAGGAGGTTTAGAAACAAGATTAATGAAATCCAACTTTGACTAACTTATTTTTTTTTCACTTTTTATGGCAACTTCCAGAGCTTGCATACGGGACCTGAGTAACCCATAGAGCTGGTGAGATTGCCCCTCAGGGTTTCACCTCAGCATTTACCAAATTGTTGCTCTGCTATGGTTTGCTGCAGAGTGTTAACCAGACTCCATACTTTTAGCACTCTTGCAGCCTCTGAGAATCCAAAATTAAATAAGGGACTGATGCTTTTTAAGTCATGCCAGCATATTCTGACAGAATCGTAGAATCACAGAATTATTTAAGTTGGAAAAGACCCTTGGGATCATCGAGTCCAACCATCAACCCCACTCTACAAAGTTCTCCCTTACACCATATCCCTTAACACCACATCTAAACGAGTCTTGAACACATTCAGGGATGGTGACTCCACCACCTCCCTGGGCAGCCTATTCCAGTGTCTCACCACTCTTTCTGTGAAGAAGTTTTTCCTCATGTCCAGCCTAAACCTACCCTGCTGCAGCTTGAACCCATTCCCTCTTGTTCTATCGCTAATTACCTGTGAGAAGAGACCAGCACCAACCTCTCTACAATGTCCTTTCAAGTAGTTGTAGAGAGTGATGAGGTCTCCCCTCAGCCTCCTCTTCCTCAAACTAAACCGTCCCAGCTCCTTCAATTGCTCCTTATAAGATTTATTCTCCAGGCCCTTCACCAGCTTCGTTGCCCTCCTCTGCACTCACTCCAGCACCTTGATGTCTCTCTCATATTGAGGTGCCCAGAACTGGACACAACTGATGTAGGGGAATACTGGAATTATCAGTAGTAATCATCCCCTTCTGGAAAACATACTAAGCTATATAAAGCTGCTTCAGAGGACTCCTTAGAATACAGATTTGGGTGACCAGGAGTTCAGTTGACCCTCACACAAAAAGGGTTGATCCACATTCTAATTTTGTCAGTGTTGAATTCCCACTGACATCCTGGTAAAGATTCTTGCCCTAGAACAGATTTTCTGCATTGCATTATCTGAGTTTACCCCTTTGTTTTCAGTTCTACATCAGTTTTCCCTGGTTTGATACACACTTTGGCAGTGCAGGCTCGACACTCTCATGTTAGAAGAGGGCTCCATGTCATTATTTAAAAGCTTGCCCTAGAATGCAGAAATAAACTTAAATCTAGATCTTAGTAATTGCCTTATGCAAAGATTATGCACAAAGGTCCCCATAGGTGATAAGAGTGCCACTCTGAAGCTTGAGGTCCTGTACGCAAGATGCGTGTCTCAGTAATCGAAGATCCCGTTGAATCCCATTGATGGATTGAGAGATTTCTTTTGTATAGAAGATAGAATTTCATCTAGCACGTTTTTCAGTAGTGGGAGGTATTCTTTTACTTGGAAATATAAACCTAAACAATCTCGGTGTCTTTCTGACTAGCTGAGTTTAAGTTGCAGTGTTCTTCTTGTGTTCAATATTAACTGCAGCCAGAAATGGGGAATATGACAGATAATATTACTGTGCAAAGCTTCTAAGTAAAGTGCATACAGAGGATAACATGAACACACAAATGGAGTTTATCACAACCAATGTTATTCCTCTGAATGCCAAAGCAACAAATAGTGGCTGGCATCTTCTGTAGCCGTGCCAATATCTTTGACACAAGCCGAATGGAAATATGTACTGGCTTTCTAGTTCCTTGATGAATGACAAAGGTAAAAATAATGCCTTGCCTAGATGACTTGGGCATGTTATTTATTATATGTTTCTAGGGTGAAATAAAACCTCCATTTGTCCTGGAAAAGAAAGATTTCTAAACTATTTCCTTGCCAACAAATTAGAGCTTTTGCAAAGCAATGAAACTGTGAAGAAATGCTCATACCATGTGTGAAATATTCCCAAAACAGGAAAAGAAACTGACTCAGATAAAGCAAACAGCTCTGTCATATGATACTCAAAGCTACTAACCGTGGTGTAAGCAGAATTTAGTCCTTTCATTTTGAAAATAAAGCACGGCTCTCTAATAGCTCCAGATGTTATTACTAGAAGACATTACAATTAGTATGCTAGCGTGCCAGGGTCTTAGTCATTGATCAGGACCTCACTACACTAAGTCCAGTTAAGTCCTCTTCATCACAACTGGCTCACAGGGTAGGGCAGGAGAAAACACTGGGGTGTACAGAGATGGGGCAGCATATGCAAAGCAGTGCGACTGTTTATTATACCACATGCAATTAAAGATTAATTATCTGGAAAGAGATTGAAGGGATCAGGATTATGTTGTCAGAAAGATATGGATGAGTGTAAGAGGGGAAAAGGACAAAGACATGCAAAGCAAACGACAGAGGCTGGCATCGTTGGCCAGTCTGTGAAGCGAGCTGCCACTGCAATACCACCTGAGGAATTTCATTCAAGACTGGGTGGACTAAAAGATGAGAAACTTGGAATGGGATGAAAATAGCTCCTGTTTCCTGTGGTGGAAAATGGAAATCGATAGAGTTGTGTAAAGGGGCCACTTCTGGAAAGAAACAGGCTAAGGAAAAGAATCCTTTTTTCAGCTTTCTTAAAGGCTGAGAGTCTTCAAGGGCCAGAGAAAAGGAGCTTGCAATGATCAAAATGTGAGTTGGTGATAACTTGCTGGATTTTTGTGTGTGTGATTAGGAAGAGAAAGGTCAAGGCCTAAAGATGTTGCAGGAAAACACAATTACAGCTGGATAGAGAAGTTGCAGACATCTGACCTCCACCCAGCCATTCTACCTGATGTGTATCTGCTGAACTGGATATTGCTGGCTGATGGGGTGGGAGACAAAGGATGCTTTGCATACACTTTTGCAGTCCCAGGCCCCACACCATGCAGAAAGAATCTGCAAAGCTTACATGTTATGTGGATATAAGGAATAAGATGTAAAAACTAGAATAAAATGCCCCAATTTGTAAGCCAGAGGGACGTATGAGGCAGGAATAAATCCATTGTGGCATTATTTGTTGTTCATGATTGAGGTAATAGGTTTTTATCTTGAATAATATTTATTCAAATACTTACTCAAATGTATTTGAAGCCTGTTGCAAATTAATAATTTTTGCTGTAAATTCATTGTTTTTTTCTTTAAAACATTTGAGACCTGACTGAAGAATAGAAACAATAAGGTTTTGCTGCATGGTTATATGCAGTATGAACATAGGTGCTAAACATCTTAAGTGAAGGATTGATGGAGAAGCAAAGAGGATTATTTCTTGAAACTATTTACTCAGTACTGAAGACTGGTTAACATATATACAGAACATAGGACTTGTTCTTGAATTTCTTATAAACTTGAAAGAGGAATTAAGTCTCTGATCTTGCATTTACACATTGTACAATATTAGTCATAAGAGTAATCTCCATTTATTCCTATGAAAATGCTCTTTAGCATAGTAATGTGTATCCATAAAACTGTTTAAGGTCATACCCTAAAATAATACATTCTAGATGGGGTTCTGCCAGCATTATAATAGGAAGTTGTTTCCTCTGATGTGGGTATTCTTTACGCCAGTGGATTTGTTTACTGGAGTACTTTTTATGATACAGGTCAGAGAATTAAGTCCATTGCCTGTAGTGGAGCTTATGACTAGCTCTGCTAAGAATCTAGCTTGTGTTTTCCTACTTGTAGGCCAGGATTTACTCTTGTTGCTACCTCTAATCTACAGACTTGCTGCCTTTGACTACTTAAACATGACTTTTTTCTCTTTTTTTTTTTTTTTTATTGACACTCAAAAATGATTTTAATTGTAACTCAGGTTTGTTCTTTGTGATCATATTCAAAAGGTTAAATCACATCTTTGATGTCAGGGCTAAGCCATGTCTTTGATCTGTAAATAGGGGCAGTAAAACTGAAAGAGCCTCACCTGTGTTTGTGAGTAATTACTGTACATTAATCTGAATTCACGTCTGAAATTTACATTGCTGTATTAGCATATCAAAGGCTTTCAGAGCAGGATATTATTTGACTAGGAGTTAACTATTTGAGATGAGCTTGCAGGATGCTGGCAAAGTCATATTGCAAACGTAAGCAAAAAGGAATCCTAACCAGCAAATCTCCCCAAAAAGTGCAATAAAACCAGAATGATTTGTGTTGGAAAGACAAATGCCAGAATTTTTCTGGATCTGTTTTCTATGGCACTGGTATTCATAAAAGTAAATAGTTGGGATCTTGAAATACAGTCAATATAAAATCACATTTACAGGGCATATGATCAAATTCAGAATATATATATTTTCAAACTCTAAGTGTATGTATACAGCTTTATGAATATAGAGATCCTTATTAGGCTATGTTGGTGTTTTTTGCAGCATAGGTCAAATGAAAATAAGAAATGATGGAGCTACATCTCAGTATCAGGTGTTTTACTGGAAGTTAAGATGGTCAATGTTTTGCTACCTATTTCTAATTTGCATCCATCTTGTCAAATGTCTTACTTGCTTCAGATGACTATTACGGCTTTAGAATGTCAAGAAGGACAGAAATTTCACTATCCCAATATGCTTTAACTGAGTGTGATTAAAAAACTTGTACGAAGAGAGGATATGAGGTTCAAACCACCTCAGGCTGCAGAGGGAACTGGATCTATGTTGCCAGCTCCAGGTGTGGAATTCAAGAGGACTGAGGTGATGACGATGACATGAGTTAGCCATCTGTGCAAAAGGAAATGTCATGTGTTTTTGTGGATTAATGGAATGATGATTCTTGCCTGAGCCATCAAGTTGTGAGTGGTGGTGACTGCCAAAGCTTTCCTTTTGATGTCTGCTGTTGGGTGTTATGAGTTCAGCGTACAGGGGACTGTGAAACTAAGCACTGAACTCCACCTGACTCCTTGTCCTGGTTTGAAATAGAACAAAACCCATTTTCTTTTTCAGTAATTTTACTTTCCAGGTAAGTCTCTTCTAACTGACTGCAATCTCTGAAATTAACAGTAACAGTGTCTGCCTCTAGCAAAGATAAGGCCTGATGTTTATAGTTAATACCAAGGAATGGTATGGCATCTTTCTTATACTTATTGCTATAACAACCAAAGTCAGCCAACTTTGTTATGTGTCCCTTTGGAGGGTTGGAAGTGGAAGATCATAGAGGGGAGAAGTGGATAGGACAGGTGACCCAAAACTGACCAATGGCTATTCTATCCCATTTGCATCATCCTCAGTATAAAAGCTGAGGGATAAAAGGGGTCAAGGTTTAGATTGGATATTAGTGAAAAATTTTACACTGAAAGGGTTATTAAGCATTGGAACAGGCTGCCCAGGGAAGTGGTTGAGGCACCATCCCTGGACGTATTTAAAAGTCGGGTAGACATAGTGCTTAGAGATATGGTTTAGTGACGGTTTTTGTCAGTTAGGTTGATGGGTGGACTCAATGATGTGAAAGGTCCCTTCCAACCAAGGCAATTCTATGATTCTATGATTCTAAGTTGCTGCTTCTTCAATGACTGGCATCTGACGAGGACTCTGTCTGTTCTTCTGCCTTTGATCCTGATTTGTGTGTTCCTGAACCCAGTTCCCAAATCCAGTTCCCATCTGCTGCTGAGTCTAGTCCCAGTGCAGGCTGGTGACGTGATTGTCATCCTGGGAGGTCGATATTGGTTTTGTACACATTTGTGTATATTTCATTATTTTCTTATTAATATTTTTATATTTTCTTTTTATTGTTAATATTTCATTAAAGTTGTTTGGTTTTTTTTTTCCCCAAACCTATAAGTGTCTCTCCCTTATTCTCTCTCCCTTCCCCTTCTGGAAAGGGAGAGGGGTTAATAAAGAGCATCTGTTACTTGTTTAGTGGCCAGCCCAACCTAAACCTTGACACTCCTGTGTATAAGGAACAGAGTTCTCCACTTGAGAGTATGAATTCCATTTCCAGAGCTCAGTGTCTGAGATCTAGCATGGCAATGCTTGTACATGGTGCCTGAGTGAGTCTCTTGGAAAATCTGGACCTAAGCTGACACTCTGAGCTATGAAAGTGCCTTGAACAGAAGAGAAGAAACCTAAAGATATCTTGAATAAAATCAGCGTGGTATGGAAGAAACTCTATTATTTTCTGCAACATGGCTTGTCATCTTTTGAAAATAAGTGACCCCCCACTATTGAATGTTATGGAGAAGCAGTAAGGGATGTATATCATTCTGCTGGGGATCATGACAATATATTAGACTAAATCACAATTTCTAAAAAATAAAATAAAATGAAATAAAAAGACAAAATCAATTGTACAATGTTTCAAAACTCTGTAAACCTGCCGAACTTAAATAAAACTTCAAATAAAAAAAGAGAAGAGCCTGATTCATTACTTGAAATGTAGACTATTTTCTTTGTCCTCTGTGAGTTATGACTTCTTGTGCAGGTTATTTGCAGTTCTTTATAAGTCTATAGATTAGACACTTCAAGTTCTTTTTATCAGCTGTCCTGAGAGATTTTACTATGAAGACTCAGAGACAAAAAAAAAAAAAAAAGTGAAACCTTCTTCTGGAAGAATAATCAATTTTTCACTTTGACAAACTTTAACTCCTATATACATTTTCCACATGCCTGTTGAATACAATTATTTGCCTCAGTTAGATAAAGCTTTGAGTAGTAGTATATGGAAAATGTACGTGCAAATCCTATCCAAACATAATAGTCAGAACCTGCTTATCTACTGTGTATAATAAAGTGTCTTCCAGCGAAATGGACTGATTTTGCATTTTTGGCTCACACAAGTTTCAGCCTACTAAAACATGTATAATTGGTCTTCGGTTGATCTTCAGTGGGTTTTAATTCTCTATGCTGCTACCCTAGTTTTATGCTCACATTTCTTTACTAATGTCAACATACGAAGGCAGCATTAAGAGGAAGGGAGGAATTAACTAGAAGAATTTAAAATTAGGGAAGCTGACTTTGGAAAAGGGACACCCAAATTATGTATGGAGCCAACAAAAGTTCAAGAATGGTCAACTGCACATTAAAGTAAATGGTTCTGTCACTTCAGATGTTCATTAGTTGAGGCGCTAGGGGTTATTATACAAGACCTCACACTGTAGTTCCTTCCCTAGAACTAGAAAAACAGGGATGTACGACAAATGGAATAACATGACTTTTATGTGTTTATTTTTGTTTTTATTGCAGGAATGCTCATTAAATAATATAGAAGTCTAAACTGAAACAGCTAAATTATCCTCCATTGGATGAATCATTTTAATTATCTTTATACTTAATGAAACTCAGTTGCAAGGTAAAATAGATAAGCTTAAGCCTTTTTACCTCAGCAGTGGAGCAGTCCATGAGAGCACATGCAGCGAGTAACAGAAGCTCAGATGTCACATGTGAACTTAAGAAACCACCATTTCTCAATGATTTTCTCCATATCTTTATGTCTTCAATTTAAAATATGCAAGAGATATTTCATTCTTTCCTTAGACAACACTTCCTATCTCACACCAGAAAAATAACCTAACCTCATTAAATACAGAGAAGCCAATGTTTCAGCGTTGGTTCATGGGACTGTCTCATAAAATATTTCCAAAGTCTTATAATTAAGACAATTTTCCTGCATTTTATATCTCTTAGTCACTGCCAATATTAATATTTAAAGTGGATAATGTAATTGGAACACGTATGAAAGATGTGAAGGAGTACCTTGAATCTTTTAAGGCATTTCACATCTATTCTCTTCTATAAGGGTTTACCAGAATGGATAACTGGCCTGGAAAGGGCGACCGATTGCATCCCTCTTGCTCGACCAGTCTATGCGAATGAATAATTCGGGTCAGGATTTTGACTGACTGAGCTTGGATACTCTGTTTCTTAGTTGCAAGGATGCTATTAGCTCACATGCAGCTTCACTTTGATCATATGTAAAAGTATTCTGGTTTTGAGACTGTTCTTTTGCGCTTTGAAGTACATTTCAGAGCCGTGTTTCTGAAACTTTGTGTTAGATTTCTTCATAGAGTCATCGGGTTTTGAAAATGGAATAAAATCTCTTTCTTTATGCCTGCTTTTCACCTTTTTCATTTAAACCTTTCTTATCCGACTGCTGTCGCTGGATGATCTACTTTTGTATGAATGTATCACCTACCTTAATTTGTCCCTTTCAACATTTCCTCCCTCAAGTTGTCAGTACAGGGTATGTTCTTGTTATCATCACCATACTCTACTTACTCTACTATGTCTTTTGTCTTTGCCTTTAAAGACTTTAATCATTTACATCAGTCCCACCTTTTACTTTTTTATGCCAGACCCAAATTTTGTATCTACAGCCTTTTCCTCTTGTATAATCTAGTAGACTGTGTGTCATGGCAGTTAGTAGTTCTGCTTTTCTTTCTATTTAAAGGCTGTGGGAAGATCTCTTAGTTAAAATCAATGAAAAACATCTTGCTTTTCATCTAATCCTGTCTTCCTATTTATTTCTCTGTGGCCTCTATCAAATGCTACAGTTCCAAAAGCTATAGTAAGATTTCCAAAGTTTCTTCAGCTGAGCACTATTGTGTAATTCTTTTTCTTCTGAAATGAGAATGGGATGAGGATCTAAATTTCTAGTTTGCCAAAAATCTATATTTGGTTTTGGTTCAGTTTCAGTCTAGATTAGAATATCTTTTAAATTTCTACTGAATGAGAAACTTCCTGGATCCTGCAGCTCTTCAGGAAAATTGGTTTTTTTCATCACAAATTTCACAGCTTCAGCAATTGACAAGAATATCAATATTAAAGAGTTTTAAGGTTTTCAAGTGCTGGAACAGAGACACCAGGAAGGCAGAAAGAAGTTCCTCCATACCCTGTTTTGAACTCAGTGAAAGTCTGACAAAACCTAGACATGTCAAATGAAATCACATGTTTCAGGTTGAGGTTCAGCACGTGGACTTTTTTTTTAAGATTGTTTAATTGAAAAATGACTGGAAAGCTTTACTACTTCATCTCAGTGACACTTTCTAGTATTTTTATTTCTTAGTATGCTTTGTCATCATTTGACATGTGTCTTGATCTGATATTCCAGAGTAAGTTAGGTAATGAGTATCTACTGTGAATACTGAGGAAATAAAAGATTTATTTACATTGTTAGTATTATAAGAGATCAATGAGGACATGGAACTGTTGTAAACTTATTCAAATGGCAGCTCATATGTGATTAACTAAATACTTTGAAACATTTATATACAAATTCAATGATAATTCAGGGTGAAAAAAAACATTCTTCATGATTAAGACAATTGCAGTGAGAGAAAATAGAAATGGATAACACTTATCAGATAAGAGATCTTGCTGGGGCTTGGCACTAAAGCTTGGAAAATAAATTATCTGTAAAATGCAGTTCTAGTGGAAACATCTTATTTGTCTAATTTTACTCGCAGCAAAATATTACATTAGGAAAACGGCACGAGGTGGGGTATTTTTAACTTATTTAAGGAAAGATTATTGTGTATTTTTTCATTTATAAGAGTTCTGATTCGCAGATGTACATATTACTTATCACATTACCTCCAAATTGGTTATGAAAAATGAGATGGTGCTGTTAGATTTAGCACCGTGTATCATCCAGCTTTATATACAGAGCACTTTTGAAATATGTATGCAGCCAGCAAAATGATGTAAACTCCTTCAGTTATATTTGTGACCGGTACATTTTCATTTCTACCAACATAATTAATATTGAAGCTCTAGCATCAATTTTAGTGCTTGTGCAGACTTTATGCTAAAATTCTACTTAGTTACTTTTAGTTACACTCATTTTGTCCTAACCTAGGGGAGGGATTTCAGTAGGTGTTTGGGGATTAAGACTTGCAATTGTGTTAAACCTGGGAGTGAAATCTGTTAAATTTATAAAGATGTTTGTAATCTCAAACTTTTAATCATGCCTAAAAATATCAACAACTGATCTAAATTTTCTTATAAATCCTACAACATTATCTTTATAAAAAGATTACTGAACATCAGCTATCTCTTATAGCTGTGTATTTAAAAGGGCCATATATTTAAAAGGGATCTTAATTAGCACACAATCCCAGCAGACTGATACATTTACTGATCCACTGAAATATAGCTATTTTCCTGGAATTAGCTTTTGGACAGCATTCTGCTTTCTATCTACACAATTTTTTAATGTGTGGTGTCCATCCATGCTAATTTAATGTTAAAAGTTGTGGAGGAATCAGGAGAGACAGGACTCCAGAGAGTCCGAGAACACATTCTCCATGCCCAGAAACCTTCCAGAAGGCATCCACTTTCTCCAACTTTTGAGAAGATTCAGTATCAGAGGCTAGTTAGAAGATGTCTAAACACTATAAACAAGGACATTTGCCTAAATCTCCTCACACCTGTTGTGTCCCTCACCTTTCCCTCCACCATCCTCTTCATCACCCCGGCAGTGACGATGTGCTCTAAGCAAGACTCGTTTGGGATGGCTTTTCCCCTGTCTTCCTACCCCAACTTTGCCCTTTCTTACTTCTGCTGACAAAGGTAGCTTTACCTCAGCCCTTTATTCTTAGGGCAGCAAAAGTGCCTTTACCCGCCTCTCTAAAAAGCCTTGAGCTAATGGTGGCCTTCGGAAACGGTTGTGCAAATGGCAGTTATCCACATCGAAGCAGTTGGAGTCATGACAGTGGTGAAGTTTTTTGCTTGTAAAAAGAATTTAACCTCTTCGAAGTGCCTTCAGTTTTTGCAGACTGCTGAAGCAGTTGACTGATGATTCACAACTCGGTGTCATTTGGGCTGATTTCCTCATAATAAGAATTCTTTTGTTTGCAGTTCTTTTAATAAGGCTACTGTGGTACTGACATAATACTGTTTCTAAACAGGAGAGGCAATATTTGAAGGAATTAACTAGAAAAGCCAGTTGATACTGTTTTGTGAAGGCAAAGACGTACTTATCAAAATACCTGCAGGCCCCTAACCCTGTATCTTTTTGTTTATCAGGCTTATCATGTACAAAAATATCTGCAGCACCTTTAATTTCAGCCTGTAATCTATTTACTTGGAAAAAATAATGCTAAAGCACAGTCAGCTTTGAAAATGTTACTCTGTAAAAATGGCAATGAGAAAGTCCATTGTCAATAATTTACATATCAAACACATTCAAGTTTCAAGTAAAAGACGCTTGTTCGTTTTCCAAATGCCAGCTCTGCAGACACCAGCAGAGATCCTGAGAATCATCCCCAGCAGTAGAGGTCTGTGGGTAGGATTTTTAAACCATTTGAAGGGTAGGATTGTTAGACCCTACTTCAGCCATAGGTTTACTACCTAGATAGGTCCATAGGCTAGTCCTTAGTCAATGAAAGTACTTCCAGAGCTGCATACCTATTTTAGCAGGGGGCCTTGCTACGGAGTTTTGGAAGAGCTTGGCTCATTGTCTTAGACTTAGTGCTGAACTCTTAAGTAGTTGAAGTTAGGTGAAATTTCAGTCTTGGATGATTTATGTGCTCTGAGCCCTTCATGTGAGTATAAAGAACGTCTCCATGATGAATCAGAAGGTACCGTGTTTGGGCAGGCAGCTTGCAGAGAAGAATCTCCTGACGGGAAAAAGGTTGATTCATTATCCATGTTTATTCAAACTGAGGCCTCCTTGCAGAGATAACTTCTTGCTGTTGTCTCTTATGCAGTGTTTCACCCACGAAAGTAAGGCTATTTACTAATAAAAACAAAACAACAAGCTTTCTCTAGATTGACAAATGTCGTTACATAAAAACTTGGTCAATATTGGACAAAATATTGGAAAAAATACTTTAGATTTGTGAGTGCTAGAGAGGAGGTTCTATAAAACATAGAGTGATTATATCAGTGGAACCCGGCCTTGAACACTTCCAGGGATGGGGCACCCACAACTTCTCTGGGCAACCTGTTCCAGTGTCTCACCACCCTCAGAGTAAAGAATTTCTTCCTGATATCCAATCTAAATCTACCCTCTTTCAGTTTGAAGCCATTACCCCTTATCCTATCACCACATATCCTTGTAAAGAGTCTCTCTCCAGCTTTCTTGGAATCACTGGACAAGTATTCTTGTACCAATTTAGTCCTATTTCTGCCAGTTGTGTTTTTGGATTTAGGGTATTTTAAGGTTTTATTCTTAGGGTTATTTTCTTAGTGTTGAGGATTTCAGTTGGTTTTGTTCGTTTGTTTGTTTAAATAATTCCCGTCTAATTATGCTTTATCTAACAATAGTTACAACCGTAACATAACAATGTTCTGAAAGTCAAACTGATGGCCTCTGGCATCGGCCTAATTATTGGAGTGGTGCCAGCTCAGTAGGCCAAGACACCTTTCAAAACTTAATTAGCTCTTTTCACATAGACTAACCAATGGTACAGAAGTTTAGCCAGACATGAGAGAAACAGAGATGGACTTTAAGATTAAAGCATTTCCCAAGCTCAGGATCTAGATACAGGTCTCAGATTGAGGATTTGGCTCCCAGCTGTACCCTAGATTCCCTGGGTAAACTTGACCAAATCATGTTACCCTCCTCATGGCTTCGTCCCTGACTCTTAAATATGCTACTTTCTTTCTCCAAGGCTTTCTGTTATCTACCTGTCTTCAGATGAGTCCTTCATGACATTGTACACTGCCTGGCACCATCACTTTTTGGGAGCAGAATGACCCCACTGTAATTCATACAGCAAGAATACTGGTAGCACTTATTCTTTATAAATTCTACATGCATAGATACACATAGTTTAGGAGGAGTATGATAAGATTTTACTCTTTTCATAATCTATAGAATTGCAGAATCTCTTAAATAAAAAGTATAAGGGGAAAAAGAAAAACAGAAACAACAAAGGGCACAATATTATCCTACAGCTGTACGTATAAGCAAGTGTAGCTCCCTCTTAGAAAGATTTCTTTGCTTTGTTAATGAGGACAGTGAGACTGTTTGTAATCCTCTATGGCAATGCACCCAGGAAGGCTGAATGGCAGAACAGTTTACTGGAAATTACCCCATCTCCATGTACTGCAAAGTTCATAAAACTCGCACTGCTTGAAAGGAAATACAAAACATAACATCTGATATCAGATTCTTGCTTCTTTTTCTCATGACTTTTACTAATCACATCCTTTTTACACTGAAATATGGTTTTTGGGTTTTTTTTTCTTTTTATTTCTGGAGACAGGCAGTGGATTAGTAGAGAAAAGGGAAAGGAGGACTAGATTTCTTAAACCTGTGTGTATAGCTGTGCTTATACCAGGACGAAGAAAAAGGGATAACCTAGCTGATATGCCCATAAGAATTAAGATATTCCATAGCTTTGCTTGTTGTAATTATTTGGAAAGTTGTCTTTATGAGGACGGTTTTGCATTGCTCTAGATGTGAGCCATACACACCAGGTTATACTGTAGCGAGCACTGAAAGCAAATGCATGAGTTAAGCAAGTTATATTTAGAAGTCTGGGGCTTAATTTAGTTACCTAACCTGGTAATTTACACATAAAGGGTATTACTTCTACTCCTCTCTACTAGCCAGACAACTTTAGCCAGGTCCTTGGTACTTCAATTCACTCCTGCCCAGTTTCCAAGCTTCTGAAAAAAATTTTCTTAGATTCATAACAATCTCCTCCAGCAACAATTTTTTAAATCTCTTCAAATATTTTCATGCACAACTCAGAAGATCCTATTAGCAATCAGGGAATTATAAAATAGCCTCGTGACTACTCTTTCCAACCCTTGTCAAACTTCACCTAGTTATGTTTTGCTAAACATAGGCTACAGCAATTCACCTTTTCTCCGATCCTTAAGTCTCCAGGATGTCAGCTAGGATTGCAGCTATTGTATTTATACTGGGTCAGACTATGTACATTCGCTGGATTGGCAGATCTGTGTCTCCTTATCAACTTTAAAATATCAGGTTGGGCACTGGTGACTCTTCCCAAGTCAAATGAAATAAGATCTCACCTGCAGAGGGAGAAACAGGTTTGCTTCTTCAGAATAGGATCTTTATCCTCACTAACAATAGCATTTTAGATGTGGAGCCTTGGTTCAAGATGAGCAAAAATAATGAGCTGAGTTCGTACTCTCCTGCATCAAGTTCTATAAAAAGTCATATCATAAAGCTTGCTATAAATAATGTACCCCTGTTATCAATCAGCTTTCAGCAGGACAGGTACGCTGCCAGTCTTTGCTCCACTGGTTCACTCAATGGCACGTTGTGAATACACTTCTTGTTTGTGGGATCCCAGCCTGCATTCCATCATTTCAGCACTTCGCATTGTCCTTGCTATGATGGGCTGATGATTTAATGATGTAGGGTGATAAGGAGAAAAGATGACTTTTACTTGATAAAAACCTACAGAGACCTATTTTCACCTGGGAAACCATGAAAACTGTTTGTAGATTTGCTTTCGTGATGAATCAAGGAGGATAAAATTTTGTAAGTAAAACCTTTGTTTTCCTTATTCTAAACTTGCTGTTAAGAAGGACAGGGAGCTGCTGGTTGAGAACGGTAATATTCATTGCTGCCAATGACAGTCAAGGCCCCAATTTCTTAAAAAACATTTACATGCCTGAGGTCCCTCCCTGCCTTATTCTTCACTTCCTCTCTCTCTCCCATCCTGATCTCAATTTTCTTCAGGTCCATATTTTTCCCATAAATCCCCACTTCACTTCCTTTGGCAAACCAACTTTGTAACTGCAAGGAAGACCTTAGACATTTTTGGAGGCTCAGTGGGGTCAATTGGAAAGGTGGTGACTGACAGTTTGCCCATCTGACACTGGACGATGCTTCCTGCTTCCATTCTCACAGTGGACATTTCACACGTACTCTGTCATGCCTGGGCCATTCTCTTATTTGCTTACTTTTAAGAATGTCCCTGAATTGAGAGAAAGTATAATCTGATGAAGTAAAGGTGGTAGTTGCTACAGTGAATGATATATTCTTTTATATTGTTAGAATGCAGAGGTTTTGTTTATGTGGTATCTTCTACCATTACTGATGGGCCTTCTACGTATCACAATTAATAAGAAATTGCAGATCTGCAACAATGAAGTGAAAAACAACCAGAAAGGCGTTACTTATCTCCTGATATGACTTCAGAATTTGTTGCATTGTTGCCTGTAATACAGTTTCCAGTAAAAGCGAGAAAGAATCAAAAGAACTTGACTGATTTACAGACAGATCCCGAAAACAACTCCATGGATATCGGTTCTTGCAGCATCCCATGCCTGCTAAAAATATGCCAGATGGACAGCTGTTTCCAACAGTTATCAGAAAGGAGCTGTAGGTATGAGATCTGTCTATCTGGGTTTTATCATGGTAAAAATAGATTTTATCTGGGTTATAAACTTTGTAATGGAAGATCTAACGTGATCTTGGCAATAGCCTTGCGATCTCCACCAACATGTGTTTTCTCTTTTATCAGGTCCCTGTAAAAGAAGACACATAGCTGCTTACCACCAACCCCTCACAACCACAGCCATTCTTAAGCCAAAAATCACCTTTTGTGTCCACACACACACACACACAAATGGCAAATAAGCTTCAGCATGAAAGATGACTGAATCCCCTCTGAGTGTGTATCTAAGGCAAAGCTTTATTAGTCTTTACCAGTCTCAAAACCAGTATCATCGCTGATGTATATAAGTAAAAAGCCTGTCTTTTCAAATTATGGAATTTTCTTTCTAAAGCCAAAGCCCACAGGGAAATTTTACATTTTCCTTTCTGTTCAATGTATCTTAAACGTTTCCTTTTAGACCTTCTGCACAAACTTACTGAGAGTTTCTAGAGCTGATAGCTGGGCTGCATCAGGCATCATACATGTCCAGCTGCGCATACTGCCATGTTCAAGCCAGAAAAATACCCCAGGTAAGATACCACTGGAGGTGACAGTGCAGATGTCCAGTATGAGTGGGCAGGGTCAAGTTACACCACTCCAATCACACCCATCTGGTCATATGATGGTGGAGTCTCCGTCTCTGGAGACATTCCAAATCCGCCTGGACGCGTTCCTGTGCAACCTGCTCTGGGTGACCCTGCTCTGGCAGGGGTTCGGACTAGATGATCTCCAGAGGTCCCTTCCAACCCCAGCCATTCTGTGATTGTGATATGCTGATTTACAGCCTCATCTGACTGTGTCTTTTTTTCTTCCCTCTCACTTGCCACAGGTTAGTCTGCAGATGTTGGAGAATACAGAAAAACTTTGGGTTGATAAGATTAATGGAAAGCAGGTAAACAAAGGGGAAAAAACCCCTTCTTTTTTCTGAATTATTTTCAAAGTCATTATTCAACACCTTAAGCTAGTTTCACATTTGTTGTTATTATCCAAGTGGATTTTCAGAGGTTTATGATGACAGATTTGCATTTTAATATCCAGGTCAATTTATTGTGAAGATAGAGGCACCTTTCTTGAGTCTGTTTCTGTGATGAGGTGACTGATTGCCCTTGTCGACTAATGGGAGTGTAGGTGAAGGGAGTGGGTGGCAGTGCTGCGAACTCGTGATCATACTTACAAAGCAGCTATTGATATGGAAACCTTTACAGCCAGCTTCTGTCTCTGCCTATCTCTACCTTATAAATTGTTGTAGCCAACAAAGCTGTGATTACATTCAATAGAAATATTAAACTTCAGACCTGAGAGAGGCTAAGGGAGAAGAAAATGAATGGGAAACAATTTTGTGAACAACAGGAGGGGTAGGATTTTCTGTCTCTTTCCACTCTTACCATATTTTTTTTTTTTGTCTGCCTCCCACCCCTCCTCGCACTCCCTGTTGGTGATACGGTACTGAGTTACCTTTGTTTAATCAACAGTCTGATGTTGTAACTCTCACCAAGCTGATTCTTCACATCTCAGACTGTCTGGAGCCTACTTCCATCAAGCAGTGTCTTTGTACTTAACACCTTAATGGTCCTGAGGCGAGAGAGAAATAGCAGTTCTTTGAAAGGAGAATAATTACACCCAGACACACAAATGCATTTGGTGCCAGATTTTGTTACCTCAAATAAGCAAAATTAAAACAAATGTCTTCTCTTCTACAGTTACAGCGCTTGTCTCTCTCTAGGAGGTTTAGGACAAATGGATTAGGAGACACTAATGACCTAATCCTGTGCCCTTTAAATCCAAGATAATTTTGCCATTGATTTAAATGGGCAAAAAATCAGGCACGATGGAAAAAAACGCTTGAAAGAAGTTATTTTATTTGTTTGGCATTGCTGACTTTTTACCAGTCAGCAGTTGCAGAATAAGGTATTTAGAAGGTGGTGGGTCACCAAATAGTTAAGTACAAGTATTTACTGTTAGTTAGCTCTACTTATTGTCTGACATTTTCCAAAGCGATTGGTGATTTCAGTGACCCAGCTCAGCCACTTCCCATGGGCACGATTCACTTTTCAGAAAGTGCTTAAGTGTTCATGTATTTGTGGTGAGCAGCCTGAAACTAACCCAAATCACTAGTCATTACATTTTGCCATTTTGCGTGAGCTAAAATAGTATTTTGTAAGCGGTGGCAGAGACCAGAGATCGATCCACTGTAACTCTAGTTATACTTGTTTCCAAGCAGAGTTTTCTCAGACGTGCCTTTGGAGATGAAAAAATATAGAACATGTGTATACTTCACTTCTCAGAAAACAAAATTTGCACTAACTGAACTGTTCTGTTCAAGAATATATGTAATTACCTCCCTCTGGAGACACAGGGTTTAAACTTCCTCAGAGGAGAGCAGATGCATTCCTGCCTTTTCTCACTCCTGAAAGCAAAGAAGGATCTGGGAAACCAACTGCATTCACATTCAGCCTTACGCTCTTTGGGGCAGGAATCGCTGTTGTTGCTACCCTAGCATGTCAGTCAGGTTCCTAACCCAAAATCTTTGATTAAATTCTGTACTAATTAATAAAACATGAGTGGGGTGTGAGCACTGGCGTGTGATTGTCCATACTGTTTAATTATTAGCATGCTCTCTGGCATGGTTTTTGCTGATGATGGCTAATAGTCTCTCACCACTTCTCCAAGCACAGTCCAGGGGCAACAACTTTTCCCAAAAGCAAGGAAAGAGGTCTCCCTGTTTTTAGATAAATCTGCATAAATTATACCACAACAAGTGGCCTCAGGTCAAAGGGCTGTCTGCACCTTGCTCTAATTACTAGTCTATGTATTTCCCCTGTTCTTCAGGCATGTACAATTCCAGGGGACATTTTCATATCAGGAATTGTAAATGAAAAAAGGAGCTGAAAATAAAATATTCATCAGTGTCTTCAGCCTTCATGACCTGTAAACAAACAAGTTTCATGCTTGCTGGATCTATGTCAATGAACAGCAGCTACAATACAGCAAAAACTCTCTAGAGTTCCAGGGTCATTCTGGTTATTGTCTGTGTTGCAGGATGCTGGTGTAGAAGAAATAAAGCACGGAATTTAACAAGAGGTGGGATCTTCTCCCAATTTGAATGAGAATTGCTGCAGGGTATGTTCTTTGTAAACCTCCAGCAGATTTAAGCAGCAATAAACAACTTTATGTGCAATTTATCCAAACATATTTTTATATGCAATAAAAGAGAACACAACCAACAAAAGAAAAATGGAACCATCACACATGAAAACAAGTATATAAAAATAATATTAAAAAGATAAAGAAATGATGGTGCTTATGAAATATTTTTACATTTTACATACCGGTAATTTAAACGGAATAAATACCTCCAAATAACCCATGCATTGGTGTGAGATGAAACACACTCTTAAGAACATTCTTTCTTAAGAAAAGTCTCGTTACTTGGAAAGACTAATTTGTGTCTCAGACACAGCTATTAATTATGGAGCCATATAAATTATGCATAAGAATGGAGGTTATGCCCAGGCCATTTTGTTAATTTATTTCCACAAAATAGCATGGTGGTATTGGGAAGGAAGATATGCAATACTACTTAAACACCATGATAATACAGAAGAGCAATGTATATACACCGTAAGCCTTAAAGTGTTGGTGAACTAAAAGTAATCTCAGCATTACATCATGTTTATTTTCATAATGTAATCAAGATAACGGATGAACAGCAAGTCGTAAATGACGTGAAGTCCTTTGGAAAACTTTTCTTTTCTTATTCTACAGTATAATGGCCTGGATAACGGCCTCACCAGGCAAGTGATGATGTCAGATTACTTACACTTCCTTGATTTTATACAAAAGAATACTCTTTTAACAGGTGCATTTCCTGGATTTACAGCATTAGCAAAAGAACGTTTCTTAACACCACAGCTTTAGAGTTTTCTCATTAAAGGATATATGAAGGCAGCAGGCGGGTTAATAACAACTTCAAGTTTTCACTCTCCTTTTTCCTCATTTTTCTATTTAAAAATGTTCCTTTCAATAAGGACTGTCTTAATCCAAAGTTGCTGCCTCCACCTTCGAGAGTGATGCCAATCATCTTTTGCCCTAGTTGCCCATTTACAATTGTACACAAATGAGAGCTGTGCCTCAAGTGTCTCCCTTTCATTAAAATGCATTTGTTTTGAAGTTTATACCATTGAGTTTGTAGAGAAGACTGAGGTATTGTGCAGGTGTCTTTTAATTGGAATGGGGAATCTACAGACTGCTGGTAAATAATAAAGGAGTTCTAGGAAGAGATCTCTGCTGCTTCTACATCTTTTAAGTACTGACTTCTTGAAGAAACCTAATAGATAAGGGAAGCTACAGTATTGAGCTTCCAGAATTTGTTATCAATAGTAGCTGGCAAGTTCATAAAATAATATTTATGCAGCAGGTAGATAGGCTGTGAAATTCATGTCTGTGGGTATTAAGTTTATATGAATTCAAAAAGTCACTGGAAAAACTCATGGAAGAAAAATCTGTCACATGGTATTGAGTAGAGGGATAATACCTCTGGCTCAGGACTTCCCTGAGCCACAGTTTGTTGGAGTTGCAAGAGTGTTCTTATACCTTTTTTTATTGCATCCTCTCCATAACAACAGTTGCTGCTTTTGGCCATTGTTGCAAAGATGGCTTTGGGCTAGAGGGGTCTTTGGTTCCTACCTGCTATGGCAGGCTTTCTAGTCTTAGACACTGCAACTCTGTGGGAGAGGTCGATATGGGGTTTATATCAAGATTGACTCTGGCATTACTCTCACTTTCTTTTTGATTACATTAACTTAATTCCAATGAAGCGTGAATCTAGTATGATATGGAAATGACTCCTGAGAGCATTGCAACGCATCTTTTGAGTCCCAGCTTTTGCATTGGTAAAATGTCAGTAAAACTAGGCTTTGTTTTCACAAACTAAAGTTTTTACAAACCTGGTAGTGTAGATCCTCAGCTGGTACAAAGTAACTCCGGATTATTTAGATACTGCTGTGGTTTGAAATGAAATGGAATAGCACAAAGTGTATAACACGAAACTCAAACTCATATTTTTTGCAAAAGGTAAAACTCTGCTTAAGAGGTGAATTGACACAACAACTGTGTATGAATGAAAGCACGTGAATGAAAGCATGTTCTTTGTGATCTGTGCTTGACAATATTTTGCTTGCTAGAGGAATGAGGTTTGGAGTAGAGGATGCAATCTGGAATTCCTCAATTTTTTCTATAAAACTTTCAACTATGGCTTAAAATATTGTTTGTCATGTACTATCTGATTCATCTGTAGCTCCATACTTCAAAATGTTGGATGAAATCCCAGCTCAGCAAAACTTACACAGGACCAAGCTTTCCCATCTAGAAATGCTCACCTACTAACATCCATGAATTACAGCATACGCCTACACAACTAAAAGTCGGGTTGTTTAGCCTCAATGAGGTCTGTATTCAGAAAAGCAATTAAACACATGCCTATGTTATCTCCAGAATGTGTTTAAAACCCTTTTCTTAACCAAAATCTGAAGATTTTGAAAACTAGTAGAAACAATCAGCTTGTTACTTTTCTAAAAAAGCCAGGCACTACTTTTCATGACCATTCTGAATAATTTTTGGATTAAAATAGCCAATAATAGCCATTGGGTCCAGTAGCTTGCTTTCTTTAGGAGAAAATTGATGAAAAACTAATAAATATGCTAACTAATTAATCATGCCATATTTATAATGTAAAAATGGCAATATGGGAGCTAGGGCAATTAATACCAGTTGAGCACAGAGCCTGATTCTTTTCGTGGGGCTAAAATGGGATTACTGCTTAACAGGATTGCGGATATAACTCTGCTCCTCTTCTGACCTCAGCTCTATTGAGTTCATATTCAGCCATGCAACCAATGAGTGCAATGCAAGTGGGCTGAAAAAATACTCAGAAAGTGACTCATGACCCAGTCCTCCATGGGTAAACAGAGATTTTGCTTGTCTTCAAAGAACCTTGAAGCAAGATTACACTGCATGTCATGGTGGCTGTGTTTGAATCTATATAGTTATTAAAAAGATCGGTTTGGCCAGTATTTGGACAGATGGTGTTCGCATACCCAATCCATGGTGTATTTGCAGGAGAGCTAAAGTTAAACTGCTTTTTTGCATTTGCAATCACATTCTGCACTTTACTGACAGCAGCTTTAATTGGAAAAGCTTCAGCTTTTATTCTAGCTGATATTACTTTCCCTGTAAGATGGATACATTTTGCAATTAATTTTTCTCTGTGGACTGTATTATAGTGTAAGTAATAATTAAACAAACCTTAACAGCTCCTGCCCAGATGCAAAGACAGAAATCACTAGTGGTAGACTCTGAACTGAGCAGTTTCGTCTGTACAGTTCTGTACACGATATTTGCAATTCTTCTTTGAGCCCTTTAGCGAGGAAAATATTTGTTATTTATTTTGGCATTATAAATGGAATAGCTGTGAATGTGATTTTTTGCAACAGTTCTGCATAAGAAGAATTTTTCTGCACAGATTTTAGGAAAACAGAATGTGGCGTATATGGAAAAATAGATTTGAGTTTCTGTGTTTTAAATTCATCCTAAAATGAATTCTATTGAACACAATAGGTGAATATCATTCTTCCACTTTTATGCACCAGAGGGGAAAGAAGATTTCTCAATTCACAATATGTTTGAATTCTAAACTCATACGCAAAGAGACCTTAAATTATCTAAGGGCAGTAGTGAGATGGAGGAAATGGAATGAAACAATTGCCTATGGAACTTTAATTATAACCACCCCGCATTAAGAAATGGGCCCCTGCACGGTGAGGATATCTTTCTCTCCTATTATTCCAAATTTAACCCATTGAAGTGGTTTTTCTGTAAGGACTCACTCACGGGGTGAGATTTGTTTGAAGTGCATGAATATACCCAGGTGAAATGAAAGTTAGTTTGGACCACTACACACCTCAGGTTATTCTGTCCTCTGAGTGTGTATTAGATTCCTAGTGGAGAACTGAAGAATGTGGCACATATTCAGCAAAATATTTGTGCGTATATCCAACTTGAGTCAGCAAATAGTGGCATTGGTCCTGCATTTGAATTAAATTTGCTCTAAAAAGTGTTACTGGTAGGGATCCCAACAAGCAGCATTTTCACAAGAAGTCATTACATTTGAAGACCTGTACTTGGGCCATTTGAAGGTAAGCATGTAAAAATGGAAGCATGGGATGTCACCTTTTGTTTCAAAAAATATCACATATTACATATGTTACAAATATATATGTTATGCTGTGAGGAACACACAACAATTTATTGTTGTTTAGACAATTATTCTGTCACCCGATGACCTCTGCCCACACGGGAAGGGGAAGTGGGAAAAAACAAGGAAACCCAAGGGTTGAAATATAAACAGATTTAATAGAATAAGACTAAATAATTAACATTAATAATACTGAAGAACCAGTATTGATCCTGATACCAATATAAAATATATGAGGATTATACCCAGCCCATTCCATCAGCAGGAAGCCGTGCACTCCCAGCAGGAGACAGCAAATGTGGGACACTGTGAGCGCTGCGGCTTCGGGAGGAAGGGAAGGGCTCATGGGTCCGGCACCGGGGCAAGAAGTTCTCAGGACTGCAGCCATCAAGGAAGAGAGAGAACTCCTCTGCAAACTTTCTAATTTATATTGAACGTGATGTTCATGGTATGAAACAGTCCTGTTGGCCAGCTTGAGTCAAGTGCCTGGGTCTCGCTCCTCGTCCCTGCACCGGGAGATCTCAAAAACACTGAGACCTTGAAACCTGCATAGCATAGCTGGCTATAAAGTTAATATTTTCACCAATTCAGAGACTGGAGTCTTTTAAAATTGCAGTTTTCCCTAGCATTAGAAAAGACCATACTGAAAATTACTGAAAGAGAAATTAATCCTGTGTCGCTCAAATCAGGGCAATATATAAAACTTATATTGCATATGTAAAAATTACACATATTAAAAAAAATACTTATACTGTCACATGCTTGTGGGGGCTTTTTAACATTTACTTATCAGTTGCAGAGACCTAGAATAATATTTTTGCAAAATTAGCTTCATGGAACTCTAAATCACTTTTCTTAAAGACCCACATTGTGCAATTAATAAAGGCTAATCATGAAAAGCTTTTGAATAGTTCCTCTGCACTTTGCAATGTTAATGCTCTGTGCTGCAACAATGAACTGTGGTGTCACAGACACTACTATTTAATTGGAGAGGAAACAGAGACCTGTTTTGGCTCCGCTGTTTCTCTAGGCTCGTAAATACATCATCAGAATGAGACTTCTAATTTTAAGACTGACTTGAGACTCAAATTGGTGTAGAACTGCCTCATATTTTGTTTCTCTTTTTAATCACATAGGCCAGAAGAATGAATCCCATTGTCTTTAAAGAGATTTCAGCCTGGGCTTTGCTGTAGGCAATTCTCCAATACCAAAGTACATCGCCTGGATGTTGATGCTAGAACCTAAAATATCTTAGCTGTTCGTCTTCTGTTCTTTGGTTTATTTTCATTTTGGCATGCAGAGGCAACCACTATGAACTCCCTGCTTTTATGACGCATCCAGACAGTTGTGTGTATTTATTGATTTTGATCACTCTTAAGTGTACTACAATCCCCATCTTACTATTATTAAGTTGACACTTGCAATTTCATACTCCATAAAACATTTGACAGTGTAGCACTTTTGCACACTCTTATGATAAATCCTTCCTGTTATACTCGTTAATATACACAGAAACAGCAGTATACAAGAATTCTCAGGGTGGAAATACCCTTGGCATGGCTCCCCATTCTCAAACATCAAATGTGAAAAGAGTATTTGTAGAAAGGTTTTTTAAGCAAACTGGAGCTACCAATTGCATATGAAGAAATACATCGGCTTTTTCAGTTTGTGGTGGCTTTCACACACTTTGAAACAAATCTGAGTGAAAAATCAAATTGCCAACGTGGTACAAATAGAGTGAGGGACTGAAGAATTGCTTAAGATCTTACAAGGGCTCCCTGATGGCTAGGAGAGAAAGTCATGGGCAACATCCTCAGATGCAATTATCACTCAGCTTCTCAACCCTAAGTACCACATGCCTTGCTGACATTGCTTTGTTCAGTTGTCCTGGTTTGATGAGAAAAACAAACTGAGACCAAACACCTTATTGGTAACCTTAATTTCCTCACTTTTTCATTAATCCTACACTTAAATTTTGACAGACCAGTTTGCAAAGGCATTTACTGTCTAGCACAACTATGATCACAACATCACAGAGAGCTAGAGAAGACATACTATCTAGGCAGACCATCATCTAAGATCATTAAACTACATTACTTGATGGGGATTTTTTTTTCCTCTTCCATAATTGAAGACTCAAATCTTTTCAGTTCTCCACTGAATAAAAAAAACAAAACAAAACCCTTTTCCAATAACACAGCTCTGCAAATTTTGAGCAAACCAAATAATATGGTTTAAGCAAATACTTCCAAAGACAACAGCATTTTATTTTTCAGTGGAACCTTCAGAGCAATAATTGTCTATTTTACTATCCACGAGCCTCAACAGCCAGCAGATTTATATTTTATTAACACCCCATTACCTTCAATTGTAAATTTCTTTTTTTTTTAGAAATTATGTGCTCTGACTACTAAGTGAATTCAAATAACTACCATAGAAAGAAATATAATTATGGAGCAGGATTTGCAGTAGTCAACAAATTGCACAGCTCATTCCCACTCCTTTCCAACTTGTCTTGCATTCACCCTTGATTAAAGTGGAGACAACCCAATTCCATTTTCAATAACTCCATCGGAATAGCAAGGTATAAAGGGTTGCCAGAGTCAGCACATCATTTAGTTAGACTTGCTCATATGTAGGCTGAGGATGCTGATGTCAACTCTAAAGTGGGCTGTGAGGTCCAACAGAGAATTTAAAATTTGGCATTAGGGTTCTGGTCCATCCTGTGACCTAAGTTAAAATTGAAGTTCAGGAAAACATTTCCGGTCTTCAGGGCATGTGTTTGGCTGAGATGAGTTTCTGAACTGAATTAAAGTGCACCCTGACATGCATAACTGAACAAAAATAAGATTATTATCATATATAAAGTTAATGATTGACCATTGTGTGAGCTTTATGATGAACTGAGGTTTTACACGCTTAGACAGATATTTTCAAAAAGAATCAGAGATTTTTTGATATATTGATACTATCTCCAAAACCCACTAAACGTTTTTATTCTTGCTTGTGTGGTTTCAGGCAAGGTACAAAGTGATTAGGAAAAAAAAAGTCTCTTTTACTAAGTCTTTTTCTCAGGGCAAAATTGATTACTGGCCAAAGAGCGTGCAAACAGAATTAAAATCACTTCGTTTATACCAGCCATTATTCAAAGTTACGGATTACAAAACTCAGTACAGCAGCAGGAGCTCTGTGAATCTCACCCAGGCTACCCAGAGCACTTCTCCATGCAGAGAGGGAGATTGCTCAGAGAGCAGACACCTGGAAGTCTCCCAAAGAGTAAGAGGAGGGCAATAAAGGACAGGTCGAGGGAAAGACTGAATCTCCATCTTTCCTGGGTACCTACTATTCCTTTTCCATTTTTTTTATTAAACTCCATGACACTGAGTGGAGGTGAAAAAAAAAAAAGAAAAAAGAAAAAAAAAGAAAAAAGAAAAGACACTTGACACTCCCCTGCCCTTTTGGGTTTCCTATTATGACAACTTCGTGTGGTGACTCTGAGCAACTTATTTGGACGATCCGTGAAAATCGAACAAGAAGCAAACACAGAAACCTGCATTTGCATATTATAATTTGTCATTAAAGCAACTTCAGGTCATTGTAGTTTGTTCCTTGTGCCGGCAGGTTACAAAGGCATAAGGTCA
This sequence comes from Chroicocephalus ridibundus, assembly GCF_963924245.1. Classification (NCBI taxonomy): domain Eukaryota; kingdom Metazoa; phylum Chordata; class Aves; order Charadriiformes; family Laridae; genus Chroicocephalus; species Chroicocephalus ridibundus. The sequence goes on from NC_086284.1 coordinate 4,309,564, forward strand.
CCTTAGTGCTGAATGACCTCCTTACGGGTCTAATTTCTTTTTCTTTCACATTTTGAACTAGTATTTTCTGATTTTGTGTAATGCCTGCAAGTTCTCAATGTCTTTCTTCCTCAGTTTCCCTTATTACAAAATGGCAACCAGAGTGATGCATGGTAGATATGGCATATGGATATTTTTTGCACAGGTTATGGTGCTTTAGAAGAACTTATAAATCTTTCAGTCAGGCAAGCTACCTTTAGCAAAAAGCTGTAGGAATTTGAAAATATGGATTAGTTTATTGGTTAAAAAAAAAAAAAAAAAAGTAAGAGCTCCTAGAGATCTTAGGGAGTCCTGAAAGTAAGTAATTTCCATCTGACTTGTTGTCTTCTCCATAATGAGGTCCTTCACAGTCCCTTACTGAGTCTGGCCTTTGAAAGCACCTATAGCATAAGGCATTGTTTCCACTGTGGTTGTTCAGTATTGCATCCCCACCTCAGCAGGGAGCATAAATATGTTGACAAAATGTTTTATATTTAGGGTTCAGCTCCTAAATAGGCTTTTTATTGTGATGTGAACACGGTGGCTGAAATCTCTTGAAATTAGTTACCCAGGTGGGGTATCTGGTAATCTGAATGCAGGTGTATCTAGGTCCAGCCTGGAGGTGAATGAGCTTTGCTTGCTTAGCGTGAATTTGCTTATCCAACAGAGAGCCACAAGAATGACTCTTTGTGCCAGTTGATCCACTTTATTCCAAAGAGTTTTTCTTTACTCTTAACTTGGTGATATATGGGGAAGAGCATGAATGCGCGCATTTTACAAAAAGATTAAACTTTTCTTTACCAATAACCCCACATACTTTGCATGAAATATAGCTACTTTATCTAAGGAAAGGCTGTGTTTATGTAATATTGCCATCTCCAGATATTTCACCTATTATTCCAAAGCTTCATAACACACTTAATATACCAAATAGCTATACTGGTACACTCTCAGTATGCACTTAAGAATAATACACAATGCACACTTGAGTGCTTCCATTGGATTTTTATGTATTTTTTTAATATGGATTGCCAGCATAGCAAATTCAAGCCTGAAGCACATTTCTATTTTTTTATTGCAAGCATATTCTGTAAGTAGAAAAAATAATTCAAAATAAAATGTTGTAGCTTTCTCATTACTGATAACCAAAACTTCCTTGGGTCAAAGACAATCTTGGACATGTTTTCACCACTAACAATTGCTCTTTAGCACCAGAAGCAGTTGAATATATTGAATTTATAGCGCAACATTCACACTGTCTGTCTTCTCAACCCAGGCTCTTGTAATTTAAAGGAAAGTCATTTATTCTCCAGTGAGTCCTCTGTCAGAGCACTGTGAAAGCTTTCAAAGGCATCATTTAAACAGGGCATCCATCACATGCCATCAGACTCCTTAGCCTGGTGAGGATTTTCACACTGTTGTGCCTAGGATGTAAACAAAGATAATGCATTTGATTTTTTTCTATTGATCCTCTTTGCTGTGAGAGCATGGCTAGACAAAGAGGGCTTTCCAAATCTGAACAGCCTGCCAGAGCACTTACTTCTCCTTCTGTCAGGGAATGGAGCCACTTTCCTTCCAGACTTTTCTATCCGATTGCTAATATTTTTTTCTGCGGCTGGCTCTGCGGTGATTAATGATAGGTCAGGATTAGGCGGTAACTTGATATTGCTCAACTCAAATACAGGAGAAATGTTCTCTGGCTGGTGTGACTGTCACAGAGTCACAGGAGTCTCCTTGAAAGGTCATTTATACCATTCATCCAAGAGCGGATGGAGTGATCTGAAAACTGTTAGCTTCATGAGTTCTATTCTTTGACTTTGGTGCAGAATTCTAGCAACAAAGGTTGCTTATTATGATCAGTTATAAGCTTCACTGTCATACCAGACAGTTCATATAAGCACAGTTTAGTAAGCAGTAAAGATATTTCTGTTTCCTTCGGAAATAAGCTCTGTTGAATTTTCTCTCATTCCTTTTGCAGTGGTAATAGAAGTAGAAAACCTGAGCTGAATCATCAGCAACTTGTGACTCAAACATACTGCATACAGTTTCAAATTCACGCTAGGCATCAAACTTTGGAGAAAAACAGAGCAGATATCTTAGGCAAACACATTAGGGGATTGTTTCTTCCTTCCACTTCAGGTAGTCTCATTCTAAAAATTAGATGGGTGTAAAAACAGGGAAACTTTGGGCAAATGGAAGAATTCAGTGGGGACAATGCAAAGCTCCTTAGAGTACCTCAGGTGTCACCCAGGACAGGGTTACCAGCCACAGGGAGAGGTTTTGTTTTCTAGCAGATTAGTCTATCTGAGAGGGTTATAAGTTTCTTCTTTCAGATATATAGAACATGGTGGCTTTTGAAACCTTTAGCAAACAGAGCGTGGGATGCTGTAGGAAATGACTAGGAAAACCAATTCGGTGTTTCCTCACTCCAGGTTCCTTGGTTTTATGATTCTGTATCTAGTAAGAAAACAAAATGAGATGCAGATTTTGCTGTCTTTATTTCGCACTAGTGAACATTTACTGATATTAATTTTGATAGGTATTCTTGAATGTGTTATTGGTTCCAAGTAGCACAGCTGGGGCTTAAATAAGTAGCCTATTCACATGTTCTTACCCTGATAGATTTGGTCCTGAATTTCCTACAATTAACTTACATGCAACATCAAAACATCACAAATACCAGAATTCTAGGTATGATTAAGGAAAAGAGCTAAGAATGAACTGCAGGAAACATACAGTTTCTCTCCCTCTGCCTCCCTTCCCTCGAATTTTCAGTCTTTCAATATATAGCATCCCACAATTTTCTTAGATTTTTAGCAGTATTGGAATGGGATTTTAATGTAAAAAGGGACATAGCAGAGGCCTTACATCTTTGCACATCACATTACTGTGCTCCCAGTGGAGGGTGAAACATAACAACATCAGTGTAGGACACAGCTTGTTGTTGAGAATTGATGAGAAATGCTAAGGATGTATTAGGATATCAATATAAAAGCAGTTTGTATCTGTTACCAAGCTAGAAGCACTGTACTGTATATGCATTTTTATAGGAAGAATGGCATTGCACGTACATAAGAATCCATTATCCTGATCTTGTTAATACTCTGAGTGGGAGTAAGGAACAACAGAAATGCTTCTTTTGCTACAGAAATCCTTTTGAGGAAATCGACAGCAAGGATTCTGTCAGCATAGACACACAGCTCATGGCAAGAATGAAAATAAAATGAAAAAGTGGCAGAGTATTTCACATTGAAGACAAATAGCACAATACAAGATATAAAAAATGAAAAAAAATAATCAATGCTAAATTGTCCTACTGAGCTTCCTATAAGTTGCAGCTGGCATGTCTTGCCCTACTCTTCTCTGCAGGCCTTATTCTCAGATCATACGTATGCTATGACTCTCTACCTTTTCTTCCACTATTGACAGTTCAGGATTCTGTGTGGCAGCCCCTGGTTGTGGATCTCCCTGGTGGGTTGTTTTGAGGATAGAAGATATTTAGCCTGAAACTTTTTTCTAGCATTCTGAAGGAATATCTCAAATGTTACTTGATTTTGTAGGGTTTTTTCAGTCCAACCCCTTGTTGCTGCTCCCTCAGAACAGAAGCAGCTTGAATCCTGACCAACGTCTGCTGATAACAAGTCTAAAATGCCAGCCAGGACTGTCCCACAAAAATTTGACCATCAGCTTGAAGAGCTGACATAAGAAGTGTCATCATTCTACTAACCTCACATAGTTAACGTAGACAGATTAATGTACACAGACCTTCAGTAGGCAACTAGTATCTTAACAGGTCTTCATTGCCCTCTACACAGACTTGGCTCTATCAGTTGGTTATATGTGGAACCAATTACAATTAGACTCCTTAGATACATGCCTAAAGTTAAGTGGGTTGAATCTGAGCCAGCAAAAACTTTAAGAACTTTCAAGTATCGACTTTGCACCAAACGACATTAAGATACATCTGTCCCTCTTGGACTTGGGGCAAGCACGGCAGCCCTCAAAGTTAACTTTTACCTTCCCAACTGAAAGAGGTCAGTCAAAATCATTTAGATGTGTTTCTAAGCAGGAACTAAACAGAATTTGAACTGGTAGAGTGAATCATGCTCTTGTCTATGTCTGTATTTTCACAGAGTTAAATTCAGGATCCAAGGGAACTCAGGATAAGTAGAAGCAGTGAAATAGAGCTTTGATTAAGATGCCATCAAAACCAAGGAAGGCTGAATTTGTACTTCAAAGAGCTTTGGGTCAGGATCTTTTGGCTACACTGGCATCTTGTAATTGCCTTGAGATGGCATTTGCTTTGCTCCACCGCCTGATGACCAGGCCAGAAAATGAATTCTGATCACAGATGGCTACTCAGGCAGGTGCAAACAGATAAGAGCTCCTTTGCTCATGCTCTAATCCATCTACACTGCAAGAATTATATATTAGTACATTTCTGTGCCTGCATTAATAAGCTCTACTTCCCCAGACAACTCTCAGCAACTTTAAGGCCACATGCTTTTTGCAATATAAGAGCTAGGACTGGGTGTGAAGTCTATGGAACTGGCAGTTGTTCTTGGATCTTCATCCTGGGGCACTGAAACGAACCTGTAGCGAGGGTATGTTTAACCAGGGTAAGAGAGGAACTTGATTTATTTTAAATTTTACAGCTAGCACTCATATAAAATATTTTGTTTACAGTTCCACCCCGTGAGGAGCAGGGGGATGAGACATATGTTATCTCCAAACATTCATAAAAAAGTTATTACTATCCAGCAATAAAATGCTCAAACATGACTAGCATCGAAATGCAGCTATTTAACAGTCATATATTGTTCTTACTGCTTTGCTCCTCCTTTACCATAGGCATCAGCAAATAAATCTCAGAAATTAGAGGTGGAAAAGATCTATTATGTGGTCAGGGAAGGCTTAAGTTGATGTGGTGTGAAAGAGGCTGAAGAAATAGATTCTGTTCCTATAAAATGGTTTGATAGGGAAGGAGATATAAGAATAACTCTTTCCTCACCATAACAGTTAATCACATATACAACACAAGCAGATGCACAATCTACATCGTTGCCATCTCTAACTTATAGGCCATATCACTGATTCAGCCTTAATGATCAACGAAGACGACTTTTACCGTAAAACTTAAGGTAAAGATGAGTATGGGTAGAAAGCCAGAGGGACCAAGAATTTAGTTGCTTTTGCTGGAAGGAAGCAAGCAAACCTTAATGGTGCAGGGGTGATCCATACCTTTTTGTGACACAGTATAGGGTACTTAGCATGCTGCAACCACCCAGAGCTAAGAAATAAGAATACTTCAGGAGGTACATGCTCCCATATGTGGCTTTGTACTGTACACAGCTAATCTTTAATGAGGCATTCTTCATATATATTCACATTCTTGTGCTTTGGAGGGATTGCTGGAACTACTCTGACAAAGGCTTGGGAAAGCAAAACCAAGTGCAATGCAGGGCAACCGAGGCAGAGGTAGCTGAGGAGTTGGGTGGCACAGTATCTTTCCAGCAGCAGAAGAGCTGAGATGATGTGAACACTCTGGAAAAGGGACCAAAAAGACAAATGCACTAACCATGAGAGGTTATATATTTCGCAATAGCTTGTAGATAATTTAGGGGCAGAGCTCAGCTGTACAATTCCAGGAGGGAAATAGAGCTAAGATGGACAACCCCAATATGATAGTCCTGAGGAAAAGCAGCATAATTCTCTGATCATAGTAAAGTTAGAGGAAAGCCTAAAATCTAGCAGTAGCTGTATCCAAGTGACACAACTGGAAAAACTGTGGAATGTCCCTTGAAGAAAGAAATAACACTTCCACTGAATCTCTCTGTAGCCGTTTTAAAGCACGGAGTATATGAATATTGCCTCTGCAATGTTCAGCAAGACAAAGTTTCTTTTCAGCTAAGTATATTCTTGTCTTGAACAGTTGAACAAAAAAAAGGTGTAGCGGTCTACCCTGAGTAGGGTTTACACATGCAGGTATGAATGTCTGCACCTAAGCTGCTTGTCTAGAAAGTCTTTATGGTCATTAGAAGTAATTAGCTACTTTGGAGATATGACTCAGCTCTTTCTAAGATAAAGGTAAAAAATAGGTCAAATGACCAATGTTACACAAACTCCCCCGTCTTTCCACTGCCTATAAAAAGAATCTAGGCAAGTAGACCCATGATGACACACATAGACATCTGTAGCCATTTAAGTCTGTTACAGACTGATTCTTGCTAAAGGCTTTAGCAATCAAAGACACAGATGAGGTCAGCGTCCAGCTTTCCATCCACTGACTGATCCTTCCAACTGGCATAATCCTCTTTTTGCTTCTGTTATTCTAGGTTATCCCAGGTAAAACGTAGGGAGGCAAAACATAGTTTCTCTAATTAATTTTAGACTGATGGATATGTAAGGGAGGTTTCATTGAGAAATTTTCATTTATATTTTCATCAATCTGTGTAATTATTGGAATATTTTGCTCTCTTAAACTTGGAAAGTGGATTTTCTTTCTGACAAAAATGTAATCTTTCCTAGGTTTTGCTGCAGAATGCATTGACCTCTGAATAATGATGCTTGTTTTCATGTAACTCTCATCAATCTGGAAAGAGAAATGTAGAATAAAATTAATTTTTCTCCAAACACCAACAGAAAGCCTGTCCACCACTTCAACCCATTTCACTATCAATTTTATTTATACTAAATAAGGAGCTTGCTTACTGCTTACAGAAATTAGCAAAGGTTTTCTGGGCACTTCATTGTAATTTGGATCAACCCTGTGGGTCTAATCCATCTTCTGTTAAACTAATTGGAAAGACTCCTTTTGAGTGAGAATTGGATCAGGCACAGAAGAGTAAAAATTACCAGCTGTGCCGTTCTGTGCATTAGTCTTCTGCCATATCTTCTGCTGGTTCAATTAAATTCATATTAATCTTGTGAAACATACTGAACTGTGTTTCATAGTCAAGATGTTCAACCTCCCTGAAAGATTCTGATACATTTAACCCTCTGAATTTGGGAGCTTGCACTACAGTTCTTCAACCCCCCCAAAAAGAGAAGTATATGAACCTGAACAGATGAATCATAGAATCATAGAATCATTTAGGTTGGAAAAGACCCTTGGGATCATCGAGTCCAACCATCAACCCCACTCTACAAAGTTCTCCCTTACACCATATCCCCTAACACCACATCTAAACGAGTCTTAAACACATTCGGGGATGGCGACTCCACCACCTCCCTGGGCAGCCTATTCCAGTGTCTGACCACTCTTTCTGTGAAGAAATTTTTCCTAATGTCCAGCCTAAACCTACCCTGCTGCAGCTTGAACCCATTCCCTCTTGTTCTATCGCTAATTACCTGTGAGAAGAGACCAGCACCAACCTCTCTACCATGTCCTTTCAAGTAGTTGTAGAGAGCGATGAGGTGAAGTAACATTTTGATGACAATGGAGAGCAGAATGAGGTAAATTCCAAAAACATTTTGTATGCTCATTTCTCCTTTCTCCTAAATTTGTCACTGAATAACAAATTCATTGCCAGGAATCCAGCACAAGTTCCTGGAGGAACTTCAAGTTCCTGAATAGAAGCAGTAGCTCTACTCATACCAGTAGCTATCAATTATTTGCTGCCAATTCAGCTCTGAAATATCCACAAGGGAGGGAGCAAAAATGTGTTCTTTATGTTTGGTAACGCCTGTTGCAACAAGGAGGACGTGACTAATTAAGGGTTTTTTTGGGTTTTTTTCCCCCTCCTTTAAGTTGATACTGGCCGAATTGAAAAATAGAGAGAAAATTTTCTAGTAGATCAGGCTCAGAAGGCTCTTGTGAGTGACAAGCACTTCTTTGCACTCCAAGGTGGAGATCTGAGGGATAATCTTTGGTAATATTTAACCAAAATAAATGAATTCTTTAACAGCACTGTTGCATTGCCTCAAAGAGGAGTACCTCAGATATTCCAATGCAGATGCATATGGCTGTGCCATGTGTATTTTTCAAACTCTCTGTGCTTTTTAGGGACAGATCTTGTCTCTACCCTTTGTCTCTCTACATGGGAAGTCTTCATTCAGTGATGGAAAGAGAGGTCCAAGGTCCTCTCGGTGTCTGGATTTATCTCCAGGTGAATACCAGCTATGAAGGTCTTATAGCTCTGGTGACTCTAGCCACAGTTGAAAAGCAAATGTGAGCCCTATTTGTCTGTGACATATTTACGTCTTAGAAAACATTTCCAATATCACTTATTCTTTAATGATGAATATATTCTTTGCTTGGAGTTCAGTCCCCTCAGTCCTAAACAAAGTGTCATAAATCCCCTGGCCTGAAGTGCACATCTAGCACATTGAGAAAGCCTTTATATTGTCCTGTGCTCAATCTCTGCTTATCTCTTCCCAGGGAATACTGAAATTATCCAGATACCTAGCCGGCTGTTTGCCCCTCACATATGACGATACCCCTGGGCTTTGGCCCAGGAAGAAGGTGGAGTAGGCCCTTCACAGTGAGGGGAATTAGAATCAAGGGCTCCATATCCCAAGAGCATTTCCTAATCATGGGGTTTTATTTGAGACACACTTTATAATATTTTATGTTAAAGAATTGCAGCTAGCAATGAGAGACTCTGGGATGCAGAAGCACAGGAGATAAAAGACTCTAGCTGATGTTCTGCTCCTGGCTTTGTTTTCTTCTAGTTTAATCTTATGAATAATAAAAATGTGTAAAGCTTTGCTAATGAAAAGTGTGCAAAGAGCTTTGAAAGTCTGTGTTGCCCCACGTGCTCCCCTCTTAGGCCCTGTCATGGGATGTTGGAAGGATCAGGCCCAGAGCCCGCGTCCTGTCTCAGGGACAGAGTGGCTGTGCTGGCACACAAACACCTAAGCGATGTGCTTAGGTGACCTACAGTGTCACTGGAGAGAGGAGCTCCTGATTTTGGCCTTTAGGCTGTTTCCTGGATACCTTCTTGTGTGCCATTAAATCTGCCAGGAGAGGGGCTAAGCTTAAAACATGCTCAGAAACAATTTGAGGGCAAAACGTGGGTGGTGTGAATTACCAAGCATTAACACAGAGCACCAGATCCCACTCTGTAAGCCAGGTTTCAAACTAATCTTTCTAATTCTTTAGGTCCTCTGTAGAAAAGTGGAGGACTGGACCTCGTGAGTGAGTTCTGCAAGCGCAATTAAAGCATCACAGCAGGAGAGATACTCACCTGCGGTTACCTGAGGGGCCAGCTAAGATCAAGGGAATGTTGGTGCTCCATCGGTAATAACAAGATGCAGCTGTTGAAGGGGCATTTTCAGGTTTGTAATTCAGACCCCAGCTGGAACTGCCTAACCTAGATTTATTGGCACTCTGAGCGTACTGCAAAGACAATCTTTTCTCCCCTCATCTTTTGTTGAGGAAGGAGGGAAGCAGAGATGAGTATATTTATGGCAAGCCCTTTGCTTATGTTATGATTTTGATTTATGCAATAAGTATTTGAAGCCCAGTTGTCAGTAGCTGTATTTTGAGATTCAGAATATTCAAAGATACCAGAATATACTGAGGATATCAGGAAGTAGTAGGTCAGCTGAAAGTGAGCCATTTTGGTGACAGGTGTTATTCAGAAACATATTGGGAGATAATCTATGCTCTCAGGAGCATGCTCTGAATAGGGAAAGGGGAAACTGAGGCAGAAAGGAATAATGTGCTGGTTCTGGTGTGGGTAGACTGATGAGTGGATCCCAGCATGCCTACAACCAGCCTAAAGACACTATCTAATATAACACAACGCCTCCATGCCTTGACAAATATAATACTGTGCATAAAATGTGGGCAGGTGTGAATGTGATTTGTCAATAGAGTGCAGAGGGAACCTGATTTGTCAATTGGTTATCTAAAATTAGCTCAATTTAGGAATGAAGTGTTGCTTCAACACAAAAAATCAAAATGTTTCATTTAGGAAGTGGAAAAATGGCATCTTTCCAGCAGCTAACCGTTTCTGCCTATCATCAGTAGATGAGTACACGAAGACAACAATTTACATGCAAATGTAAGCATATAACTGATGAGAGACGTGATCCTCATTCATCTATATGTGTATATACATGTCTATATGTCTTCTTAAGCATTTTGCAATGGTCTAGGTTTGGGCTTCTTGATATTTGTTCTGTTAGGTTTCTTTCGCAGCCACGTAGGGAATCCTACTTTGATGCTGGAGGACTAGCAAGGGATTAACTGGCTTTCTTGTCCCTTGCTTTTTCCCAGAATCTTCTGGTACTCCAGAAAAGCAGGTGAAAATGGAACGAAAAAGCTTTAATACAAATGCTAAGTGAGTTTTTTGAGGGTAAGCAGTTAATTAGATTAAGTGTTTCAACTCTGAAATATATAATATATATAAAAAAAAGTCACAGAACTTTATCATCTCTAAAATGCAAAGGGCCGGAAGCTGAGCTTTACAGTATTATTACCACTGTCATCCTCGCTAGCTTTCATGTTTTCTCTTAATGGGAAGACCTGTCTCTTTCTGTCAATCAGGATCTGTCAGCACAATGTTATTATGTCTGCGGTATTATTCAGAAACATCTTTTCCAGTATTAACTGCTTTTCTCCATCCTCAGTCACATAATGTAATTGTACTGCGGTATTAATGCCGTGCTTGGAGAGGGATGGGGTGGAGGGATTATTTCTTCTGGTATCTAGCCTAGATTGAGCTGGGAGTTCAAAAAATTGGAGTGAGGCATTGACTAGTTTCTATTTGCATAGAAAAAGCAGAAAGAGTATGTTTGGGGAGGCAGAAAAAGCAGTGAAAGGGACAAATCTGGAAGAAAAGCAGTAAAATGGAAGGAAATAAAAAAAGGGAGAGAAAAGAAGCTGAGGGCATAACCTATACAGTACAAAAATTAGTGAGCTCACTAGTTTTTTGTGTTTATAAGAGATAGAGATGGGAAACACACCAAAATATTAAAATTTATTTATAGCTGACCCCAAACAATTTTTTTCCCATTTAACTCATCAAAACACAAATAATCCCTTTTTCCTTTTCTTTTAATGCTTTTTGTATCATATACACTGAAAGAACTCAGTTTTAAAATAAAATTATCTTTTAAAAAAGAAATTGAAGTGTGTAAATTGTAAAAATTTCACATCACATCATTAAAATTTGTGACTCGTGACAAGTTCTATTCAATCTTAACTTGCATTTTTGCAGGATAAAGAGAGAAGCCTTTTTTTTTTTTTTTTCTTTTTTCTCCATGCCTTATTCTAATCCCTGTTCAGGGATTTATAAAATGTTCCCTTTTCGGATATCAAAGATCAAGAGGGAATATGGTTTTCAAAAGGCCACTGCTTCCTCAGCAGTGAAATGTGCATCATGAAATGCCTGAAGCTTTGATGATACTCTCCAATGTGGCGACTGCTAAAGCTGAGTTGGAGCTTAGGCAGGAGGATGAAGTATTTTGTCACTACCATAGGTCATTAAACGTGCACTTATCCCTTTGTATATATTCATTATGATACATTCTTAAAACTCTCTTCCGTGCGCTGGCAGAACTTGCTGGCTGAGAAAGGGGGTACTGAGGTCCCTTTCAAAGAATAGTCCAGTAAGTAGATTCTTTCTTCATTGCCTTGTGCTTCTCTTTTGAAGACATTAGCTAAATGCTACTGGCTGTGCTTGCGCTCTTCAGACTCACAGCCTTCTTAGACTGCCAGTTCTTTCATTTAACAACATGTTAGGAATGGGATTTTACATGTTGACCATGGTATAGGAGAAGAAATAAATAAACTGAAACCATCAATAACTAGATGAAAAAGCAAGCTCTGTAAGTAAACATTACTTCAGAACTTGCCTGGATGCTCTCGTGGTAGTTATCTCAAGGCACTGCAAATTCGTATAATAAATAAAAATTAGTTTTACAGACGAGTAACCAACTTTTAATAAACTCACGAAAACTTAAAAAAGAAATAAAAATAAAAACTAAGGAGTTAAAAAGCAAAACCCATGACTGTGTCTGTGTTTTTCAAAAAGGTAGCTGCATAACAGTGTATCTACACTTAGTATGATACTATTATGGAAATTATACATGCCAGCCACCATAACAGGGTTCAACTCTGGGTTTCCGCTGAATCAATAAACTGAAGAGAGAGTCTTCTACAAAGTCCTTTTTATTAATAATGCTACATCTCAAGCTGGGTGCCTCTGGAAAGAGACCTCGAACAAAGAAATCTTTGGGCAATTATACCCTTACAATCTAAATTCCCCACCCCTTATGAGACAGTTCAGACCAGTAGTAATATTAGGCTGCTTCTGGTAATGAATGTAGCTTCCTCACCTTCTGGTCTGAAGCGTCTCTGGGGCCTCCTTTTACTTGACTAGGTAAAAGTTCAACATATGTAGGTGTAAGTCCACAGCTTGTGGCCTAAGGCATGTTTAGCTTGGAGAAGAGGAGGCTGAGGGGAGACCTCATTGCCCTCTACAACTCCCTGAAAGGAGGGTGGAGAGAGGTGGCTGTTGGCCTCTTCTCCCAGGTGAATAATGACAGGACCAGAGGAAATGGTCTGAAGTTGCGGCAGGGGAGGTTTAGATTAGATATTAGGAAGAATTACTTGACTGCAAGAGTGGTCAGGCACTGGAACAGCCTGCCCAGGGAGGGGCTTGAGTCACCATCCCGAGAGGTGTTTAAGAAACGTCTGGATGTGTCACTTCAGGGCATGCTCTAGTGGCAGAGATTGTAGGTTGTTTGGTTGGACTCGATGATCTCAAAGGTCCTTCCCAACCATGAAGATTCTATGATTCTATGATTCTAAGGCTTCAGCAAATTTAGCTACTAATGCTAAGCAAGTTATGCTAAACAAGTTCTATGTAAGCAATATACCAAATCGTACAATAATACCTATTACTGTGTTCCTGCATCCTGGACAAATGCAGATAGCTGTTCTCTGGTACCTCAGCAGACGCTGTGAACTGGTAACACATCAGGCATTGCCCTTCAGGGTGTCTCCATGCAAAGTCTGCATTTGTTTTGTTTGGCTGCAGCTTTTCCCAAAACCTGTGGTTCCAGCTAGGTGAGCAATAACATCAGCGGGAGCTGTAGAGAAGCCAGTGATGGCCACAGGCTTTTGAAGACCTGCTGTGAGTACAGTGTGGAAATGTGGAAACCAAACTGCTCAAGGATGCTCACAACTCTTCATTAGACTTGGAACATTACAGAATAACATGAAATAACAACCTAACGGAATAACAAGTGCTGTTCCATCTTGATGATTGAAATGGCTACTGTCTAGCCATGGAAAATGATACAAAAAGAGTGTATTTACATATAAATACGTTAAGCCTTTTGATTATGGTCCTGCTTATTTCCACTCTTATTTTATTTTAAAAGTTTGTATGGTTTTGCCAAGCTGACACTTAGAAGCAGTGTTAGGTTTAACGTAACATTAAACATAAGTTATACCTGAGAACACATTTTATTTTTGAAACAGCAAGAGCTGGAAGAGCAAATTGTGTACTCTGCCTCTGAACATTTCATTGAACTTTTGTGTTCAGTCTAACAGCATGATACTCTTAATATTTTTTTTTGTTTAAAGAAAAAAAAAAGGAAATCTTATAGTTAGGTTAGCTGCTGTGACAGAGATTGGAGATAACAGAGCCCTGTCTGTGAGACTGATATTGCCACTTTCTTTAACTTTGGCAAAATGCATCCTTCGTAGACTTTAGCCAAGGCAATGGTGGGAGTGGTCCACAGTAGGCTGCCATATTAAACAGCAATCACACCACCTCGGTGCTGGGCAAGGCGGCATCTACTGTGCATTGTGGAAAAAATGCCGTGGTTGCCGTGATGAGGAGACAGTGGGAGACTTCCTACCAGCCCCGGGGGAGGAAAACAGAAGACATGTAATCATGTCTCCAGTGTGAGTGCTGTGACATTAAGAAGCATTCAGACAGAGGTATCTTTGTTTTAAGTGTCTTTCCTAGAGACGCAATGACATCCAAGATCCCTTAAAACTGAGTGCAAGGGTTTTGTTTGCTTGGACAAAGGGAAGCCTTCTCGTAAGAAGGCAATAAACTATAAGGGAATTGATGCCAGCTATAAGGAATTCCCCATAAGTTCCTGCCATCCACCGCAATTATAGTGGATGTGATGTCATCAAGTGCTAAAGAGGAACAAATAGGCTTGGCTCTGCCTATCCATCACTATGAAGGGGTAAGACCGTGCTTCTTGAGTGACCCAATAGTGCTTTTCTCTGTCTTTCACATTTTGTGGCTCATCTACTTATCCATTCCTTAGTTACAGTAAGGTTGAGAGTTTCACGATCTTGGTCTTAAGGAACAAATTGAAATTATACACACACACGTACATATATTTAACAATAACATTGTTTGCTGTAAGCTTGGAAATATCAAGACAGACCGTTTCCCTTAACCATGTTATATATGCTATGATAAAAAGGGTGGTTAGGTTTCTAATTCAGGCTTAGGTTTTAAGGGATAACGTACTTGCTATACCACAGGTTTCCTGGGCAATGTTGGGAGAGCATTTAGCTTTTCAGTAGTGGTGTCTCCATAAAATGAAGTCAGTGCTGTTGCTCAAGAGTCCTGTAAAGAAAAATAAAAAGATATAAAATGGGTATAGTACTATGGCTGTTACTGTTATTTTCATGTAATTAGAGTGGATGAAGTCAATGACAGATTTTCTGACCAAAGAACAATGGGTGTGAAATTAACTGAAATTAGAATATTTTACTCTCACTGTGTAAGGAAATGAATCTTCTTTGTACAACCAATGCGTGGTCAAACACTATTTTCTGGAATTATCTGGAAGGCAGATGAAAAGAATAGAAGGATTAAGATTTAGGAACAATTATAAGACACAGCAGTACTTTCAAAAAATTGAAAAAAAGGCTCTGATTCATCCAAAGAGAGGTGTCACAATCTACATACAATTATTAGGGTAAAAGAGAAAGTTATATTAAACATGTAAAACCAGGATAAATTAATTGAATTTCTGCTCTAGAGGGAGATTAAATTGTTTCAAATCCTATGGATTGTGATGGCATTTTGAAGGGAAGTCATACGACTTTCTCAGTTATGATGGAATCAACGAATTATGGGAAAGTTGCACTGAAACTTGGATACTCCAGGCTTGTTTGTGACTCTGTCAAGGACAACAGAGGGAACAAGAACTCTTTGTAAAAATCCTACACATATTTTGGGTCCTTTATGGCAAGTGTACCAGCATCCTTATTATTTATGTGAAATAAGAATGAGAAGAGAAAAAGTATGGCCAAATCCCTGGCTCCAGCTGTCTTGATTCAGTGGCATGAATGGTAGTAATAATAAAACTAGATCATATTTTTCTGCTAATGAAATTCAGCAGTAAGTTATTGACTTACTGGAACTCGGAAAAAAAACCCCAAACAAACCAAGAGATGTGTCATAATCATAGGTTGTTCTCTGATTCAAAAAATCCTGAGGTCTAGGTTGTGGTCTTTGCAGCACTGAACCAATGTCTGGCTTCGCTACAACATCTGTAAACACAAGCGTGAAGAGGAGACACTGGGTCATTCAGCCTTGCAACTGGTAAGCACCTGTAATTCCTGCTGGAACTGCAAAAAGTACAATCCGTTCACAGTTAGGACCCCTGGGTATTTCCACTGCAGCTGCCTCAATATTTTCAATTTGTGGCCTAGACCCTGAGGGTCAAGTCTTTCCCCAGATTTGCTCTGTAAGGTTATGATTCTAGGACATCAGTGTACTGTGAAAAAAATTTAATCGATCTCTATCAAATGAATGCAATTCCTGTCCCATTCAGTGATCAAACTCAGAGAAATGGAACAATGGCAACTTGAAGGCTGAAACAAGAAAATCCTCCTGCGTTTATGAAGTTAAAACCTCTGAAAAGACAAAGCACAATGACTGCATGACATGAAGCTGGAAAGACAGGCAGTGTCAGCTTGAAAATAATGATCCAGAAGAAACATTCTCAGTTTATTATTTGGGTTCAAGTAGAGGTGAAGATAGTCAAAATTGTCAGATTCCCTACAAAATCTATTTATTAGTGGGGAAAAAAGAGCAATGACTATTACTCAGAGCACGTTCACATTCTCATTCACAGCTTCTGCCTCTCCTACTCCTACTGGAGACATTCAAGGCCAGGCTTGATGAGGCTCTGAGCAACCTGATCTAGTTGAAGATGTCCCTGCTCACTGCAGGTTGGTTGGACTAGATGACCTTTAGAGGTCCCTTCCAACCCAACACATTCTATGGTTCTGTGATTCTACTCTCAGCCGGTACCAGCTTTAAGGTTATTAACAACTTATCTGAAAAAAACAAACCCAGAACTGAAGGTTTGGAGAAATCTTTGTGGTAAATACTTCAAGACAAATAGATGCCAACCTGCTATTTCGCCTTCACAGCTCAAGTTTTCTTTACCATCAAGCCTTCATATCCAACGATGTAAACGTTGCTATAAATGAATGTTCACTTACCCTCTCTGGGAAAGTTGTTTGAAGCAGAGAAAAAACTAAATCAAGAGTTGGTTGAGGCTTATCTGCCATGGTGATTCAGGAACTGAATGTGTCCTTCAGAAAGAGTTCCTTGTTCTTTACTAAATGTTGATACATTTTGATTGCATAAAATGAAAGCAAAAGTTCAAAGAAAAGATATTTCTTTTTTGTTGTTTTGTCACAGCACAGGAATTGCTGAATTTTCATGAAAGCATAATATTGCAAAGCCTTATCTTCTCTTTTTTTTAGAACAGAATATTCTTTCAGAAGTTATTCTTTTGGTCCTTACGTTAATATTTTCACTTCCACTAGAATTATAAGAGGGCAGAGCTGTTTTCAAAAGAGCCTAATATATTAAAATTGTATTCAGGATTCAATATTTTACTGTTCCTGCTTTCAAACTCCAACAACATCTATACCCAGCACCCTACTGGTAAATATATTTTCTTTGATCATTGCAACATTACTGATTTTAGTGATAAATATTACATAAACAGATACTTTTGCTTTTGTTTGCTCAGTATGAGGTTTTCAAAAAAGAGACAGTTCCTTTAAGGGCAAACCATTTTTTTTTTTTGTACTCTTTATTTTGCTTTTTATTTCGGGCTATGTTTTCATCACTAAAATGGGTTTTACATCCACAGTAGCAGGAACAGATGGAATTGGAGTCCTTTACATTTTTTCTGAAAGGGAACACATCTGGAGCATAAACAATTTTGGCTTACCAAAACTGTAAGGAATAATACTTAGTGCCACGATTGTGTATTATAGTAATACAGCTTTTAATTACATTTGTTCTCCTTTTGTTCAAGTGGAAGCTGTTACGCGGGACTTTGTAGGGACATACAAGTGGTATAGAGTCAAGTTTTTCCCTATAGTAAAAAATTGACTTGCATTATCACAGAATCGCACAGAATCACAGAATTGTAGGGTTGGAAGGGACCTCTGGAGATCATCCAGGCCAACCCCCTGCCAGAGCAGGGTCACCCAGAACAGGTTGCACAGGAACGCATCCCGCCGGGTTTGGAAGGTCTCCAGAGACAGAGACTCCACCACCTCTCTGGGCACTGTGCCAGGGCTCTGTATTGGTCCTCTTCTTTGAAGAAAGAATAAAAGCAAAAATGTATATTCCAAAGAACGTTCCAGAGAATATTTGGGGCCCACACCTCTAGAGACCCACATGTCTGGCCCATTTTAAGTATATTTATATTATTACAGTAGGGCCTGCTAACCTCAGTCATGACCTGTACACTTACAAGGGAAGTATAAAATTAACAAATAATAATAAAATAATTAAAAAGAACAACAATCTCTGATAAAAGGGTTGACAATCTAAGGATAAGAGAGACAACAGATGGATATTGATCAACATTAAAAGGATGTGGACTTGGCATGTTGAAAAATGGGTTGCTTCTCTGCGGCAGAGATAGGATTAAATGGAAAAAGGGTGACTTCTGTGGGGCAACAGAGCTCTTGGGGACTCATTTCAATGTTTCAATGGGACTTTTTCATCTCTTTTTTATATGCAATGCTCACATAATAGTTTTGTTTCCAGCCTTGATATTAGAAGGGTAGGAACTCCTGTTCCACTCATCCTCTGATCCATGGGGTGTTGCATCCATCTGCTCTTGTCTTTGCCTGCTGCGTATGTTTGTGTCCTCTTTCATTCCTTCCCTTTCCTAGTTAGCTTGCCGAGGTCTGTCATTGCCATTTCTCCCTGAGCTCTTGCAGGCAGATCATTAAAACCTTTTTTTCCCCCCATAAAAATAAAAAAAAGTAAAATGTGAAAATGTATTTCAGGACAGCCAGGATTCCCCAAATAAACCACAAAGGCCAAAAAAATAATCACTGCAGTTGTGCTAAGCTTCAAAAAGAGGATCTATATAAAAATAAGAAAGTTTGTTAAAAAGAAGCTAAAAAGGTAGGTAAGACAATTAAAATTTACTAGGTGACATAGAGACTTTTGAGGGACACTGTATGGAAAGCACAGTGCCGGTCTGTGCCACCTATTTTGATGGACTTGAGAAAAAGTAGGGATGTTTAAGAAACAAAGTTAAAAGAGATCTTTTCAGAATTAGCAGGTATTAATAAAAAAACCTGAGAGTTACATCCAAATGAAATGAGGAAAATGTAAAGGATCATCAACTCAGGGAGACTAAACAGGGATAAGTAAGTGATCAGCCTTCTTTGTGGAGGAAGGTCAGCAGTGAAGTCGCACAGGGTGCAGATCCTGGACCTGCTATTTAAAATATTCATAAATGACCTGGAAAAGGGGATGTGTTGTGACAAAGTTTGCTGATGGTACAGAGTTCTTCAAGGTAAAAAGGATGAAATCCATTGAGACGAATTGCAGAACATCCCTACAAGATTCAGTGGTTGGGTAAGAAAAAGGCAGATAAAAGTAAACATAGATAAATGTAAAACAATGTATGTTTGGTGAGAATAAACAATTCTCCACAAGCTTCACATACAAAATTATAGCCTCTGAACTCACTCCAGCCACTCAGGAATGAGACCTTGGAGCTGAGATAAATAATTCCTTGAATGCATCCATTCAACGTCAGTAAAAATAAACAGAAACGACTCACAGAGGAAGGAATACAGAACAAACCAGAAGCTAGTTGCATAAAATCGTGGTTTGACCCACTGTTATGTTGGATGTTATGGTTCCTTCACATCAAAAAATGATATATTAGAACTGGAAAAGGTTCAGAGAAGGGAAGCAAAGGTGATCAAAGGTTTCATGGTGATACAAGCAATGCCTTGGTGATCTGGCACTCTTCATCATCAAAAGGACACAATTCAGGGAGCTCCATTGAGCTCTACAATGCTATGAATGGTACAAAGATCATGTGTAAGGATCATCTGTTTGCTCTGTCCTCTGGCACGATAACTAGGACCCACGAAATTGAGCCAGTGGGGTACAGATTATTCACACAATTCACAAAATTCAAGAAAGGGAATTCCCCAAAGTGATTCCGAGATGATATTTCAGAGCAGTGTATGATCACTCATGCTGCTTTCTGGAGCATCAGGAACACCAAAGAATTTCTTGAAACTAAGGCTCATCTTCCAGTTTACTCTAAATGTACGTGGTCCATTGGCAATATGAACTGAAACAAAATACTTGTAGCTGCCTGAGAGTTTGGACTAGCAGTCTCTTATGTTTTGCTGTCCCCAAAAACTTTTGCATTGTTCTGTGCCATTCTTCAGGGACAATAGGTTATTCCTAGTCATTCTGCATATGTGTCCTTATAACATATATCAAACCTGCTTTAAAAATATTCTTTTTTAAAAAACTCTTTCTTTTCCCTTCCATTTTTTTTGAGGTAAAGGCTGCCCATGCAGTTTTTACAGCATTGTACGGAGCTGCATTATCACATCTGTGCCCCATTAAAGAGTAGCCGTACATCAGAGAGACAAAATTGTATTGACTTTTTGCTGTCATATCACATTGCAACTTCTGGTCTTACTGGCCAATTTCTGTCTCCAGTAAGTCACTTTTAGTGCTACGACTCTGGATTTTCTCTATTGACTGTGTGTTCTGTCATTACTTTCCTCCCTTTCTGCATTTATTAGCTTACATTTCCCCATGACATTTCATTTTGATGTTTTCTGATTATATGTCTGACCTTTCTAGGTCATTTGCCCTCAGTGCTGTTGGCAACAACTTCCCACTGCACAGAATTTATATGTATCGTATTTTTTTCTTTTTGCTTACTTCTGATGTATAGGAAAAGTCAGAACAATTTTCTTCTTATTTTTCTACCTCAGAAATATTAAGAATGTCATCTATAATCTCCCAGGCTTTGCTCAGGGTTCCAAGTGACTTGCTGGCCACCTGACTGCCAGAGTCTGATTATTACAGGTGGTTGGGTGCTTGAAGATGCAAGTGAAAGCCTGGGAGTCTTTGCCAAAGTGCCTGAATATGAAATACTAAGCACCTAACTAATCTGACAGTAAAAAGCTTAAAAATAAGAAAAAAATAGTGAATTGGGGTTCACCAGTTCTTGCAGGGATTTCTACAAGAAGAAAGCTCCAGGTGGTATGAGGGAATTAGGGCATTTGATACAAGTGGATCAGGGAAAGTCCTCCTGCCTCCCTTTACCACGTCCCGCCTTGTCCTGTCTTGTCTTTTTTTTTTTTTTCCCCTGTTCCCTGAAAACTTCAGTCTTTCTCTTGTCTTAGTTCTTTATGTGATTTGGGGAAATATCAACTGCTATCTGTTAGCAATTAGTTGAGGGAATCAGAGGTAAATTTTTCTCATGACTATTGAAACCAAAAACTAGACCTTGAAGCCAAACAGGCAAAGGGCAGATTTTGCAAGGTCTCCTCTGGGTTTGCTTTGCTCCCGAGTCCTGCTGTGGGAGATGTGAGCTGAGCTACAGGCAAAGCAGCTGAATGCAGTGCTTTCAAATTTTGTACTGACTTGATTTTTTGCTTTGCAGTGGCATTTGTGATCCTTCTACCTTTAGAGACAGAGAAAGAATGCCTTTACCTTACCTCCAGAGAGAAATGGTTTTTATCATCCAAACTACTTAAGTCTGCTTTGGGACTCGTATTAAACAGGATTGGATTTATTTATATTTGTATTTTATTTTATTTTATTTTATTTTATTTTATTTTATTTTATTTTATTTTATTTTATTTTATTTTATTTTATTTTATTTTTTATTTTATTTTACTTATTTATTTATTTTAAATGGCAGGGTAGATTTACCAAATGCAGCAGAGGAGGTACTAACAGTCTATTCTAACTGACATTTCATGATTGACAGACTGGCCTGGGCTGTCGAAAACCTCAAATCTGTTTCTACCTCTTTATGTAGAGATCTGAGAAATCTCTATCCCCGGCATCCCAGAAGATGGGTCTGGAGAAGCAGGCTAGTGTTTGAATAGAGAGAAGGGTGAAAAATTTCAGCCTCTGGTTGATGCAGTTCTTTGCACAAATTATCACCAAGAAGGGATGAGAATCCAGGCATTTCTCTCCCCAGGCGAGAGCCTTGATCTCCGAGCTGGTGAATTGTCTTGATCTTTGGCTCCAGTAATTTAACATTTTCCACGTAAACTGTAAATGATCCAAAAGGAGGGATTAAGGAAAACCAATTATTGAAAGATTTAGAGTGATGGGAAATTTGGGCTGCTGTGGAGGTGTGTGCACAAACACCTCACCCAGATGTGGGAACTGTGATTAAGCCTTTCACACTCTGAATAATGCTCAGACCATTGGGATTTTACATAGAAAGGGGTGCCTTCTGTTCTCTCTTCTCTCCCTTTCCTCCAAGTGCCACAAATACAAAGGTAATTTAAAAACATCTGTTGAAATCTTTTTCCTAAAATTCAGCTTGATTTGAAGGTGTTTTCCCATGGAATTTTTCATTTGACTGCTAAATTGGAAATTAAGGTTTCAGAAAGTGCTTAACTGACACTTAAATCAAAGAAAGTTAACTGCCTCAGCACTTACAAACTATCCTCCTGAATGAAAACTGTGCATGTTTAGAGGTCTAAATGCCTCTAAAAATGTGAACCTTATTACTTGTGTAGTATATTTCTTAGATATCAAAGCACTGTAGCTAATTGCTCTCATTATTTGCAATAATAAGGCATGTGCATCTTTAGCAAAGTATCCCCTTTTCTTTAAGGTTAATTGGTTGATAAAATTAAATAGCAGAGACATAAAATAAAAAATGGAAAGTGGTTTATTCAGCCTGTCATGAGGAATCTCTTTCTGCCTTAGCCATTCAGGCTTCACCCTCTTTAAGACCACAACTTACAAGTTTTAGCATAGAACTAAGATCCATCCCACGTGGGAGTTAAAAATCAAGTAAAAAAACTGTGTAAGACAGCAAAACAGCTACAAAGAGAAAGAAAATGTAAAGAATGCAAAAGGTCATTGACAGGCAGAATTATGCAAAGGATTAATTTCTCTTCTTATCACTGGGGCCCCTTTCCTAGCACAAAAGGGAAAATGCTTAACAGGCAACACGCCAGGCTCTTACAACGGTGCCTCACGATTGAGTTTGTGGGTGACTAACATAACATGACATACCGTAAGCTGCCTATGAATGCACATTTATTTTGAATGTTGGTTGTTGGTCTGAGCTGGTGGCTTAATTCAGCTGGAGAAACTGGGAAATAAGTAAAATGGAAAGAAAAGATGGCTGTCCAGAGAAGTCGTGGGCAATACAGGAAGGCATAAGAGGACAAGCAGATACAAAGTGTGTACATAACAGAGGAAATTTGAGAGCTTCTACTTGGTTTTGCTTTTTCTTTGTTGTGTTTTAAAAGAAATGAAATGGAGAATGTGAGAAATGGGAGAAACAAGTATGTGTGAACAAAAAAAAGGAGGAGGTTGCAACATCCCTGAAAGGAAACTGTAGAGAGGCAGGGGTTGGCCTCTTCTCCCAAGGGAATAACGACAGGACCAGAGGAAATGGTATGAAGCTGCAGCAAGGGAGATTTAGACTAGATATTAGGAAGAATTACTTTACTGCAAGAGTGGTCAGGCACTGGAACAGCCTGCCCAGGGAGGTGGTGGAGTCACCATCCCTGGAGGTATTTAAGAAACGTGTAAACATGGCTCTTCAGGGCATGCTCTAGTGCCCAAGATTATTGTTTGTGGTGGGGTGTTATGTGTGGGGTTGTGGGTGTGGAGTTTAGTAGGTGGGTGTTGGGGTTTTTTTTGTTTGTTTTTTTTTTTTTTTATGTGGTTGGACTCGATGATCTCAGAGGACCCTTCCAACCACTAAGATTCTGTGATTCTGTGATTCTGTGATCTTATTTTCTATTACTTGTTCAGAGATAGAGTTTCTAACTCAAAAGGAGAGGAATCACGTTAATTCCTTTTAACCTTTTTGCTCAAGGAGATTGACTCACCTGAGTCTTAACAACATAAGCTTGCTTAACCCCGTGTTTATTAACAGTCTACTTCGTCCCTATAATTAATCCCTTGGCCTTGCTTCTTTATGGGACCCAGAGATCTAGCAATGATGTAAAACTTCATGTATCTGCACTGAGGTCAGTGAACCTACACAGTGGTATAAGAATCACCTCAGGTCTATATGGTTTCCACAGGAGATGCAAAATCAGCCCCAGTTCATTCCTAAATGTTATATTTGGGAATATGGGTATATGTTGGAATATTATTCCAATTGTAGGAAAGATGAATAGTATGAGATTTCTCAAACAAATATATGAAGTGGGTTAGAGAGCAATTTCTGCCTTGTAAAATACTAACATCTGGGAAGAAAGCTAAGCTTGGCAGAGTGGATGAAGAACTAGATGCATTAAGTAGCAGATCACTGGGAAAAGAAAGAGAAAGAAAGGAATGGAGAGATGAATAGTCGGTGGCTTGATATACATCAGGAGGAGCTCTATTTATGTTAATGCTAGTAGATAATACAGAATGAATATATTCCTGGCAGGTAATAACTGAATGAATCTCTGATGGGATGATACACACATCTGGGGATTCGTACTGTTGAATGTTGGTGTGAGAGAGTTTCTGTTGTATCTGTTTTGGGTGGTGGAGGATGAGAGAATTGCTAGTATATGACATCAAATGTCTTTTTAATATCTTTATAAGTGGATTGGACCTTACTAAACTAGGATGAAGAATAAGCATTTTTTTATAAGCCATGATGACTCTATTTAAACAAAAAAACCTGTGTTTGTGCAGTCTAATCTGACATGCATTAATTAGGCAACATACTAGAATTAATAAGCTGTGGTCTACTAGGTTCAGCTTTCTTATTATGGTTTGTAGCAGATGTTATTACATCAATAAAAACCTTGATAATAGAACTTTATAATTTTTTAATTTATTTCAAAGCCATGCAAAACAACAAAATTCTTGATTTGACAAAAGGCAGAGAAACAACAGAAAGCTTGAACGATTTACATGATCTCTTTTGGGAAGATGAGAGTAGTCGAGACAGCAAAAATTGGCATTAATTTCAGGGATTTCCTTTCCCAAATTCCCATATCACTAACCACTCACATTTGTTCTCATAAAATGTGACTGTGATACCCTGTATGTAACAATACTGAAGCATTTCCTTTGTTATACTTTATCATCTATCTATCTCTATCTTAGGTGCTCTGCCATCTAAATTAGAACATTCATTTAAACTAATGAGCACTGTAGCTACCATGGTTATCCCTTTTGCTGTGATAACTCTGTGCCTCTCATGTTTTTCAGGTTCCATTTTTTCCCCTCCAGTTTCTCTATAAAAACTCATTATTCAAAGTTACAGTTGGAAAACTTATGACAAAGGGTTATTTGGTTATCTGTCCTTTGACACGATGGATAACTGTTGCTCATTTGCACAAATATATTCTAAGCTGACGATTGCAGTGACAGCGGCAATAAAACCTTCACTAATACACGTGTATAGTCATACTAGTTTTGTTAACTGTGACCCTACAATTTGTATTCTGGCAGTTATCAGTCCACATAAAGCAAATAACTTTGCTTATAGAAGAAAAAGGGCTGGAAAAACAATCAGCAAAGTTATCCTGGACTTACATGGCTCTGTTATACAATTTTATTGAGAATGTGGACTTTTATTACTCCTATAATTAATTAAAAATTTCCAATAAAAAATTATCTTCAATACCATTTTTGCAACAGCAGAAATTATTTCACTATATTATATTTGTAACTTTGCAGCTGAAGCTGAACTGGACTGTGGAACAATTTTCTAAATAGAAATTGTTGATTCATCAACACTAACAGATTATTTTTGCTAAAATTTTATTTTAAATAAATTAGTTACAACAAAAGTAAGTTAAAAGGTTTAATTCTTTGGTTTAAAAATGTTATTTTCTTGTGGAATGTTTTTTATACTGCTCATGATAAGGAACTAAATGGATACTAATATTAATGACAAATGGCCAGTTAGATCCCCAATTTATCCACTAGAATATGAATTTCAAAACTAATTAGCATTTAAAGCAACAATTACTAGCACAGTGGGTATGATATGTCATATTAGCCTGGAGAAGAGGAGGCTGAGGGGAGACCTTATCACCCTCTACAACTACCTGAAAGGAGGTTGTAGAGAGATGGGGGCTGACCTCTTCTCCCTGGTGACAAGTGATAGGACGAGGGGAAACGGGTTCAAGTTACATCAGGGGAGGTTTAGATTAGATATTAGGAAACATTTTTTCACTGAAAGGGTTATTAAACATTGGAATAGGCTGCCCAGGGAGGTGGTGGATTCACCATCCCTGGAGGTGTTTAAAAAAAGGGTAGATGGGGCACTTAGGGACATGGTTTAGAAGTGGCTCTTGTCAGGGTAGGCTAAAGGTTGGACTCGATGATCTTAAAGGTCCCTTCCAACCTCAACAATTCTGATTCTATGATTCTATGATTCTATGATTCTATGATTCTATATCCAATTATGCAAACCATGCAGTGATATAATAGTAAAAACATTAACATTTTTACGTCTTTCATACATTACAAAATAAGGTAAAATTTGCAATAAAAATCAAACCAAGTTACTCTGTTTCTTGATATTTTTCCATAAGATTTTTTTATAACTGGTTATAACTCAAAATATCAATAAAAAAGAGAAAGCTATGCAATTCCTCTGAAAGGAAAGTTTTGAGATTCGACTTATTGCACCAATTTTGGTACAATTTTCCAGTTATACCAACTGGCCGAATAGAAAAATAATTTGTCTAATTATTTATAAGAAAGTAAACTTCTTCCCATTAGTAGTGGCCAGCATCCAGGGGAAGAAAGAAGGAAAGATGGAGTTCCACAGGAAGTAAATACGACATTAATTACATAGCAAGAGCTAAGATCTGGAGGGATTGCTTGAAGAATACTTGTGCATTCTTGTAGTGCGTGAGAATTCTTCCAAAACCTATTGAAAAATACAGCCGCCTTTGGGAGGTACTAAAGCCTTGTACTAAAGTACAGAACATTGCTGAGTACTAAACACTCAGCAATGTTCTGTAGAAACAATTTCTGCACTCTAGGATCATGGTGAATAGATATTTTCTAGATATTTTCTCACAGTATTATAATCAGGTATCCCCTTGTTATTGCATTGATCATAGAGAACAGAAACTTCTGTAAACCATTTTTCTAATTTTTTTTTGTGTCTTTCCTCGTTTCCTCTCAAAAAAGCTGAAATATAAACAAAATCCATAAACACACATTGCAAACTTATACGTGTATATGTTCTGATACAGTTTTAATTTCCCGATCACATATTGTATTCTTGTCCAGGACCTTTCTCTCTCTCTCTTTTTTTTTTTTTTTTTTTTTTTTTTTTTAATGAGAATGTGGGAAAGATTCAGGATTCCTGGGCATAAATCCAAGTTTTTCTAGTAGCATGCACCAAGAGGATTGTAGACCTTCTGTTCGTCTCATACTGTCTTCTCCTACTAAAATTCCCCCCAGTTAAAATTCACCCTCTAAATGTTCTTCTGCCCTGTTCCTTCCTCTTTAGATTCTGTCCTTTTCCTGTGAGGTTACCATCAAATCTCTGTTTATTGCCTACCTTTTCATATGAAATCTAATCACTTTTTGCTTAATATGGTGGACAAAGAATCCACTGAACTCCTAGACTCCAGAGCATTTGGGGCTAATCCATATTCATGAGCCTTCAAAAAAAGCCAATCATGCTCCACCAGTCTGGAATATATACACTTTATAAATCTGTATCAGCCAGGAGTGATTTCATAATCCAGTTACAGTGTGCTGAAAACAGACGTGAGTGACAAGTTACACCTCCAAAGTGATCACAAGAAAATTTGTTGCCATTTTAAACTGTACTGGGAGAATAACATATGTTAGCTTACCTCTAATTCATTTTAATTTCTAATTCATTTCTCTGAGGTTTGCATTCTTATCCAAACTTATCTGCACCACAGTTTGAACCATGGGTAATTCCTCTTTACAATGAAACAGAAAAAGAAACCCAAAGAATATATTTTACTCCTACATTTTGGAAGGAAAAAAAAAAAAAAAAAAAAAAAACAACACCTAAAAAGAGATTTATGTTATTTATCTTAACTGTTTCTTTTGATGATGGGAGAATGTTGAAAGAGATGAGAAGAGTTGCCCTTGTTTTGTACATAACATTGAGCGTTCTCTTCTCTCATGAAGCTCTTTCTACTGTGAAAGAACAGAATACATGTTGATCATCTGGGTAAAACAGTGGCAAAGAAAAAGAGCTCACGGTAATGGTCAGCACAGAAGTGGATAAAATTGGGAAAGGAGAGAGACGGGGGTTGTCCAGTTCCAGTATTCTGAATCTAGCCCAGCAAATGCCTCACCTTTTTTCTGTTGCTGTAAAATCTATACACTTGAAAGGATGTTTGTATTGTGGGATCTGTCATTTTATGTTTATTACATTTAAGTTTACTGATCGCTGTCTCATGTACATTCTGCATTTCTGAAACCGATGGAATTTTTAAGTGTAAGAATTGAAAAAAAATTTTTGATCAAAACGTTTATTCTAGGCTGTCAGAAGAATACAGATTGCAGAACCTTGGCTTTTACATAGTACTGAAGCATATGTATTTTGTTTTTTAGCAGTCCAAAAGGGAGTGGGGTAGATGCCTTATAGTGAAGAGAAGGACCTTAACAGCTAGGTGGATGTCCTGGTGGATGTCCTGAGGCCAGCACCTTCTTCTTTCCCAGCTGGCTGGGACCATATGGATCATATGCACATGATGACCCAAAGATCATATTCACAGACCAGGGTGGTGTGATGAGGACCCATCCTGGCAGAGGTGAGCTAGCCCTTTACTGCACGAGTTGTTGCTGGGGTGTAAAGAGATGAAGATCTCTTCAGCAGTATGTTGAAAACCTTGATTTTTCCCCTTTTTATCTCTGCTTTCTATTCCTGGGGCCAGCAACCTCCTATTTTACTGTTGAAGGCATACAGCTCTGCATATCCTACTGGGGCGTACCCACAGCAGGGACTGATTTCATATAAGGTGAGCTTTAGTCAAAATTTTATGCATACGGACTTTTATAAGTGCTGTATTTTACGAATACTGTAGCTTAAGAATGCTCTACAAAGTAAATGAAGACTTCCTTGTCAGTATCTGTGCAGGATCAGCACCTGTATTAGGAATTACTTCATTGAAATTATTGCTTTGTCTTCCTCAACATAAATATAATTTCAAGGCGCTAATAAACACCACGTATTCTTAGAGCACAGTGTGATATGAATGTTTATACTGTACATATAGTGGCTGTGAGCTCAGCATCCCCTAGAATAGGAATCATTTGAAGTCCTACACATCTATTAAATCCTACTAATAGGCTTGACATGCACTAGTAGCTGTCTGCAGCTTAGATGGATTTCCAGATGACTTGTCAACAAGGTCCCTTGCCAGAGGGGTTCAGAGAAACCAGGGAGAGAGAGAAGGCCCTTGCATGAATAAAGAAATGGTTAACAGGACAAGGAAGATGGGCATGGAAAGGGACAAGCAGATGATTGCATGACCAAAAGAAACTGTGCAGGGACCCTGCTGTTTAACAAATTAGTGAGTGATTTGGAAAAGGGTGAAGAGTGAGGTCATAAAGGTTGCTGGCAATCCTAAATTATTCAGGGCCAACTGTTAGGTGTTGCAAGAATAGTGATGCGGTAGATAAATTTCAGTGTGGGTAGATGTAAAATAAATCAACCAGTGAAAATAATTCTAACTTTCTACTCATTATAATTGGCTACAAGCTGGTGATTATCATAAGGAGTGAGATCTTGGAGTTATAATAGACAAGTATTTCCATGCAAATATCAGCTGTTAACCATCAAATCAAACCGTAGGAAAGGAACAGGGAACACGGCAAATGCAGAAATCCATGATGCATTTGTGTGTGAAAACACCACGTAAAATTATTTCCCCTTTCCCCCTCTTCATTTTCAAAAAGATAAATGAAAAATTATTTGCCAAGGATATGGTAAAGCTGAAAAAGATTTTAAGAAAGGGTTTCCTTCTCAGATAATCAAAGGATTTAAATGACTTCTGTATGAGGGGTGGCCAAGTACACTTGGGCTCTTGGAAAAGAGATCTTTGAGACGCAATATGACAGATGTCAACATGGTCAAGAAAAGGTAACAGGAAAATGATTGCTCATTGTCTCTTCCACTATAAGAACTTAGGACATCATATAAGGTAGGAAGTGGCAGGTTTAAAATTAATAAAATCAAGTATCTCCTTGCATAGCTTGGAACCAAGCTGTGGAAATCCTTGCTACAGCATGTTGAAGCTTGCAAGGTTTAAAAACTAATGCATAAATTTTTGAAAAAAAAATCCACAGAGGTACAGGTAAAGAAAAGACACATACAGAGAAAATACTTGTGGTGAGGAGTCTAAGAAGAAAATAGATCCTACAATTATCCTCAGAATTGGGAGAATTTTGATTTTGAAGAAAACCATATTTATAACATGGCTACATAAACTGTTAAGGTTGACTCCCTCTGGTAACCATTAACTATTAACCAATAACTCCAAGCTCCACTTGGAAACTTGAATCAGCCCAAATGAAATATTAGACAGGGTGCAGGTTCCCCACATTCCTCATTTCTCATTAAACCTTTCCATTAAGCAACAAAGAGTGGGTTGAAATCCAGCAGTTGTAAGTCTTTTTTATTAATCCACTTATTTTGCTCATGTAGAGATGAGTAAAATCTCCTCGCTTTCTCTTCGATTCTCGTTAGTGAGTCTCTGCATGGAACTGTCATACTAAATATACACTGTTAACAGAAATCTTCAGGCATACCTCTCTGATAAACTACTACAGCAACAAATTACTGCTTAGAGAAGAGACTGTGTTCTTAGGGGGAAAAAAATCCTAATAAATGTGTTGCATGAAGGTGCCGATGAATTTATTGAATTAAATACCTTGGTGAGAAAAGACTTTATCAAATAAATGTCTGAGCCAATTCTCATATACTGGACCATGGTGACAATGAAATTCAGAGAAACCCACACTAAAAAGAAAAATGTGCACGATGTTTTCTATGTGTAACAAAGACAGCAGAAGCAATATGAAACCAGTCACACAATCACAGAATCACAGAATGGCAGGGGTTGGAAGGGACCTCTGGAGATCATCTAGTCCAACCCCCTGCCAGAGCAGGGTCACCCAGAGCAGGTGGCACAGGAACGTGTCCAGGCGGGTTTGGAATGTCTCCAGAGACGGAGACTCCCCCACCTCTCTGGGCAGCCTGTTCCAGTGCTCTGCCACCCTCAAAGGAAAGAAGTTCCTCCTCATGTTTAGGTGGAACTTCCTATGCTCAAGTTTGTGCCCGTTACCTCTTGTCCTGTCCCCGGGCACCACTGAAGAGAGCCTGGCCCCATCCTCCTGACACCCACCCTTGAAGTATTTATAAGTGTTGGTAAGATCCCCCCTTAGTCTTCTTTTTCCAGACTGAAGAGACCCAAATCCTTCAGCCTTTAGTCCTAAATTTAACTGAGTGAAATGTTTCTGATCTGCCATGTAAAGAAGTATCAACAATGAAAATCAGTCTTATCAGAGGGTGTGAAAAATTTGGTGCAGTCTTAATTTGAGAAATAATACACAGTCATGTCCTACACATTAAGACCGTTGGAGTTGTCATAACAGGCAGTATCTGTCCCAGCATTTTCTCTCACACAATGGTCAACACCACAAGTTTTTGAGGAAATCGGAAGCTATTTCATAATGGATTTACTGTCCCACAAGTGAAATACCTTGTACTCCCCACCGAAACAATGAGATGGTTGTTAATATTAATTTTTCACCCTAGGCAATGTAGTGTAGTTGTTTGGCATTTTCAATAGATATGTGTTCATTATAAAAAGTTTTCCTGGGCCTACACTGCATCCCAAACACTCCTTTCATGAGTACATATTATGAACACAAGGTCATATTGAGGTGCAACCTTGAGGTTAGCTGAACAGCACACCAGCAGAGAACATCTGGATCCATACAACCTCTGAATGAGGACCCTCGCATGCACCTACCAGCAATAAGGATGCGTCAGGCATGACGTGACCAGCCCTGCAGTGATGGTGTAACCCATCTGTCCTTTTAGTGCTTTCATGTCACCAGTATTAGGCAGAGATACCAGCTGTGGAGCACTTCCTAGTTGTGTTGGCCTTGACCCAACCTACTGTAAGGGGAAACGAAATCTGTGGGCAGAAGGAGAGCCCTTCAGATGTGTGGACACTGGCAGCCAGATCTCCTAGATAAATCAGTGCATTGATGATAGCCTTGCTCAGATGGGATTGTGAATCATGTAGAAAAACATTTGCTCACTCCCACTCCATTCCCTTCTTGTTATCCAATTAACCATCTGTGTAATAGGACCTAAAGCTAAAGCAGCAATAATGACCTGGGTCTTGAATCATTACACGTATCGACTGTTTGTTCAGCCATAGGTTTGATTTTTCTTGACTTCTGAGTGGTGACTGTTACAGATTGACCGGTCTAAACTAGTTTATAATTGAGAAGCATGAGCAGTGAATTCCAGCTTGTCTGAAAAATGATCAGTGACTTATTTAATTAAATAGTAAATTTTTTTTTTTTTTTTGTAAATACAGATAAAATTTCTATCTAGGAGAATACAAAATGTTTCATATTATGTAATATTTTAGTAGAATTCCTTCAGTTCCATGGAATTTCCCCCTCTATTTACTGTCATCTGAAATGACTATCTTGAATATTAGGAATAAAGTGTTTGAGATAATTCTAATATCACAGGGGATAGAGGCTGGCTGACCTATTTTCTTTGCGGTACCATAAAAAAACTTTATGTCTCATAGGCAGATATAAATATCAGGTTAGCAGGGTGGTTGGCTAGATTTATGGTAGAAGGCTTAGAAAAATTTCTTTAGATACATTGTAGATGCACTTAGGTTGGAAGTCATAGCTGTACAACAGGGTTAACTGTCTAGATTCCCAATGTAGTCCATGGAGGACCTCTAACACACTTTTTGATCTCATCCTAAAACTGACATTCAAGTGAGCAATTTCATTTGTGCATGTTTCTTTCCTCTGAATGCAAAGAGAGGTGAGACTGATTGAGTCACATCTGGTTGTCTACACTGCACGAATCTCGTATTTAGGTGATACGGACCCCCCTGCAAGTTCCGTCTTCTTCAAATGTTGAACAGAATATACCTATTAAGTAAAGACTACATCGCATTTTGTAACTGTCACCTTCATTTTATGTCATCATCTAGGACAACAGGATTTTTTTTTATTTTAAGGTCAATAGACCACTACTCCTAAGTGTAATATGGACCAAAATGTACTGTTTGAGGTCTTCTACAGTCCAGCAGAGGTCCCAAATGGTGTGAAGAAAGCTACTACATTACAAAATTATTGCTATACTGATGACCCAGGAAACCAAGAAGGTCGTAAGCGTGACTGTATAAACTATCAAGATCTTGCAGAAGTTCAACAGTCTGGAAATCAGTGCTTCAAAACATCAAATAATTTTTTATTAAAACCCAAAACCTGCTTTTCTCTTCAAAGTTCTTGTTTTCCTTTGTAGTCTGTATGACATTACCGTCTTGTTTAGTTTTCAATAGAATCTTTAGAGTGTGTTAATAGTTTCTTGGACTGTAAATTGTTATAAAAGCTGCAGTAATCCTGAAGCAACTGTACATTCATCTTACCTTCTCAGATGTAGCTCCAGTGTACTATAATTTAACCTTCTTTCTAGATAAAGGATGTTTAAGGAGCTCCTAGAATAGAAGTGTTTTATTGCTATAAGATTCTGGTAAGATCAAGTGCATACTCTGGTGAAGAATATTTACTCATTCTCCATGTAATCTGTCAACATGTAGTCCCAAACTTTCCTTTTTTAACTGTTTCTTTCCCCTTTATTCAGAATACCTAGTACTAGTTTAGATGTAAAATAAGCATGACGAATATAAGGTGACATTTATGCAGTATATATAAACATGAAGCAGCACTTCCATTTTAAATTCCACGTCTGAGATGACACTGACTTAGAGGAGTCACTGCTTATATAAACAAACAGGTCTCTCTGGACCGCTTTTTCTCCCTCCCCCTAAGATTTCACTTGCAAACAATTTGTATCTCTGGATGTTTTGTTTGATATTTGGCCAGATGTCATTTATGTCACTGCTCGCCCCCCCCCAAAAAAAAGAAAGCAGCGGAAACAAATACAAAGAGCACTGCTTTCTTTTTCATAACCCCACTCTCACAAGCCAAACATCCTGAGCCTCACATAGAAGGGCTGCTGTTCAGAGGGAGGTGATCAGAGCTGTAAATGTGTAAGACAGGAGCTGTGGTAGGGCAGACAGTTTTTAGTGGATTGACAGATTTCATTTTTATATCTGAAAAGGAAGATGATGTTCTGGTGGTTTTCTCTAGGAAAAAAAGAAAAAAACTTTGAAGAGTATATATTCTTCCAGAAAGATATGGGCCAGCGTTTTTAGTGAAGATTTATTTAGGCCAGTGCAGGACCTTGATATGTCAGACTTTTCTATTCTATTCTATTCTATTCTATTCTATTCTATTCTATTCTATTCTATTCTATTCTATTCTATTCTATTCTATTCTATTCTATTCTATTCTATTCTATTCTATTCTATTCTATTCTATTCTTCATTCCATTCCATTCCATTCCCTTCCATCCTATCCTATCCTATCCTATCCTATCCTATCCTATCCTATCCTATCCTATCCTATCCTATCCTGTCCTGTCCTGTCCTGTCCTATCCTAGTCTAAACATCATTGTGTCTCCAGAGATTTGATTCCACTGATACTCTTTTTGGGAAGTGCAGCCCATGAGCAGTCCCTGGTGTGCAGACCTCTTCTCCCTGTAGCCCAGGCAAACTTGCTGTGCATTGCAGGCGTGTGGGATGGAGGCTGTTCCCTCCATCCTCCATTCACAGCCCTTTCATGGAATTTAGTGCCTGCCATTGTGCCAGCCAAGGTCAGGTCAACAAGACCTGCAGCTCTGCTGATATACACGACTGCAGCTATAGAAGCAAGTTATTTTTTCTTGACGGCTACACACCCTAGAAAGAGACCAGCAACATTTGGCCATGTGATTTATCCAACACTAAATCTACACGTGGAGGTGCTGAATCTAACCTTCTTCTGCAGTCCTTCATTTAGTGAAGTTCACAGGAGCTGACAGGCATGGTGAGTCTCTTAGACAATACTTAAAGGAACAACAACCCCATGCAGCGCTACAGGATTAGGGCAGAGTGGCTCGAAAGCAGCCCGGCAGAAAAGGACCTGGGCGTGTTGGTGGACAGCCGGCTGAATATGAGCCAGCAGTGTGCCCAGGTGGCCAAGAAGGCCAACAGCATCCTAGCCTGTCTCAGGAAGAGTGTGGTGAGCCGGACTAGGGAAGTGATCATCCCCCTGTACTCGGCACTGGTGAGGCCCCACCTCGAGTACTGCGTTCAGTTTTGGGCCCCTCGCTACAAGAGGGACATTGAGGTGTCCAGAGAAGGGCTACAAAGCTGGTGAGGGGTCTGGAGGACAAACCTTATGAAGAACGACTGAGGGAGCTGGGGTTGTTTAGCCTGGAGAAGAGGAGGCTGAGGGGAGACCTTATCACCCTCTACAACTACCCGAAAGGAGGTTGTAGAGAGATGGGGGCTGACCTCTTCTCCCTGGTGACAAGTGATAGGATGAGGGGAAACGGGTTCAAGTTATGTCAGGGGAGGTTTAGATTGGATATTAGGAAACATTTTTTCACTGACAGGGTTATTAAACATTGGAATAGGCTGCCCAGGGAGGTGGTGGATTCACCATTCCTGGAGGTGTTTAAAAAAAGGGTAGATGTGGCACTTAGGGACATGGTTTAGAAGTGGCTTTTGTCAGGGTAGGTTAGCGGTTGGACTTGATGATCTTAAAGGTCCCTTCCAACCTCAGCAATTCTATGATTCTATGATTCTAATTATAATGGGAGTCACACACATCAGTAGTTTGCTTCTTAGCTTCTGTACACAGACACACTATGACCTGCTTGAACACCCTAAAATTTATTTTCAGGTACTTGGTGCCAGGCAGGATCAGTCCCATGGAAGCATAGTTTATTACTACAGACACTTGCATTTAGTGCTCTCATCTCCCACACTAGTTTGTTTGCCTTTGGTAGTCTCCTTGAAGTGCTTGCTGAAATGTTAAAAATACTATATTCAGCCAGGCTGGGGAGCATGGAAGTCTCCTGCTGCTGCAAGTGATCTACAGGGGTAAAGATAGTGTTTAGCTAAACCCATGGTGATACAGTAACTAGAGCTCTTCAAAACAGAATGACCCAAGGTGAAGCATCCTGCAGAGTGTGTGGAGAGAATAAAGGCTCAGAACCGACCTGCTGAGACAAAAAGGCCTGGAGAAGGGTTAATTTCATGTGATGGCTCAGTTGGATTTATAATTTTGGTACAAATTCTGTAGTCTATTAAAAGTACTAGAATCTGCAGACATTTACTCATGGTGTTCTCTATTGAAATGATGCCCAAATTGTACTGACATGAGTGTACAGATAAGGCCATTGGGATATCACAGATAGACACAGTGCCAATGCTAGTCCTGCAAAGGCTACATGGTTAAAATTAGGGCTGCAGACTTTGTCCCTATATTTATATTCAGATCTCACACTTAAGAGCTGGTTGAATATCAGAGAAAACTAATCCACAAGTCTTACTGTTATTTATCAAGTAATTTGTCCATTCAGGCAAAATATAGTAAGACTAGCTATCTGTTGTGCATTTTGTCTAGAAAAGGAATTAATGTCATCAAAGTTCATCAAAAGTTTCAAGTTCATTAAAAACATTAGTACAAGTTGTTCATCAATAAAATAAGTACAAGTAGTCATTTTACACAAGGAAATCACTGTACTTCAGCTGATTCCTATGATAGAAATTCTGAATTAGAGCTGTGTGTCTAACTGAATGCATTCCACATTGGCAAGAAAGCATTAGATGTTTACACAATGCCACGATGTGCATTGATTACAGCTAATTTTAGAAGTGATGCTTCCTTTGAGATCCTCGGCTGGAACAGGATACGTAAAAAATATCTTGGTTGCATACATGGATACAGGATTTAGAAATATCGAATCACAATGTCAGGTCACAGCGGTTTTGAGGAGGGGGAAAGATGAGTAGATCTCAACCTGTGTAGCCTTCCTAGCTTTTCATGCTTTTATTGTAATACCTATTACATGTAAAATCTGCTCCAGCCCTGAACCTATAGGTCTACACCAAAATATCTGGGCTCATACTCTTAGCAAAAGGGGTTTAGCTCCTAAGAAAGAACATTAGAATTCACACTAAGCAGTAGATTTTAGGAAGGCTAAGTTGAAAGTGCAGAAATACAGGAGCCATATCCATTTTTCACTGTTTTATTGTACTTTGTTCAGTTCCTTAGGCAGCCCTTAACAGCATTGTTCCTGCTTCTGAGGGGGCACTGAAAGAGATGACTAATTTTAGTTTGATGACATCAAGCTACAAGGGAAAGTACTGAATTCTTCATCCTTTAGTATCTTTGAATAAGGCTAGGTAACTTTCTGAAAAATGTGCTTTAGACACAAGTTGCTGGGGTCTTTACAAGACACGGTGTATGATAGAATCATAGAATATCTCAAGTTGGAAGAAAGCCATAACATCAAGCCCAACTCCCCACTCCTCGCAGGACTACCTAGAACTAAATCATATGATGTCATACAGACGCTCCTTGAACTCTGACAGGCTTGGTTCCATGACCACATCCCTGGGGAGCCTGTTCAGCGACTGACCACCCTCTCGGTGAAGAACTTTCTCCTAGTGTCCAATCTGACCTTCCCCTAATGCAGCTTCATTCCATTTCCTCATGTCCTATCACTGGTCACCAGAGAGAGGATGTATTATATCTTGTATATATAATACATACAAGATCCCACTACATAGCCTGATTTAGTGAACTCTATGGTCTTTTAATTAGAAAAAAAAAGAAAATGTTCAGAAAACGATGAAAGAAAGCTTATAGGCCTATCCTATTCTGGTCAGCATTCACATCTATCCAACAGGAATCCGATTATATAAAGCATTTAAAAGTTTACAAACTACTGCTGTTGTCTTATTTTATATACAACAAGGGAAAGAGTTCCCAGCTCCACATCTTTGGACTACCTAGACAAATGTCTAGTAAGTGAGGAGGGATTGAGGATCTCCATCCACTAAACTATGGATGTCAAACAAGTGCTGTGGATGGCTCTTTTTCGAGTCAAAGCTAAAAACGGATGGCCTCAAAAGGATTAATTTCTTGAGGGCTTCTGCTGCTGCCATTGAAAAATATCATGTTCAGAGCCTCAAAACACAGATTTGTCTAGGGAATGTAAGCTAGAAAAAAAATACGAATGAGGATAAACATTTTGGATGACACATTCAGCAGTGTATAGGGCTGCTTGAAATTTCCTTTGGAATACTCTGTATCTGCAAACTGATAGTTCCATATTCAAATCACACTGAAGGACATCTTTTTTTTGGCACTGGGGAGTTTGAAACAATAAAGCTACTTGAAATACATTGCAAATGCACTGTTTCCTTTCACTGCCATATAATTCCTATTTCCTCCATCATGTGAACACACGGTGCTTTGATTGGACTGTTCAATCCAATCAAACCTGCTGGGTGTTTCAGAAGTACCTCTTGCTTCATAAATATTTATGTATTCGTGGGTGTTTCAGTTGTCGCGTTGGATGTTTTATGATTTTGTTTACCTCCATATTTTGATATATTTATTGCTTCACTGGTTCCAGTGCCTCTAGCAGAGTCCAAAAAATATCTGATAAAAGGGGATACTTTTCAGTGTAGTTTGGTCTTTAAATGATGCTGCAGGAACCTGTTATTTATCACTTAGATGGTTACTTCTGCCTATTTAGCTAATGATGGAGCATTTAATTTTCCAAATTTTCATTGTACTCTTTGTACAATACAATGAAACACTTAGAAGAAAAGCAGGAAGTCATGTATCTGCATTGCCTTTTTATCTTCATTCACCTTGGGGCAATCTAAACAAATTTTTATTTCATTATAGTTCATTAACATTTAAATTATTTATTAGGAGGAAATAGGTTTGGTGATTAGAGCGCAGGACAAGAAATCAGTAATACTGCTTTGTATTTCCATTTGGGCATCAGTTAAGTGATACTCTGAGTGGTACAGTGAGTTCTGTACCTCAGTTTCCCATCTATAAAGACATTATAATTTCCAATGATTTAATTAATTACTGTTTATAAACGTCTTGTGAGTTTCTTGAATGAAAAGTTTTATATAAGCTCTTCAAGGCAGTGATTGTCTTGTCCCATGCTGAAAACAATGTTGTATCTTTTAATAAGAATAATGAGTATGACAGGCAATGAATGCAAAGCAGTATTTATTAGCTTTCATCTCATATGACTAAACAGACTTTATTCCCAGTTGTGTGACAATGCATATGTATTTTCAAGACATTCTCCTTTAACACAGTGGGATGAATCTCTTGAGTAATTATTACTTTTACCAGCAAAGATTTGCAGAAGAGAAAACAAATATCCCAACTGACTGGACTTACGAGTCAGGGTCAATTTTCTGTTCTGCCGCAGAACTGAGACAAATCACTTCGACTCAAACAGCCAAAGTGTTCATGTGACTAACGCCCACTGAGTTTACAGGGATTCAGAGCTTCACACGTCTTTGAAGATCTGGGTCTTCCTCCCTCTCTGCCCCAGTTGTTCTCATCAGAGGGGTGATAGCAGCACCTCTGGACGTAGTGGAAACAAACCTTCACAAGGGCTAATTGTGCTCATCTGGGGAAGGACAACAGTTTTTGTTGCTAACCTCCCACAGGGGAGTGATGTGGCTAATATCCCATCCAGATGCCTTCGATTTCCTCAGCCCCAGTGCAGTGGTACTCATTTATAGCCGAGCTGACTGGGAGTGATGCTTGGAATGAGTCCAGGGAGAGCTATGAACTCACACCTCTGGATCCATACCAAGACACCTTCACTGCTCTATCATCACTCTCCTCAGAGGGATGTAATGAGGATACATTAATTAATGTTTATGAACTGCTTCAGTGCTGCCATATTTAGACTGTTAGGGTTGCATCTGTAGGAGCAAAACAGCAATCAGTAATTCCACCTGCAATAGAAAGCACAAATGGGAAGATGAAACAGAGGACCGCAGAGCGAGTTTCTCCTAGGAGCCTTTTTTCCCCACTGCAAAAACATCGCTGGAGGTGACAGCCCTTCAAAGACAATCTCTGCTCTAGAGAAATCCAGGCTAACAGAAACTTTGAAGTACATGATGGAAGGTCTGAAAAGGATTTACCTGACTTTAACCAAAGTGTTTAGTTGTGATTTTTCATGAAAAAGAAATAAGCTTAGGGTGGGAGAGAGATTTATCAAATATTCCAAAATATTTCAAGGTTACCGTGGTTGGTCGTGGGAGTTATTTAAATGATTGGATGCTTTCTGGAGCGTGCATTTGTGAAGCTTCATCTATCACACAGTGGATTTTCTCTGGAGAAAAATATATTGCCTCCTTACTTTGCTCATAAGGTAATGCAGAAACTCAGAATGTGATGAATGGATATCAGAGTGTGGCCGGATTACGGCCTTGCATTCACCCTGAGATGAGAACAGGGGGATCAGGGAAAGGCTCTGGGACACTTCAGCTTTATGGCACAGTTTCTAAGCAAGTGTAGCTGCGAGCTCCAGGGCAGGGACCATGCTGGCATGAATCATAAAGATGAAATTTCTCTATAGGTAGCCACTCATTGCCCGCTACAGTTGTTTCAGAGGCATTGTTACTATCCCTAGGCCATTATTTCAAGCATGGCCCTTAAACCTTTGGAGTACTTTGACTCACACAGAGTCAAAAACAGTGATTGCAGCAATACTATTCTGACTACTCTCTTTGTCTTTTGAAAAATCTCCACATAGAAATTGTTTTTAGGCAGGTTTCAGTGAAAAAATGTTATTAACTCAAAAAACCTTCTTCTCCCCACTTTAGAGTCTACTGCTGCGCTTGTTCTACTCTCTTCTGTGTCCTTCCCATGCTCAGAAAGGGAGAGAGGGTAAAGCAAGTATTTTATCAAAATTAATGTCACTTGGCTGGGAGATTTCAGCATGCCAAGTGCAGCTGATCTAGTCTGCCCGTAGCTTTCAAAAAATCTTTTATTTTGTCAAAATTTCCATGAAAGCTGTTCATATTTTTAACTGCCTATTAAAAAAAACAAAACCAAACCAAACAAAACTGAATAGATGAATAGGACATTCTTCCTTTCAGGCATCATGGTGATTTGGTTGGGTCTGTAATTTGGTAAAGATTTTTAGGGTTTTAATTTTTTTTTTCTAATTTTTAATATGATTTATGCTACTGCATTTGTTCTCTGAGTTACCATAGGGTGACTGTATACACATGATATAGTTCCTCAACCTGAGTATTTTCCTCTGAAGTAGACCTGGACAGATTCTTTCAATATTTGTAAAACTCATTTGTCAGGGTTGCAGTCACTGGTTAAAAAAAGACTATGACCAATTCGGAGAATAAGAAAATGATATAAATATTTTGTTTTCTTAATATGGGGAGGATATGAATCCAGATAGGAAAAGATTTAATATTATATGCCATTGAAAGGGTTTGCAAAACAGTAAATAAATTATAGCATAGGATATTTATACCAAATTACATTAGATAAGTTAAAATTTAATGTTTTGCCAAAGACTTCTGGAATATTCTAAGATCTCTAAGTAGAAGTTAAATTGATTTAATTTTTCTTATATCCATCTTTAAGTAGGGGATTTTGTTCACTGTTGAATAAAGGAAACTGGGAAAAAGACATTTTTAGTCAGTCAGGGACAACTATGCATAAAAAGCAGAATACAGCTTCATGTTAAATATGATAGCAGCATCTCAAGTATTCAGTGTTTCCTTTGCACAGTGGAGATGAGAAGGAAAAATAGATTTGAAAGTGGTGTCAACAAGGGAAGGGCTAGAGCTTTCTCAGGAACAGGTTGAATCTGTACTGATGTAGTAAGAAGGCCCTGTAAAATGTACTTTGATAGACTCAGATTTACAGAAAAGGAACAATCTCAAGACAAAAATTATGATAATAATATTCTTGGTGGTTTAATGGCTTTGGATGATATACCTATGTCTTTAAGCTCATCCTGCTTCTCTCTAGCTCAATGAGCATGTGTCAGTACCTCTAGTTCAGTGGAATTCAAAGGAGATATTAGTCCAAGTTGCAGCTGAAGTAGAGAGAAAATGATATTATTGCAAACTAATGCATTTGTTGGCAAGAAATGTAATGATTTTTGGCACCTTACAATGTTTTAGTGCCATCTGGTGACTCCCCAAAATGTTACAAGAACATTTGCCAAAATGCCTGGATAAAAGAAATATACTGGTAATGGGCAAATTTTGAATTAGTAGTTATGCACTGAAAATCTAAGTCTCAGACCTTCATTGCTTCAGTGACAGGATACGGTCTTGTAACTTATCATCAGAACATGAATTTTAAGTGCCAGATATCTGCATGATAAAGCTGGTAAACAAACAAAATATCTTCCCAAGAATTTTCCATGAAAATTGAGAAAATGAAGTTTCATATATAACTGCAAAGAGAAGAAGAAAATTTTGTACTATAAACGATCCATTATGAATATTTCATTTGCCTTCTTTTAGGATAGTAATATCTATCCAAAGAACAGATGAGAGTTATAGAAAAAGGAAAGCTACTGGAGAAAGAGAGTGGTTTTTTAAAAAAAAAAAACAACAAAACAAACAACTCCATACAGAATATATTCTTTTTGAAGTAAGATGTGTTAAATTATGCCTTTCTTCTTAGAATGGGGATTAGATTTCTCAACTAATAAATACATCAAGTAACATA
This sequence comes from Chroicocephalus ridibundus, assembly GCF_963924245.1. Lineage (NCBI taxonomy): Eukaryota > Metazoa > Chordata > Aves > Charadriiformes > Laridae > Chroicocephalus > Chroicocephalus ridibundus. Next base: position 4,351,912 of record NC_086284.1, read on the forward strand.
AATTAGCCATTGGTTTGTATTTTTTTTAATGAGAAGATACTATGCTGAAAATAACACTTATATGCCTCTAACCTATGCCTAACCTACCTTATATGCCCTAGCTGAAGTCCTTTAACCTACGGTTCTACAGTGAAAAAAAGACTGCAAAAATAGCTCCTTCTTACTCAGCAGTCCTATTCCCTTTTCTGAGTTCAGAGTCAAATCAGCTGGCTTTGGACACATTTTCCCTTGCTTTTCATGTCTTATAACTGTGCAGCACTGACGTATCTAAGAAAGATTGATGTGTCTTCTGTCTTTCGCATCCTGAGTTGTATAATTATTTACTAAGTTTCAATCAGTAAATGCAGTGCAAATGTCTTCCTTTTCCAGGTTTCCCAGCTGTCACTAGGGGCTTAATATGAATACAATGAGACTTATAGGAGTGAACACATGATGACAAGCATCTCGTTTTCAGTTTCACCGTAGGTTAAACATTTAACTTCAGGTTTTAAAGAAACCGATTGCATTATCTATTGTGCCTTTTCCTCTTCATCAGAGAAATATTGAGCTGTTGGACCTTTGTTCTGACATTCACAGATAGAGACTGATACAGTAATGAAAGCGACTATAGGATGAGATATCAGAAATAATGTGTGCTGGACCTGATGACCTAAGAGATCCCTTTCAGCTTTGTCTTCCCTACAGAGCTCCTAAAGCTTCAAATATCTCCATCAGAAATTATACATTGAGGGCTTTGTCCTCAGCACTTTCAAGTCACTGCAGAGATTTGTATTGACTTCAAACCAGTTTGGATCTGGCTGGTAGTTTCTTAATTCCGTGAAATTTGCTTGGACTGTTGTGTTCTTTGAACACCTTTTACACTGAGCTGGGTTTACGCAGTCCTGGCGTAAAGATGCTTTATTGCTTCTGGTGGCTCTCCTGTGTTTAGGAAGGAGCTAAGGTAAGTTTTGTGTCTTCTCTGAGGTGGGCATCGGCTTTGGCATCATAACAGCATGTTGTAAGGAATGACTCCATGAGGGGCCTGTTTCCCTGTACAGTACCTGTTGTCCAATGGACAAGAATATCTGCAGTTTTGCACACATCAAAAGTCAGATCAAGTAGGTTTTTTGTTTTTACTTCCTATTTTTCAACACTCTTTATGGGTAAATGGTGTTGCTTCCACTCTATTTATTTTTTAAAAAAATGTGAAGATCTGATTAGAAAGCAAATATTTTATATCTAGAACACTCATTAAGATTTAGTTTCTCTTAATTTGGCATTTCTATGTGTTTTTTCTTGAGGGAGGTAGAAAAGAAAAGCCAAAAAGGACTTTTGAGGTAAAAGGAGATGAGGGGTAGAAAGGAAGGAGAAACAGGAGAGATTAAGAAATCCCAGCCTTTTTGTCACAGCACAACTATGTGTTTTCTGCTGAGATACTCACCAGGTAAGCAACTTTTCATTACTGTGGCACATTTGCACCACTTCAGTTTGTCTGTCACTTGGCATGGAGACTGCTCCACTCTTGAGTGGCATCCAAAGTCAGAGCATTGCTTCCCCCTTTACCAGGTGCTGTCAGCACCGTACACTAAAACTCCCAGTTATTCCCTGCTTCCTCTGCTCCTAAGAACAGTGGAGAAGTACTCTGAGTTGTTGGGACAAGAATTTTATACCTCACTGCCAGTCTTTTTAGTTCTATGTGGCATTCATCTTGCAGACTAGTGTCCACTATAGCACTTTATCCTGCTGCGTGGGAGAAGAAAACAATCTTAGAATCATAGGATCATAGAATGTTTTCATTGGAAGAGACCTTTAAGATCATCGAGTCCAACTGTTAACCCAGCATTGCCAAGCTACCACTAACCCATGTCCCTCAGCACCACATCTACCCATCATTTAAATACCTCCGAGGATGGTGGCCCACCCACTTCCCTTTGCAGGCTGTTCTAACGTTTGATAACCCTTTTAGTGAAGAATTTTTTCCTCACATCCAATCTAAACGTCCCCTGGCACAACTTGAGGCAGTTACCTCTTGTCCTATTGCCTATTACTTGGGGAGACCGACCCCGCTCTGTGGGCTGAGGGAAGTCTGACTGATGCCAGTGAACTGCACTCTTGGACATGGCATCGAGGGACGCTTCATCCCTGTTTATTGTGCACTTTCAGTCTTTTCTAGGGTTTAGAAGACTATATTCTGATTCCGTCTCATTGGCAGGAGTACCCTTTCACTGTTTTGATGTTCTTAGACACAATAACGGGGCTGTCAAAATAGAGAGGTCAGTCTTTTTTGACTGAAAGAAGAGCTATGCTTGAAAAAGTGTTATCAACAGTATCGTAAGGCAGAAAAACAGTCACCTTAATGTCAGGAGAGAAACATATATCAAAACTTCTGCGTGGGAAGACGAGTTTAGTGAAAATCGAGCAGTTGACAAAATGAAGACTCATGGAGTTCTGTATGTGTTAAGAAGTACTAATAAAAAGAGCAGAAGACATACAAAGACACGAACCTGATCTTAGGTACACAACATTTGGTGCATCAACAACATCAGATAAAATGTCTGATGGAACATGACAGGCACAAATAATACATGAACACTTAGAGCGGGCTGCACAAGATTTCTGGCTGGCGGCTGCAGCTGTTGCAGTGCAGTTTTCAAGTCAAAAAATGGAAAACTTTGCTTTGTTAAGATGTTTTCCATACGCATGTTGTGCAAATCTGTGAGTCCCCTTGTTGTTCATGGTACCTAAGCATTGCCTGTCATAAGGAACATGAGAAGCTCATTTTAGTCTGTGATTTCATTATAAAATTGAAAGAAAATGCATCTTTCCTGGCTACTTTGAGACACAAATTCATCAGACATAAGATCAAAGCGACCCTTCTGAGAAAACTCACTTCTTGGAAAAACATGCCTGGGTTTCAACTCACAATTTGCTGTTATAAAAGCATGAATCGACTTCTATTTTACAATAAGAATAGCTTGGACTTAACAAAAGAGCAAGGAACTACTTGAAATTATACCCATTACAGCCAAATCTTACATCTCAATAAGGCAAGTGTAGAAAGCATCTGTGTTATAATTGCCAAACACATTGGAGTAGTATAAAGAGGCTCATTTCCAAAATAATTTCATATTTGGATAAGCACATATAGGAAAATTTTTCAAAGACACCACACATTCTCCCGCAAATGGAAAGACTATCTTACAAGGAATTGCAGGAATTACATTTATTCTTTATAGATGATGATAATAGTTTTTAAAATGGACGGTAAAAGCAAAGGTTTTGAGGGTTTCTGGGGCTTACACCAGTACTTTAGAGGAAGCCAAGTTATGGTAGTTTTGACAAGCAGATTTGTGTGAATTATCAGCTGGGAAGATACTGGCTAAGAGAAGAATATACTATTTGGAAGTTATCCTTTTATCTATAGTAGTGTTTGAGAAAAGTAGGTTTAACTACAGCTAATAATGCTAACAGAGCTTCTTTATTCTCTCAAATAAAATCTGTTCAAGTACTAGAAGAGCTGGCGTTTATAAACTGCATTTTGTAATGGAAGTAGCTGTTTTTCCCTGTTGGTATGGGAACTGGGTGAATACTAGATAAATGTATTCAAGCACAAGTTCACTGCATTCAGTTCCCAAACCTTGTTTGGTTTTCTTTCTTTTTTCTTACAGTATTTTATTTTTCTTTTTGTAGTGGGTTTTTTTGTTTGTTTGTTTGTTTGTTTGTTCCCTCCCCTCATGTAAGCAAATCATTTTAGCATACCATAAAGTTTGGGCAGAAGCTGCTTTTTAAGTCACAAGAATCAGGAACATGATCCTAATCAACAACAGCTTATAAAAAACTGTGGAAAACCAAAGTGTGTGAACAACCCTTTTTGATTCGAGCAGGACTGTTTGATCCTTAGAAGCCTGTGGGTCACTGTCAGTATTATGGGTAGTGGTATATGTTCCTGGCAGAAGTACTATCTCAATCATGTGTCTACACATTTTCTTTATGTCTTTATGATTAGGATGGGATTAATTAAGAGGACTGGGGTACAAAGATAGTGACGGTACCTGTGACTTCAGTGCAGGTAAAGCAGTTACTGCTGATCCCAGCCTTAAACAAGCTGCAGAGAGGAAAATGGAGGGTGATGGAACAAGGTGAAGAGGGTGGAGGATGCTTAGAGAGGTCGTAGTGTACCCTGCTCCACCACACATCCCGTATCAGAGGGTGTGTATGTGTGTGTGTAGGGGCAGAGAAGTAGGAAGGTAAAAGGAAGGTGGTGCTGAGACACAACTGCCCTAAAGAGTCTTCTCTGAGCACGACACTGGAAAGAAGATTTTCCCAAAGACATACGGGCCTTGTGACTTCATGAGTAAGGACCATCTTGAGAAAAGGTGGCCAGCAATCAGCAGCTTTAATCACCAAGTGGGAATGTCAGGTGGCAAAAGCCACAGCAGCAGGGCGTTGAACATTAATAGATGATAAAGTAGAGCGAGGAGCCTTTGCTGTAGTGGGAGATGACTCCACAGGCGTTTTGTTTTGCTGAGTTGATTCCTCTGACAGGGAAGTCACTGCAATAAGACAGTGGGAAGACCCTGCAAGGGAGATGGGGGTCTGACGGCTGGGACTGCTAAACTGATATGAATATAGTCAACAGACACATTTGGGCAGATGATTCCCATCGTATGATAATGCAGTCAGTAAATACTGACAACATGGAAGTAGAAGTTATGAGTGGGCTGTCAGCAGTGGGAGGGAAGGTATTTTTCATTTTTGCCTTTTTCATATAATCCCCTTAAAATCTTTGATTATGAAGTGTGGTGTTTTTTCATGTGTATTACACAAAACAACCTGCACAAATGTATAATGAATTTTTATATGCATATATACACACACATATATGTGCACATGTGTGTATGCGTTCTTGCCCCGGACCTGCCTTTATCCAAGTCCTCTGTTCTCAGCGCACTTTTAAAGATTTTCTTTCTCTGACACCTGTGGACCTTTTCATGAGTATTCTTCCTCCAATGCTGAGGCATGCTGAGTTTGTCAGATTAGTTTTGACCCTTCCTCAGGGGGTGAGAAAATGCCTGTCCTATCTGGATGCTCATTAGCACTCAGAACTGTCCCCGTTATACTTGCAGCATTTGAAGCCTTTCCTGATAATGATCTTGATGGTTTCAGTTGGCAGTTCGTGTTTTACTAGCAATTTTTTGTGCTCTTATACTCCCCGGCGTTCCCTGAAAAGACTTGGTTTAATGAGATATTCCTGGGTATAGACATTGGGGAAATAGGAGGAGGAGAACAATGACATCAATAAAGTCAACAGTATTCTTTGAGTATCCTGCCAATGATCTGTGGCTTTATGATGTGCAGTTCGGTGTTAATTCTGCCGCTGACATGGGCAATAAGCTGTGTTACCCACATTTCACATCTCCTCCTGTGCACAGACAGCATGAGGGCAGATTTTTTTCTGACATCTGTATAATTCCCACTGTTTTTGAACTTGCTTTCTTTTTTTTTCTTTTTTTCCATCTGTCCCCCATTAAATGTGCTGATACAAGGCTGCATCAATACAGATATTTTACTGTACCACCTACAATGTGGTGGCAATGTGATAATGAAATGAGCATTCCTTAAACACCTTACTCCCCCCTGACTGCTCAGGGCACCACAGGAGGCAGCACTTAAAGTTCATGCTCCATATAACAAAGGTCCTGACCTCCAACTGCTAATCCAGAGTAAATAATTGATAACCCTAAGGAATACACCAGAACGGAGGGAGATTGAGGTGGAGGTATCTTGGATGTAGTTGAAGTGCCAGGCTGCTGCATGGTACAAGTGTGTTCCCAAACACAGCAGCTAGGATCAGAGTTTGAATGAATTCTTTCACCTCCTGTTTTCTAGAGTAGTATTCAAGCACTTTGTAATTAGGAACACATTTAGTCCGTCAACTGCCTGGTACAGAGAAGGTACAGGATGAGTGCCTATGAGAAAAGACTGAAGGCATCATAGAATCATAGAATCTTCATGGTTGGAAAGGACTTCTGAGATGATCGAGTCCAACCGTACACACAGCAAAAAACAAAAACAAAACCAAAACAACCCCCAAAAACCCCACAAACCCCCACAAATAAATAACCTACAATCTCTGCCACTAGAGCATGCCCTGAAGTGACACATCTAGACGTTTCTTAAACACCTCTAGGGATGGCGACTCAACCACCTCCCTGGGCAGGCTGTGCCAGTGCCTGACCACTCTTGCAGTCAAGTAATTCTTCCTAATATCTAATCTAAACCTCCCCTGACACAACTTCAGACCATTTCCTCTGGTCCTGTCATTATTCACCTGGGAGAAGAGGCCAACAGCCACCTCTCTCCAACCTCCTTTCAGGGAGTTGTAGAGGGCAATGAGGTCTCCCCTCAGCCTCCTCTTCTCCAAGCTAAACATGCCCAGCTCCCTCAGCCTCTCGTCATATGACCTGGTCTCCAGACCCCTCACCAGCCTGGTAGCTCTCCTCTGGACACGCTCCAGCACTTCAAGTTAGGAGTTAGGTCTTTCAAGGAGTTAGGTCTTTTCTCCCTGGAGAAGGCTCAGGGGGACCTCATCACAGCATTTCAGTACTTAAAGGGTGGCTACAAAGAAGATGGAGTCTCTCTCTTCATGAAGAACCACGTGGAGAAGACAAGGGGCAATGAGAACAAGTTGCACCAGGAGAAGTTTCACCTCAACATCAGAAAGAACAGTAAGAACAATCACTGCGATAACTTTCCCAGGGACATGGTGGAGGCCCCATCATAGGAGGTTTTCAAGATGTGATTGGAAAGGGTGAAAGGCAATCTCATCTAGGCTCCCTTTAGAACAAAAGTTTCAACCGGATGACCTTTCAAGGTCTTTTCCAAGCTGGGCTATTCTATGATTTTATGATTCTGATTCTATGATTACTTATTTAACCAGCATAGATACAAGCAGCCTGTCCCGACCCCTTCTCCATGAGTCTCACAGTCTCACAAATGAAGCTTTGGGCATGTCAAGAGATTGAATCCAAGTCTGAAGTCCTATGAACGTTATGTCTCCCTTACCCTTGAGTCTGACTTGCTCAAATTTATTACTCAAAGATTTTATAGTACCGCTAGCAGACTTTAAAATGCAGGACCATTGGGACTGAAAGAGCGAAGCTGAAACACAGAAATAGATTGCTGGTATTTATTTTGCCTTTAATATCACATCATGTATAATGTAGAGGGAGTGAATTTCAGCATTTTCCCACTGGCAGATGGAATGAAAACAAGAATTAGCTGGAATATCAGTATCCCAGGCATGAATTAAAGGTCAGGAGAGGGAAATGCACTTCTCTAATGCCTGTCATCAGACAATCATTACAAAGTGCTGGGAAGGTTGAATAATGACTTTTCAGGGCAGTATCTCTGAAACTTTCATAAAGAGGACTGTAATGCACTCATATCACTCATGAAAACAAAGAATACTTCAAAAAATGGGATATGATTTGCTTATACACTGATCATGCAGTGCGCTGGAAAGAGATGGGAAACAACTTTTAAATATACCAAGAGTTCTTACATGGACAAGCAAACCAGAAGAGTATAGATGGACAATATAATCAACTATAGAGTGTATTAGACATTCTTTGAATTTTATTTTTTTACAGTCCTTTAAAATGCAGTTCTAGAAAGAAAAGGAGACAGAAAATAATAATGAATTACCATACAGCAGTTACTAACAACTTAGATAATGAATTGTGTCTCATTATGATAAACCAAATGTGTAAACAAGCTAAAAGAAACTACTCACATTGAGGAGCTCACAGTCCACAATAGAAGACAAAGGCAGGGCAGAAAGAGGGAAAAGACTGGGAATGGATTGGAAATGATTTATTCATGATCACACATTGAGAAGACAACCCAAGTGTGCAGTGTTTTCTCTGGATACTGATACCTCTCAACCAAGAACATACCCAATGTACTATTCCTTTTATAATTTTCCCTTGTCTGTAACATTAAAGCAGCTACAGTAAGATTCCATCCTGATCAAATTGTCTGTCAAGGAGCCTTCTTAATACAATATAAAGTGACCCTCGCTTCAGTGGCTTAAACTCTAAGTCTTGTGAGTAAACGGAGATAGTTGGGAAAAATGTCTTTTCAGGTGATAATGTGATAAAATGAAAGTTTTTTAGAGAATCACAGAATCATAGAATAGTTTGGGTTGGAAGGGACCTTTAAAAGCCATCTAGTCCAATCCCCCTGCCATGAGCAGGGACATCTTCAACTAGATCAGGTTGCTCACAGCCCTGTCCAACCTGGCCTGGAATGTTTCCAGGGATGGGGCATCTCCCACTTCTCTGGGCAACCTGGGCCAGTGTCTCACCACCCTCATTGTAAAAATTTCTTCCTTATATCTACTCTGAATGCACCCTCCTTTAGTGTAAAGCCATTACCCCTTGTCCTATCACAGCAGGCACTACTAGAAAGTCTGTCCCCATCTTTCCTGTAGGCCCCCTTTAAGTACTGTAAGGTCACATAAGGTCTTCTCGGAGCCTTCTCTTCTCCAGGCTTAACAACCCCAACTCTCTCAGCCTGTCTTCATAGAGGGGTGCTCCAGCCCTTTGATGATTTTTGTGACCCTCCTCTGGACTCGTTCCAACAGGTCCATGTCTCTCCTGTGCTGAGGGCTCCAGAGCTGGACACAGTACTCCAGGTGGGGTCTCACCAGAGCAGAGTAGAGGGGCAGAATCACCTCCCTTGACCTGCTGGCCACACTTCTTTTGATACAGCCCAGGATACAGTTGGCCGCCTGGGCTGCCAGTACACATTGCTGGCTCCTGTCTAGATTTTCATCCAACAGTACCCCCAGGTCCTTTTCCTCAGGGCTGCTCTCTATCACATCATCCCCCAGCCTGTATTGATAATGAGGAGTGTCCCAACACAAGTGCAGGACCTTGCACATGGCCTTGTTGAACTTCATGAGGTTTGTACCGGCCACTTCTCGAGCCTGTCCAGGTCCCTCTGGATGGCATCCCGTCCCTCAGGCATGTCAACTGCAACACTCAGCTGGGTGTCATCTGTAAACTTGCTGAGGGTGCAGTCAATCCCACTGTCTATGTCATTGATGAAGACATTGAACTGTCCTGTTCCCAATACAGACTCCTGAAGGACACCACTTGTCACTGATCTCCCTCTGGACATCGAGTTGTTGACCACTACCATGATGCAACCATCCAACCGATTCCTTATCCACCGAACAGTCCACCCATCAAATCAATATCTCTCCAGTTTAGAGAGAAGGGTGTTGTGGGGGACCATGTCAGCAGCATTAAAGAAGTCCAGATAGATGACATCCATAGCTCTGCCTTTGTCCACTGATGTAGTCACTCCATCATAGAAGGCTGCTAGGTTGGTCAGGCAGGACTTACAAACTGGCTGTCTCAAATCACCTCCCGGTCCTCCATGTGCTTGTGCAAAGCTTCTAGGAAGGCCTGTTCCATGGTCTTCCCAGGCACAGAGGACTACTACAGGTCAGTAGTTCCCAGGGTCCTCCTTTCTACCCATTTTAAAAATGGGTGCAATGTTTCCCTTTTTCCAGTCACTGGGAACTTCACATGAGTGCCGTGACTTTTCGAATAGCCTGGAGAGTGAGTGGCTTGGCAACTACATCAGCCAGTTCCCTCAGGACTCTGGGATGCATCTCATCAGGTCCCATAGAATTCTGTATGTTCAGGTTCCTGAGGTGGTCACGAACCTGATCTTCTCTTACAGTTGGAGGGACTTTGCTCCCCCTGTCTCCGTCTTGTAGTCCATATACTCGAGAGGTGTGGGGAGAGAGGTTGCCACTGAAGCCTAAGGCAAAAATGTAGTTGAGTCCCTCAGCCTTCGCCTTGTCCATTGTTACCAGTTTGCCAGTCTTTCTCATCGAGGGAGCAGCGGGTGGGGTATGCTTTCCTTGACCTTCCCTTTCTGATTGACATACCTGTAGAAGCCCTTATTGTTCTTTGTGTCCCTTGCCAAGTTCAGCTCCAGCTGCACCATTTATTATTATTACAACATTTTTCAGTGTCACTTTTCTGCTTTTTGTTTTAAAGTTTCCGTTCTCCAAAAGACCAAGAGAAGTTTGCAGGGGGTTTCTGCTCAAATCTAGAACATCTTTGTCAAAAACTTCCTTATTAACACAAAAACTGGAACAAAGAGTTTTTTTCCTCCGCAATCTCTCTTGAAGAGAATTTTGTTTTGTTTTGTTTTTCTTGCTTCCTGCTTTTCTATATGGAAAGTGCATATGCAAAGGACACCACTATAATTCTGGATTCCAGATAAAATCTGCCCAAGTAGCAGCTAGAAAAATAATGACTGTTCTTGTAAATGCAGCAAATGTGATCAGGAATCATTGAGAAGGAATAAATATGGAACCCTGCAACCTCATTTGTACAGTCAGTTTTCATTTGTACATCCATCCCTTAAGAAGTCACTGGGGAAATGAGTGCAGACACAAGCACCTTGTAGTCAGAAAATTAACGGTGATTAAGAATCTCCGATTAAAACCCAGTTTAATTACTGGACAGTGTGAAGTCACAGGCAGGCCAGTTCCAAGGTATTTCCTTGTGTGCAGATGGTGAAATGCCAAATGGAATCAAAAGAGATTTTAATTACAAGAATGCTGAGAAAAGTCAAGCAGCAAGGAAAAAAGCAGTTTTGTAAAGAAGACTACATAATAATACAAACAGCACTGACTGCTATGAGCTCCCAGAGGGCTAGACATAATTTTAATAAATGATAGGGCTGCACAATGTATACAGTTGCTTTTTCAGTTCAAAGGATTAAACAACTGCATGTGATACACAAGTCTGTGTATGATTTTCACGTGGCAATGAGCACAGCGCAAAGAGCCAACTGATACAAATTCCAGCTCTCAGACCTTAGGAAAAACTTCTTCACTGAAAGGGTTACCAAGCATTGGAACAGGTTGCCCAGGGAAGTGATTGAGGCACCATCCCTGGATGTATTCAAAAGACGGTACATGTGGCACTTGAGGACATGGTTTAGTGGTGGATTTGGCAGTGTTAGGTTTATGGTTGGACTTGATGATCTTAAATGGCTTTTCCAACCTAAATGACCTGTAAATCTGGGTAAAAGAAATGCTACTCTGGTTCCCCAAAAGTACTCTTGTGCTTTCTCCTGTATGCCACATTATGGTCATGAAATAAATTTTATTATGCTCCTCCAATCTTTTCTTAGAATGACGTCTTCATCAAACTTAAGATCTGTTAAAGAGCAAATGAGCAGAGCCCACAGGCTGGCATACTGCTTGAATTTGCCTTACCATTTCCTTGCAATTGCCATACTTAGATATGTAGAAATATTTCCGTCTAAGCTCCTTGGTTTTTGTCTCTTTGTTTTTCTTAGTTCATATAGCTCCTAAAACAGTGGACTTCTGAGATACTCTTGCATATAAATGCATAAAAAATATAAGTTTGTATTCTGAAGCTTAGCTTATCTCCTACGCACATGCACACAGTTCATTACCGAAGTTGAAATAAAGTTTAAGTGGCACAAATCTGCAATATATTACTTTTAACCTGGCACTCTGCAGATGCACTGAATATTTTTGAGCTCTGGAATGAGGAAGATGCCTTCAGAGCTGGTTGAGCTGGGTGTTGTCTGGTGTTCTAAATCTGTGGGGTCAATACTGCGCTACAATACCTGTAGCCACAACGTTCTCTTCATTTATTCACTGTGAGTATTCTATAAAAAGTGTTTATTACAACAACTAGATCAACACGTCCAAAGAAGTCTCCTAGTAACAATTAATAAAGGAAAGACTACAAAAAAGCCCAAGACTTGACTAGACTAGCTTTGCACGTGGCTGTGAACGAATGATGGGAGGATACCAACAAACATCAACAGAATGAAAGCAAACCCTGTGGAGAGGGTCTCAAAGAGAAAGATCCTGTTCTTAGAGGATCTTACATCCCTGTTATGATAAAATTAATAGCACAAGAGAAAGACATGGGTATTTGATAACAGCTATATTGCCTGATTGCAGGTTGGGAAAATAATTTTAATATATGAGAGGAATAAGAACAAGGGAAGGCAAATGATTTAAGACCAAGGTCTCAATACTGGTCTGAAACAAAAATAAATAGACATAGCCTGACATGAAACAGAGAAGTTAGAGCCTGAAAACCTTTCTGATACAGTCAAAACCTAGATAGTTTTATGAAATATCTTAATAATTTTGTGAAAAGTTAGTAGAGCACAGTTACTGCTCAGGCTGCTGAACTTAATGGCCCAGATGTCCCTTCCACTTCTATGGCCTTCAATTCTAGGTAGTATGTCAGAGAGACTATGGTAAATACCAGTCTCATTACCAGTAATTTTAAGGACTTGTGCTCTTTCTAAGTTATAGAAGGATAGAGTTAATCTAGTGATTTGCATGCAAGAGGTCATCCAGAGCTGAAGGATAATTTTAATTGAGGTTGTAATTAAGGTATTTGCTTTATAACACTTTTCCTGTTCTTATTGAATGTCTTCCTCTATGCTTATTGACTTATATATTAATAAAGATAAGCCTACCGTCAGATTTATTTAGTGATTCCTTCAAGATTTGTTTACTGCTTTAACCCAAAATCAATGTTAGAATAGAATAGAATAGAATAGAATAGAATAGAATAGAATAGAATAGAATAGAATAGAATAGAATAGAATAGAATAAAAATCACTAGATTCATCCTCAAATTAGCCTTCAGACAGCTAGGTCTCTTCAGGCATACACCACAATGAAAATAAATGGCTTATTTAAGATCACAGAACCCCTTAACAGCTTGTCAAGTATCTGCTGTCCCAGAAATTAGTGAAATATTGAGGATAACTGTGTGGCGGTGGTTATGTATGTAAAAGAAAAGAGGCTTTCCCATGGGCTAGGGATAAACAGACAAGTGAACTGCCAAACTGTTGGCATAGGCTAGATAATTCTGTCCTACAGTAAGTATATTTGACCCCTTATGCAATATTAATAAAGGTCATCTGGTAAAATTACAAAATAAATAGAGTGCCCTTTATTTCTAAGAATAATAATGCACAATCTGGAAAGAACACAGCATGACTCTCATACCTGAGTGTGTGCTTGTAGACTTGGCAGTTAGAGAAAAAAACAAAACCAGACCCTCATGTTTTTACTTACAGATGTACAAATTAAGGAATAGAGTTGGCTGGAATTTTTCTGTTAAAACCCTTTCTGATGGAAAAGTTGGTCTATGACAAAATGCACTTCTTCCTCAAAAGAAAGTTATTTGCAGAGGAAATTTCTGCTTTTCCTTTACAAAATGACTCCCATACCTAATTATGTCCCTACAGTGTAGTAATCTAGTCGAAAGTTCCCTTACTTTTCCTTGCAATCAATGAACAGTGGCATCACCTGACCAGTCATAGATGTCTACAATGAAATGAATCCCACTCTAAAAGTGCTTTTTTTCTGTCCCATTGGCTATAAATAGAGTCTAGATGACTAGTTCACCATCTACACTGTAGATCTCTAAAATTAGGTTAAATGAATCCAGCCCTATCATTCATAGGAACTTTAGTTCCTGTGACTTTTGGTCTCTTTCTATTATACAGCCAGGAAGATCTCCAGGACTTCATCTCCCCTAATGCGTGACAGATGTTCAGCTCATATTTGATGCATTACCTCCTCCTACTAAGACTGAGAACTATGATGAATTATCTCAGGGATTTCATCCCAAAAATGAAATTAGGGATGTGAAGTGCCTGAACCATAGCTCCTGCAAGACACTGCAAATACATAATTTGGAACTAAATAGGTTTGTTTGGAGTCAAAACATTCAGGGGGTTGAGTAGAAATGGTTTGATTTGTCATTGAAATTCCATGCTTGTGGAAGGTGGTTTTTTTGGGTGGGTTCTTTTTTGTATTTTTTTTGTTGTCTTCTTTTACTTTTTTTTTTTTTTTTAATCCAACCCTTTCCGCCAGGCAGTGGTGTTTTGAGCTGTACCCCATCTCTTCTGACAGGACTCCAAGTTTTTCAGAAAATTCTTTTCTCTCAGGGAAGAATTCAGAGCACTACAGCTGAGGTCCTGATGAATGTGTGATTTATTCATTCTGAATCAGCCCCTCAAGGAACCTATCTCTTTCTGTTGGCTATAGAGGGAAACTACAGAGCTTTGAGACCTCCTAGGCACCTTGGTTAAGTAAAATAAATTATATGAATACCACACTACAAAACCTGTACGTCATCGCCAAGATCTTTAGGAATTAGTGTAGTAGCAACTTAAAGCTAAGCTCCCTCGTAAAGCTCAAACCCTGGCCAAACACAAACATAGAATCATAGAATCACAGAATGGTTCGGGTTCGAAGGGACTTTAAAGATCATCTAGTTCCAACCCCCCTGCCATGGGCAGGGACACCTCCCACCAGACCAGGCTGCTCAAAGCCCCATGCAGACTTGAACACTTGAAGGTCTTGAACACTTCCAGGGATGGAGCATCCACAGCTTCTCTGGGAAACCTGTTCCAGTATCTCACCACCCTCACAGTAAAGAATTTCTTACTAATATCTCATCTAAATCTACCCTCTTTCGGTTTAAAACCATTACCCCTCGTCCTATCATTACGCTCCCTGATAAAGAGTCCCTCCCCATCCTTCCTGTAGGCCCCCTTTAGGGGCTGGAAGGCTGCTCTAAGGTCTCCCCGGAGCCTTCTCTTCTCCAGGCTGAACAACCCCAACTCTCTCAGCCTGTCCTCATAGCAGAGGTGCTCCAGCCCTCGTATCATCTTCGTGGCCCTCTGCTGGACCCCTTCCAACAGGTCTATCTCCTTGTGCCGAGGACTCCAGAGCATATAGCGTATAACATCTAACAGAAGGAAATGGTGCTACAATGCACAATAGATGTATATGAACATCTTTTATGCCTAGTAAAATCCTTTCAATAAGCCATACTTGCAAGGTCTTCTATAGTGAATATCCCACCTGCCTAGGCACGAAAGTGTGGGCTTGCAAGAAGTCTCAGCCCTAAGCACGTTGTGCAGCCATGCAGGACACAACGTTATAAAGCACATACAATGCATCTATCTGGGCATAAAGCAGCCAAAAACTTCTTTTTTGGTAACCTGGATGGAACATATCTCCAATTTTGTTATTATTATATCACTCCCACGTCCTAGGAGGGCTTCTGTCTGTGGAGATGCTTACATTGCTCCACACTCCCTCCCACACCTGTAGCCCACAAGGCAAACACCACCCTCTGTCTGGGAAAATGCCTGTTTTCCCCTTTCCTCCAGTGTTTTAGGCACAGAGAGAAGCAGCAACTAGCTGTGACCCAGCATCCAAGCCTAGGAGTGGATGGCTGTATAGTTTTTCCAGCTTTGACTGTTCTCTGGGTGATAAGAGCCCACTGGCTGAAGTATAACATGGGATTTTTGCCAATTGGAGGCTCTAGTCCATTTTTCTCTTCAGGAAGAAAAATGGAAAAAAAAACCCTTAAACTTTTCAGACATACACTTTGTTATAAGACAAATTTGTACTCTAGGAGTCTGAGTCTCCTGTTTGCACCATATGTAATGTGATATTTCTGTGTCTGATTGAAATATTTTCATATATTTTCAACATTATTGACTGCTACTGTGCATATATGAGTCAGGACCGTGTTGCCTTGTTTGGTAGAAACTGTTCTTAAGAGCTGCTGTGTTTTCTATCATTCCCACCAGTATTTCTGAAATTAGTATCTTATAAGCCCTGTGTAGCCTGATGGATCCTCAGCCTCTCATATGATGAGTCTCAGACCTGGACATCCTCACTTGCATGGGTAAGTGGGGACATGCAGTCTTTGTCACCTCCTCCTCCTTCTCTAATGCTCCCTTAAGATTTTCTTATTCTGCACATAGTGTATTTGTGTATATATATGTGTCGTGGGTTGTAAATTCATTGGCTTATTTTTAGCCAGATTTGATAGTGGTTTAGAAAGAATCGTAGAATGGTTTGGGTTGGAAGGGACCTTAAAGATTATCTAGTTCCAACCCCCCTGCCCTGGGCAGGGACAAATCAAAGATAATGAAGTCATTGCAAGCTTTGTAAAGATGGATATATGAATAGGGAAGAGAAATTTTACAAATGGTCCCTGTACCTACCTGACTGGGGGAAAAAAGACTTCAGCATCAGCTCGTATGTTACTGAACACCAGATAACAAAATGAGCAAGAGCCCCTGTAAATGACCAGCTGTGGAAAATACCCTCCACTCAGGTCTAGCAATTGACCACCAGATACAAGTTGTGGAAAACCAGACTTCATTAGTTGCTATTCTTATGGGAAAAAAATTATTTCTCCTTCTTTTTCTCTTTGCCAGATTTTGGGATGCAAATGCTGCTGTTTGTGATCATTGACCTAACGGCTTTTCTGGGAGCTTCATATGGGATTGGCAATATTTGCAAATTTATGGGATTATTTTATTTCTTCTGCAAACTACCTTGTTTTTGTACCTCTCTCTGTTTTCCTTTTCTCAGACAAATAGAGTGAGTTCTTGCCAATGCTTTTCATTGTTAGGAAAAGACCTTTAAAAACCTCTTAGAGGGCAGTTTCATGGAGAACCATGCAGAGAAGAAATCCTGGTAACACAGAGGTGAATTTGGAATGAGTCACACGAGTATTTACTTGTTGGGGAATATTTAAGTTTCTTTTTAGCATTTCCCTGAAAAAGAAAACCATAAAATAGAAACTGTAAGGATACTGTTTTGGCGATACCTCCAGAAACTCTGTACAAATCACTGTACATTTTTCATGTAGCTATTGAGTGAAAGTCTTAAAACTTTTACCTTGAAGACGCAGTCTTGGTCTGAGATGCAATGGCAAGGACCTGAAATATGAGAGTTCGGTGATAGCTTCTGTTGGGCAAAGTCAGCATTTATCCTCTGCTCCCTGTGGAAATGGGATGGGACCCTGCCTGCCTCTTCTGCTCTCTTGACAGAAAGAAATTTTCGACACTACACTGCCTATGCTCCTACTCCACAGTGCGTTGAACGAGGGACCTCTTCGTATTTATGAAATAGCTTTCAACAATCTCCTTTTACAATTCACAGGGAAAAAAAAAATAGTCTGAGGGCCAGATACTGTGACATCCTGAAGAATAAGAACCCTCCCCTGTCACCACTTCTCTAACTTGTTTTTTCCTTCTCCTCAGCTGAGCTCTGTTTGCCAAGTAGAAACAAATAGGAACAAGTGTCTGATTTCATGGATATGCGTGTAACTTTGAGTGCTGTAAAGTTATACCTAGGGCAGCCCGGAAAGCTAATTGATCTCTGGAGTTCCTTGATGGCAAACAAGGCATCGCTCTGGTCCTTCCTGAGACAAGGGTGAACCAGGAATGCACAGATCTGCTGCTTAGCAACAGGGCATGAATCTTCGTGAACAGGGATATTTTCAAATAAACTTACAGGAACTGGAGATTAGCACTACCTACCCATTTACTCAGTCCTCCTCCTGGGGTTGAAGAAACACGCCTGGTCACGCCTTTCCAGCTCTGTTTGAAGAGTCTCAGACCAGTGAAGCCTCCATGTTTCTTCCCTGGAGATAATCCACACTCTTACCAAACTTTCAGGGGGGGAAAAAAAAAAAAAACAAAACAAAAAAAACCCCCGAAGCATTTACATAATATTTTCCTTTATTTTTTGAAAGTCTTTTGCCTGAGATCTGCATTTGTATTCCAAAGTTAAAAGGAAGGAAAAAATGTTTGCGTGACAGGGAGTATAAGTCCCACCATGAGCCACTTCTGAAAATTTTACCCCAAGCCTGCCTCCCATCTGCTGGGCTGTGCGCCATGGGCACGCTGGGAATGGCTTTGTGCTCTGCATGGTAGCACTCTGACCGCCCAGTGTCCTGACAGAGGGGAGTCTGAAGCCCCGCCAGGGAGGCTAAGCATCATGTTTAAGCTGAACTGGCTCTGGGATCTTTATAATAGCAACTATCGATATCAATGACACAACAAAAGGGCATTATTTAGTAAGAAGCATCAAACAGTTCATACATGAGTCTCACATTTAGGCCATGAAAAAACTAGGCTTGGTTTTCTTGGCTTTCTTTTCATAAGGGGCATGTAGTTGTTTTTCTCTGGGCTTTAACAAAAGAGTCGTCAGCTGAGCCCAGCCTGTGACTTTCTGCGCTATTCTGCAGCACTCAGTCTTTTCCATTTCCTTTGACTCTTCCAGTGTAACGATTTACTACATCAAACAAACTTTGAGTCCGTTTTTTCCCTCTTAGATGTGTTCCTCGAGCTCAGCACTCACATTTGTTCTAGTTATCTAAGCCTCCTGCCCTTCCTCTGTACTTAGCTCTGTTTCTCACCACATTATCCAATTAGCACATCACTAACTATGCTGTGGCTGCCTCTTTCCTCTGACCCAGCAGTATTTACACCAGCTCGGTTATGCTTCCTATTGATACTCCCCTCATCCACTGAAGGCGATGGGAATACTTTCTTACTTAAAAGAAAACAAGTGCATTAAAAGATTTTGTTGAATTCAGATCTAAAATGCCCAGCAATAAAATAGCACACCCTACGGTTATCCATTGGTGCTGGGCATATTTGTGCTGTCTGAGTACATAAATGATGGTGAGTATGAAATGCTTTTTGTTCTTTACATTGCAGTGAAATAGCCCGGTTTACAATAGCATGCCATGCTGTCCCGTCTCGATATGTGAAATTCTCAATGTATGAAATATTCTACTGCTGCTTTTCAGACTGTGGCAAGAGGATTGATAGGCTTCATACCATGAGTTTAAATGCCAGGATTTCCATATTTCTGTTCCAGCAGCAGTTTCCGTGAGTGTGGTTATTGCTTTTTAAGAGCAGGCTTTGGTTAATGCTGGGTTTTTTTTCTTTTTCTTTTGGGATGAAAATGCCGATTAGATTAAGGAGTCATGGCACACTACTGAGAAACAAAGTTAGAGAATAAGTATGGTCAACCTTTTATTTATAGTTCAAGGCAGACACAGATCAAGTGGTTTTAGCTTGTAGCGTATTGAATTACGTAAAGCCTGGGGTTGTGATCTCATCCAACTTTTCCAAGTTAAATTGGGTCAGGAGAACCTCCCCCCTCCAAACACACACATACACCTCCAGTGAGAAGTTAAAATTGGCAGTAAAGGCTGTTGCTTGCTAAAATCTGCTTGCTTTTGTCTGAACTAGTGTGCCTGGAGACAATAGTGTTTTCTGACTACTGTGGGTAAGGAGCTAAACTTTTACTTACATTTTCCTTCTCACAAAGCTATTTTAGAGAAAGGCTTTAAAATTTGTTGTTTGAATGATTCACGTGGAAGAAAATATTTTTGAAAGATCATTTACTTTGGCTGGGGTCCAAATTTAATCTCTGTTTAGTAATCAGTTTAAGCATGATTCTATGTTTCTATGATGCTACGATTCTAAGCATGGGCAATTAGGCTGTGCCCACATGACTTAGGAACACATCTCCTTATTCTTACACACCAGTGGGATCTCTGCTCCCAAACCAATGAAGCTTTTTGAAAGTTTGCACATACATCAGAACTCCTCGCATCCTTCCCATCTATACATTTTTCATTAAACATAGAGACACATGGGATTTCACAGCACAATACAGTAATGCTTCAGTAGTAATGCAGCCCAGTTTCCTTCTCAAAAGCACAGTAACAGGTTCACAGGGAGATTTAAGGGACAGATGGATGTGCACATTGCTGTTGAGGAGAATTTATGACCTAGTATCTTCTTCATGTCTAACATTTATGCTTCTAATGGCTGCCTTACTAAGGAAAACATATGTTGATGCACATGTTATCTAGGGCAAAGGGGAAATCAAAATCCCTTGCAGTTGGTATTTCAGACATATGACTTTAAGTCAGGAATAAGAACATGTAGAAGACATTTGTAAATGGTAGAAGACATTTGTAAATGGGCAACTATGAAATGGACAACTATGACTAACAATTTATGACTATGGCCCATCTTCATTAGTAATCAATGGGACCTGGTCTTTCACTACTTCTTGTTGAAGACAGTTTCATATAGGAAAGCTGAAGAATTATACCTCTGTGAAGCTGGTTGTGAATGAAATCAGAATTGGTCCTCTAAATTACAGCCTCTTTATCCTTGCGACTTCAGTCTGAATTGACTTTCATCTTGACTTTAAGATGGAAACTGCAAAATAGATCATAAGCATAGAGAAAAAAATGGCAAAGTAATCAAGCAGTCACATCACATTCTCTCCACATCATTCTCTCCACATCTTTTTTTTTTTTAATGTTTGACTTTTGGTGTGAATTCCAATTCACAGGTCTTTGTCAGGCACTAATTTTCATAAATACAAATGTTACTGAAAACTCAAATATAGTATTAAAATCACTTATTATTCATAACTTAAGAAAGCACAGTTTCTTATGTATAGTCCACATTCAAAGAACTTTGCTCACAAAAAGAACCTGGAAGACTAGCTGTCACATACAAATCTTGTAAAAATATGAGTGGAATTTGATGCTATTCTAATATCTTAGAGGGTAAATTATTAATGTTCAGTGTTAAAGAAAAATGTGTCTTCTAGGTTAAATACACAGCCTCGCTCGAATGACATTCATATACCCTCGCTCTGAAAGTATGAGGAGAAAAAAGTCAATATCTTTAGAATGTGAAATGTGGAATGCTAACAGCAATATAGCATCAAGATATGGGCTTTAAGTTCCTAAATACCATTTGTTCTCAGGCAATAGTATTTCCATATCGCTGTCAGGCAAGCTAACAAATATCAAAACGTTGGTATAGGAGTTTATTTGAATACATACACTCATGTGTTACATACATGCACCTGCATATATGAGATATAATATGTGTGTGTATATATATAAAACACACACACATATATGAGATGTTTATATACGACTTAAATAAATATTTTACATATATACACATAGAATCATAGAATGTATGTATCAGGGAGTGTAATGATAGGACAGGGGGTAATGGCCTCAAACTGAAGGAGGGTAGATATAGATTGGACATGAGGAAGAAATTCTTTCCTGTGAGGGTGGTGAGGCACTGGAACAGGTTGCCCAGAGAAGCTGTGGATGCCCCATCCCTGGAGGGGTTCAAGGCCAGGCTGGATGAGGCTTTGAGCAGCCTGGTCTGGTGGGAGGTGTCCCTGCCCATGGCAGGGGGGTTGGAACTAGATGATCTTTAAGGTCCCTTCCAACCCGAACCATTCTATGATGCTGTGATATATAGTTATACATACTCATCCCTGATCTTCCAAAATGTCTGTAACAGACCATTAATATTATGCATACACGTATCTATACACACAAACATACAAAGTGTATGTACTATGTAGAACAGTTTTCCTCTCACCCATAAAGGAGATGTGATTTCCAGGTGCTTTACCACCTAAAGTGACTGCTGTTGCTCTGGGTTCCGTCCTGAGCTTGTTTGCTCTGGGAATCATTGCATCTTTGCAGAAAATGACCGTGTATGACCTAGGGAAGGTGTCAGGGCACTCCTTTATGCATTATATATTTAACAAATATTGTAAAATTTGTGTGTATAGACATGCGTATATTTTTTGTTGAAGGAGGAGAAATTTGTAGCTGGGGGGCTTTAATATTTTCCTTCTTTTTTTTTTTTTGTTGAATACGTGTGGTTCCACTGATAGGAACTAACTAAACATTATGTCTGGGATTTTCAAGGGAGTTGAGAAGATGTAAGCGTCCAGTTTGAATGGAAGGGAGAAAGACCTACAATGCAGACAAAAAGAGACTGGATACTATGGAATCATAGAAGTAAAGATCATTAAAAAAATGAAATATTTTAAACTGGAGATTACCTACTTGCCACATTGTTTTTAGAAACAATAGTCCTTTTGATTTATACGAGGATGGTATTAGCACAGCCCATGGAATAATCAATTAAGGAATAACTGTAAAAAAAAAAAAAAAAAAAAGGCAACTCTTAATTTCTTCTTCAAACTTTTTTTTTGAAATTTCCCTGAATGCCATTTTCTAGAGAGCCTGTTCCCTGGGAATATACTGGGACCCTGATAGCTGCAAGGCTATCCATTTGGGCAGTGCTCTGTTGACTTCTGTGGATCTGTATGTGGCCTCGGGGCTCCGTGCATATGAAAGGCATGAAAGTTATGTGCAGACATAATGAATGCATTAGGAATAGAAATGTTCACTGCTGTCTTTCTGAATTTTGGGGAACAACAGACTCTGGATTTTATGAGTCTTATAATATATAATATATAAAAAAATATATATAATAATATATGTCTATATATATAATATATATGAGTCTTATAATAATTTTATGTGAGCGCTACCTGTGGCTTCAAAGATTTGTCTTATTCTTTCTTCAGTCTTTTGAAAATGGTTTGTTGCTATACGATCTTTCAAGTCTACCTCAGCCTTGAATCTTCCAAATGAAATGAGTGTTAAACAACAATTTTTTGTCTTTTCTTGGGTTCCCACTGTAGACTAACCAACATATAGGTTGGCATTAAACAGTATCCTTTAATCCACCCTTTGAAAATTATTAATTTATTTTAGGCTTAAGTATATTTCCTAACACTCTCATTTGAAGATTGATTTAGCCTAATGTTAGTGAACAATCAGTAGTGGACATACCTTGTTATTCTGTTTCCTATGATAAATTCCAGACCTTATTTATTAAGGATGTTTAAGAACAAACAGTTGATTTAGGACAGAATGGTGTTTATCTTCTTAAAGACTTTTTAAATTGTCAAACATAGCAAGTATAAAAGTAAGATTTTCAACACCACTATTTTGAAAGAGTTTGATTTCCAAGGCAGGTGCTGTTTCCATAAAACCATGTTTCAAAACATGATTTAAAATTAAGCACTCAAAAGAAGTAAGTTTTAAAAAGAAAACTTGGACCAAATGATTTTGCCTTCTGATGTGTTTATTTTTTTGCACTTAAAAACAACAAGAACAAATAGTTTTTCTTTTACTCATCTCAGATAATGTATTTGCAGGGAAAAAGGCAATGTCCTTTGAAGGACGATTGTAGGGAATTGCTGTTGTCACTGGTTTGCTAAGTATTCTATGGAGAGCTTTACATATCACAGCGCAATATGCATGATACTTGGTTTTTGTCAAGAGTAGCAGGATATTTCTTCCTTTTCATAAAAAGTGCCTATCTTGCAGGAAAAAAAAATAATTTTTATACGATTTGCTTATTCTATAAAGATATTGATTCAGTGAATGTTTAGATTTGTTCAGTGCTTCCCCTCCACCCCCACCCCCCCCCCCAAATCACTGTAGTTTATTTACTATTTACTATGACTTGTAAGTATTGTCAGATTCCTAAAGATTTGGCAAAAATCCCAGAACTCCTAGAATCCTTTCTGAACCCAAGTTAACAAGCAATAAAACCCATTCTCAGATTTTGTTTCTCCTTTATTCCTTTATTTATTTATTTATTTAGGCTATAACAATAAAAGATGTAACAATAACCAGAACAACAATGATCCGTGACGTGATTAGCCTGGCACCGAGCCTGGGTGAGTCTACGCTACTGAGAGGCAGCATTAACTGCCCTGAGCATGGTGCCATGCTGACGATATCCACATAAATCTAAGTCAGCTCTTGAGTTCAGGCAGGACTAGCAGGACTAATTGGGAATGGATTTTCCTGGAAATGCCAATCAGTTCACATGGAGGACAGGACTTCCAACCTTCACGTGGCTTCTAGGCAGGCTGCAAGAGAAAGAGCTCCACGTCTTATTGCTGTACTCCATGTAGATGTACTGCTATTCAAGTAGCACACGCCATGGCAGTTGAAAGGATCTCTTGTTCCACACACAATATTCTCATTTTTTATATTACTAGGTCCTTGTATCATTCCCAGGTGTCCAAAATGTTTCTGCACAGGTCTTTCCTCACCTATGGAATTGTCCATTTCCCTCTTTCCAACACTTATTTGCATCTCTAGAGTCTTTGGTAAATGCCAGTCTTGAAATAAGGACAACTCCATATAAGGTCAGCATTTCAGAAATCCATAAAAGCTCACACCTTAAAAGCAGTGACTTTGCTCCCAGGATTAGTCCTGTTGGGCTGCCTGTTTTTGTGTATTGCCTGTTTAATTCAATATTTGTGGGTTTGGAGGTATCTTAGGTGCTTCCTTTTCTGGAGTTAAAAAAAAAAAAAAAAAAAGATCTTCCCAGAATGTCCAGGTGTGGCACAGGGTAAGAGCTGAAGTGTTTGCTTGCAGCTAAGTGTGATAAAGAATCAAATTAAATGAGACATATTTAGTATCCTCGAAAACACTCCACAGAACTGGTCTGTTTGATTTCCAAGACTGTTTTCCAGGGACCAAATTTTTTTCCCTTATGGAAAATCCTAATTAATGTTAATGTAGACATGATCTAAGATAATACTGAGTGATTTTACTGAGATAATATAATAGTATTTAAGAACAATACATGCATAAAAAAGAGATGTAGGGATTTTAAATGTATTTTTAAGTGGTTTTTTTAATATTACTGCATTTTGCAAGTTCTGCTGCAGTGTGTCTGTCTCGTATTGTTTGTTCATTAAGGCTGCAAACACAATGGACTTGAGGCAGTTTGTTCTGTTCAGCAGTCTGTAAATAACAATAGCCAAAAAGAAACTCTTCCCTTTACTCAGAAAATATTCCCTGCAGACATGCTGCTACTCTGGAGGAGCCTCTGAAGATTTTTCACATCCTAGTGTTTATGGCCTGAAGCCGCACCACCTTGAGCTGTGATCTTATCACACCTCACAAATAAAGCAGGATACAGTCAGTCCTGGGATGAGTGATCTCCAGAACCACTCCAGGGATGCTAGACCCTGGTGCTGATCACTCATTACATGTTTTTTTCCCCATCGACCCATTCTGAAGCCAACGCCCCAATATGGGATCTAGAAGAGGATCTTTATCTATAGAGAAAGTAGAGCTTGACCAGAAAAAGTAATTTTAATCCTACATCTTTGTTTACAAAGGTATAAAATCTAACATGACAACTTAGTTTTCCAGGAGAAGGTTGGAGCTCATTCCAGCAGGTAGAATCAGCATCTGGGTTCAAATTCTATGTGTGACCTTGGGTATACTTCTTCCCTCCGTGAAGCTCATTTTCTCCCATGAAAAGTAAAGTTACTGATATTTCTGGCTTTTGTCATATCCAATCTGACTGTAAGTTCTGTTTTTTAGAGTCAGTCAGTACAACACGTTCCTCTGTGGGGCCAGTCTTCACAGCTGGGATCTGTTGCTACTTCTATAACCCCTGGAATAATAATAGTTCTCATTAAGGACTCCTGTTAAAAATGTGCTTTATCATGGCTAAAGAAATCCTCTCTCAGATTATTAATTAAAATGAAATCCAATTGCCTTCACCTATGGACCATGACATTTGCAGTGGGAACGTTAAGGGCAGAGAAATGTAAAACAGCTATCTTGAAAGTTTGGTGTTTGAAGGCTTGAAGACGTGTTTGTCCCCGCCTCTCCCCTCCCCTTATGCACTATTTCAGATCCATTGCTTATTGACTGACAGACCTATTGGTGAATTATACAGCAGTGATGCAGCCCAGGGAGGTCAGTAGGGTGCAATTACTAGCGGAACAGGCTTGGGTGTGCTTCTGAACTACTCCTCCCTGCACAGCTCTTTCAATATGCATATCACATCTCCCTGCTTGTAGCAGGCTGATGAGTGTGTGCAGTTAGTGCAGGCACACACATACTTCTGCGCTTTCCCTGAAAGTGGAGCATTAGCAACTGCAGTCAAAAAGCACCCGTGCTTCTTCAGCTCTGATCCTAGCAGCGACTGTCTAATTCTGTCTGGAGGAACTCGGAGACAGCCCTGGAAGCAAGTTTAAAAAGGACCTAGTGACACCCTGCTGTCACATCTGGTTTCATGAATCTACTTATTAGTAGTCCATTTACAATTACTTTCCTAGTCCCATCAGTAGTGTACATTCTTGAGAAGTGGCTGGCTGGGAAGGAAGGAGCACACGGCTGAAGGTATGTTGCAGTCTTCTTTACCTTACATCTTGTGCTGAATGTTTTAATCTGTGCATCTCACTTGCAGACATTCCTGGTCTATGCAGTTTTCCAGAGAGCTGCTGGAGCAGGGCTTTAGAAAATCACAGCAGTAGAAATAAATGGACGGGTACCTTTTTCTTCCCCCCATCTACCTCAGTTAACCATGCAGATTGTTTGTTAAGGGGCAAAATTATATGACTGGGTTAAACTTTCAGGGAAGATGACAACTCTGACTGCATTTCGTATCACAAGCAAATAGACTGCCATTATTTCTATCAGGGCAAAATTTCTGTTCATCAGCTGTTTAACTGTGGACATGGAACATTGCTTTCAAATCAATGTGTTTATTAAATAAGGTCTGTGCATGCACAGCCAGCTGACATTTGCATACATGTTTTGAAATTTGAAAAAAAGACTCTTTGATTAACTTTCAAAATACTCTGGACTGCAGCACACTTCTTTAGAAAAGAGGAGTGAGCCAGGCTTTTCACTGCACTTAAGTTCTTTTACTGGCATGTATTCATCTGGTGAAAAGTCTTTGCCAAATCCAAGAAGTTTGCTGTTATTGCATTTCCATAAAAGTAACAGCTGTGAAGAGAATGAATATTCATAGTGTTTGGATTTTTGCTCCAAAGATTTTTATGATAATTCTGACTTTTCAAGGGGATGGGATCTTAGATCAAAGAATTCTGCAGGGTGAGGTATTGTGATAAGCAATGTATAAGTGTTTGCTCAAACAAACATAATACAGATAAGCATGTACTGCAGTAAACACCTGGTTATACCTCTTATTTACTCGCAGCCAACTTGATTGGTTGCTTATACTTGTGGTTTCTTTTGCTAACAGGTCATCAGCAATGAAAATGAAGTACAGTTCAGATACTGCTCTCTCATGGGATGTTATTTCCCTAACGCTATACAGTTTCTTCTGAGCATACCCCAGAGATTGCTAATATTATGACGATTAAATTTTAACTTGGTACATCCTTTTCAGATTTGCACTGACTGAGAACTTATTTTGGGATGTTGCTAAGGACAGAGGAGCCCACTGCAAGCTCAGGGTACTTTAAGGATGGAAAGTTATTTGACTAATCTCCCTCTAGGAAAATTCCCATATTTGTAATTTATCAAAATTGTATGATATTTATAATTTATAATTCCCATATTCATAATTTATCAAAATTGTATGACAGTCCTCTCCAGCAGGTAGAAGTAGGATGGTCTTGAAAATACAGAGGTAGCACGTGTGCGTGTGCATGTGCATGTGCGTCTAGAGATAATTCATCTAAGAAACTTAAAGAATCCTAGCTGCCTGTAGATCTCAATGACTTCTGTATTACTACAAAATACCCTAGCAATGGGTCATACTGCAGAACTACACAGCAGAACAAAACATCCAGAGAGGAATTCCGTTGTATAAAAACACCTCAGAAACCCTCTTGAGGCAGGTTGTGATTATTTCTTCAAAAATCCTCCTAGTACCTGGGAAGCGCCGGGCGCCGTGGAGCACCTGCCTCTCAAAAGTGTGACGAGAGGAGCGATCCGTGCGTGCTCAAAGTGAATTTCAGCTTCCTAATGTCCCGGGCCACCTCTCTGGCAGCCTGTCCTCACCCGGGCTGGACCGTGCCCCTCACCGGTGACGAGGGCAGCCTGGCCGCCGAGCTGTGCCTGCCGGCTCCTCCAGCCCCCAGCCGGCCCTGGGCTGTCACTCCGTGTCTCTTCCTCAGGGGACAGGGAAAAAAACTATTTGTCCCTTTCATCTGTCTTCATTTTTAATGACAGCTGAATCAGCCTGGTGCTTAAGTGCAAACTTTCTGTTGGGTTTTCCCCCCTCCCCCGTAGTCATAGCATGCTGTGGCTCGTGACATGCAGGGACTGCAGGCATGAAATGTGTTTAAATACATACGAGAAAAACAATTCCAGGGAGAGGAAATCAGACCAGCCTCCTGAAATCAGTAGGAAGTTGTTTACATGAACAGAAGTTGTTTATATGGGTGCAAACTGGTGTAGAATCTCACTTTCCCTTGGTGCTGTTTGAATTTCTGTGACCCGAGGACCTGGCTCCATTCCTTTAAAGCTTGGTTTTACTCCAGGAAAAGTAGCCAAAATGGAGAATTTGTCTTTTCACTCGCTAGGAATTAAAACCTGCCTGTGTGCGGTGACAACAGCAGGTACCTGAGAGAAAACACCTTTTATCATTCCCCTCACCAAAGCCTAGGAAAAAAACCAACCAACCAAACCCCCCCCCACCCTCCCAAACCTCTCTGTTTAATTCCCTTTAAGACATATAAGGTCTTCCCTTCTGCTTTAATGTGTGCCATGGATCCTTCCCGACCTCCGCATCGGCGGAGGCGAGAGGTAATTCATTTTGCCCTCTCAGCCACCTCGCCCGGGCGCCTCTTCAAAGCAGATTTGTCGATCATACAAAACGCAATCGCTGATGCGTTTCTCTTCTGCTTTGCTAGTCAAAGCCGGCATCCAGAGCCTCAGACACGTTTTGTTAAGTTACAGTCTCTCAGCGCTACGTTTTACCGAGCCAACCGGCCCTCTAGTGTCTTGAGGTATTTTATGCAAAGAAATCCCCTTAGCTGTTGCTTGTCTTTACCGGAGGTAAAGAGGGGGATTTGAAACAGCTCACGAAAGCTTAGTAGAGTTATTCGAATCTGGAGTGATTGGCAAAGGCGGCACAGCGTCCGTCCTTCTGCCTGGAAAAAGTGAGAGCCTTGGTTGTGTGTACTTTTGGCGCGCCAACACTTGTACGATTAGCACTGCTCCATGGCTGTGAGTCTGTCAGGGGCTGCTGACATACAAACAGCTGTAAAGCTGTTGTAGAAGACAGTTACGTGCCTACACACTTTAACAGGGATTTCTGAAAGCGTCTTATATCACACCGCAACACCGGAGTACTGCACAGGGTTTTCAGCTCCCGCATGAATGATAGCTGCAAGGGAAGATGAAGGGAAGAAAATGCCACGAAGCTTCAGTACTGTAGCAAACTAGGATCCAGATGGCAAGCATTTTACAGCAATACGCTGGATTAACTTTAAGACTCCCCTGGCTACTACTCTCCTGTTTAATTTGTCTTTCCTTAATGCTATTTCGGTGTGATGCTTTTTTACAAGGTAATACCATAAGAATGTGTAGTTTTAGGCATAATCTTCTGTCAGGAGAACTTCCCTCCATCTCCGTTAACCCCTTCAGAGCTAATTAACTGATTGCATGATCAGTAGCATCAATGTTAACTCCAAGTGGAACAGGGAATATTTGACGTGCATTAATCATAGAATCATAGAATCATAGGGTTGGAAGGGACCTCTGGAGATCATCTAGTCCAACCCCCAGTGCCTTGCAAAGCATGAAACCAAGGTGATTTACATGCAAAGGAAGAGAATTAACCTGTTGGAGGGAGAACAGGTTTTCACTGTTCTGGGCTAAATCTCTAGTAGAAATAGTTTTTGGTACTGCAGCTGGCTGTAATTCTCTGCAGAGAAGTTTCGAACCCTGGGTTGGTGTTGTCCACTTGACGGCCTTTTCTGAGGCTGGACATCAGGTTGTTCTGTTTCCCCCTGTAACTTGCAGATCCAGTCCTATCTGCTTGTAAGATGCCATCGGTGCTTGAATTTGTTTTTCCATCCTTGTGCAGCCACAGCAAGGATCATCACTGTCCTCACCTTCTCCAAAAAGCTGGTTGGTGAGACACCCAGTGGTGACAGTGAGCACCTGTGAGCCGGCCAGTGGGACCCCCTGGCTACCTTCCTGCAAACTTGGGGGATAGATAAGGGTGCCATCCCATTAAGCTTCATAATTTATCAGGTACCTTCACCTCCTGCCTACCCTAGATAGCAAAAGCACTACCATACACCTGCAATGAGTACCCCTCCCAATCGGTACTCATCCTTGCTGTGCCTCTGTGAGATGGAGACATGGAGACATGTATTCATGGAGAAATCCATCTACCGCGTAGTCTAAGGAAACACTCCAGCAGCTGCTAGAAGTATTAAGTTCGTATCACATCCAGAGACTAGCCATGATACTGTCCTTTAGCATGTAAAGGTCTGCTTCTTTCTCAGCAGGAGTCTTGTCAGAAAGTCAACCTCAGACAACACAATGCTTACGACTCCCTCCTTTTACTCTCCAATTCTGTCGCTACTTGACGCAGATTGGATGTAAATTATGGAAATGAAATATTATTTAAGTAAAGTGCCTCCAAAACATCTCTTAATCATTTTGGCCTGTATTATACCACTTTACAAGTGGGCTTATAACCTGTACACATATGGGAATGAACAGCAAGTTCCACTCCTTTATCTCATGTGATGGGCATATCCAAAACCTGGTGAAATGGGAATTAACTAAATAGTTTTTTAGTCTCTTCTGATTGTGTTGACCAGATCATTATTGGCTAGAATGGGAGATTAGTCTTGCAGTGCAAGGTAGACATGGGGACGATGCAGTGCAGCACCCATAGTAGACGTGTGTCCTTCTGCAGGGGAAACTTGAGGGCAAAGAGACCACTCTGTAGCATCTTGGATAACACCGGATTCTACATTAAGCAACAGAAATGAGCCCTAATGGTCGATCACATAAAAATAGAGAGAAGAGTTGCTGCCACCAGCTGCTTCTTGTGAAGATGCAGCCCTTCTCTATTAGGCATGAAGGCCAGCTTAGACTGAATACATCTTCCCTTGGATCATGTTAGAAATATTGTCTCTCTCCATTGACTTATAAGTAATCATAGGGCTCACTTAAGATGGGATAGCTGCCCAACGTTCAGGTTGAGCATCTATATTACATGATTAGAAATCTTATGTATAATTAAATTTCCAAGTTAGGAGTACCACAGGAAATGTTACAAAAGCCACCTGGCTTTTCAGTTTGCTCTTCCACCCTTGTGCCACCTGGCTTTTGAACCCAAATATTTATGAATGAATGCCTGAAGTGGGGGCGAGGGTAAAGAGCCTCTGCTTGGATACACTCCAAGGGCTTGCACAGGTGACAAAGGGTTTAGGGAATAACAAGTTGCTGCAATAAAGGTCTTTTTTAAACTATATCCTGACAGAAAAGAAGAAACACAGAACTATGCTCCAGGGATCCCCTGAGGAGCAGTAGCTCTTAACCGATCAAAAGATTTTTTTTTTTCTGTCCTATTGGAACTACTCCTGTATTTACCAATTCTCGTTCCCAGGAACGATGGCTGCACATCACCAGTTATTAAATATTTGCCCCAGCATAAATATACTGTTTGTAAAACAATAAGCAACCCCATATGTCATAATAATGTGAAATTCTGTCTCCCATCAGCTGATAATCTGACACTGAAATGGTGAGTACTTTCCTTTTTGTCTCGTGTGCTCTGGAATATCAGTCCGTGCAAACGAATAATTAACTGTAGTGGATGTTGCTGGGGGTGAGGAGGAGTAATTCCTTGCAGTGAAATAACTGCTTTTTGCTGTAGAGTTTTTAAGCAGAGCTATGGCAGTGTGAATAATGCATGGGATGATTTTCTTTCCGGAAGGCTAGTAGCAAGCATTTCCACTAGTTGGAGATTTGGACTTGGCAAGAGAGTAGTTTTTACATTGTTTTGGTGATACACAAAGCAGTTAGGGAACAATTATGTGATTCTCTCATATTCTAAGACTCTGGAGAAATGTCAGTATCCAGTTAAATAAAAGGAATTAAATAAATAATGAGAAAATGTAAAATTAATCTAGTTTCAGATGCATGGGTAAGTTATTGCATAAATTTAAAAGACCTAATATAAAATGTCATTCAATTTTATTTTGCAGGATGAATGTTGCTATGGTTTCTCTAAATCCAGGTGATAAAAAATAATTTCTAAATGCTTTTGATTAAATATTTTAACCTACTCTTTATAAATGAGACTATAGTGCTATTTTTCTCTTTAATAAAACCCAAATCCTGGTGTCTGTAAAAGGTGATGGAAGACATAGCTGGGCCTATCAAAGATGAATAAAGCAAGCTCTGTAATGATTTTTTCATTGTACCGGATTTTTCTAAACAAAATCCCTTATCTCAGAAAGCCATCAAGTTCTCACAAGTTGAGGAACATAAATCATAGCAGAATAGGCAGCCTCCTGTTTCATTGACTGAGCTCCATATGCTTATCTACCTTGTGCTCCCGCATCCCAGGCTCCTAAAACGCTTCAGTCAACATTCCTTCTGAATTGCGATACGTCATGTTAATCAGCCTCTACAGTGTCCCAAAAATGTATGTAAATTAGACTTTTGATGAACCAGAATATTTTGACAGGATTTTTGCATAAATCACACATGCAAGCACTCACACACACACAACCTGTTTAGAGAGGAGGATATTTTTGGACCTCATTTGTTTTTGAAGTAGATTGTGGCCAGCATGCTGATGCTGCTTGTGAGCAGGAACACGTATGTGGCTGTATGCCAGGTCCCGTAGCAAGAAATAACTCGAGTTTAAGTCCATTCTTGGCAAGAAAAACTGTACCAAGGAGAAAGAAATGTTGCAGTTTCCTCTTTCTTTGTCCGCCTTTCCCCCAATTCCCTTTTCTGGCACCCTGTTGGTTCTGTGGGTTGTTCAGTGTGAGCAGTAATGTGGACATTTTTAGGGTTATCGTAGGAGAACACAGTCGTGTTATGGTAAATTAATGTTTTTTGCTTAATCTGTTCTTCTGCCAGAAATGAAACTCAAAAATCAAAAGAATTTATTTGAATTTAAATCAATTCAAGTCAAATTTAATTCACTTTACTGACTTTCACATTGCTTATCAACCAACCAGTTCCACTGAATACATCGAAAGCTGTTGTTGAGGTTTGTTAGGATGAGTCTTGTAACTACTAGCACTGCCTGGCTCCAAATCTTTTCTTCTCACCTGTTTTGCTATGTTTTTGTGTTCCACCTTGTCCTTCAGGGTTGTATTCAGACTGCTTACAAGTGTGAATATATCTGCCTCATCTGTTCCTCTTGCTGAAGAGTGTGAGGCTGAGAGAGCAAAACAAGAATGGTGTAGGTAGAGCTTTCTGTCTCCTTCAGGCACAAAAACTTAGCGTAGCCCTTAGTCTGTAGCTGTGGAGATAAGGACCACCAACTGCTATGTATTTGTACAACTGGGCCCTGGTTGACGTGCTCTGAGGTGCATCCATGAACTCACTCCACCTTCTACCTCTTAGGCCACCTAGGAGGAAAAACTGTTTCTGTGACTCTGTTTTTGCATACTTAAAGTCCGTTCTGACATATCTCACCACGAAGCTACACACCCCTGAAAGTACGTCAGACCTCACCAAGAAAGGGTCGTACCGTGCCTACTTACCTTTTCCAGTGATGTTGCAGCCAAAACAATTTATTGCTTTAACTTCTTCGTAGATCACCACATTTCCCTTCTGTAAAAGTTACTGGGCTTACATGAGGTTGATGTGGGCTATCTATACGGCACCCTTTGCACAGCTTGGGGTTAAAAAACTCCTCTGATGTTATACAGGATATGTTTTATGCATACTCTATCTGTAAAGTTAACCCACTGTTTATGCTATTTATCAACCAAAAAAAAAAAGATACTATAACTCCATTGTCTCTGTATAGATATTGCAAAAGAGTATTTGTGTAATACTTACATTGTTCACGAGGGAATACACACACACAAACATATATGCGGTCATATATACAATTCATGATTCACAAAACACACATAACCCACAGTGAAAAGTCAGAAAAAATCAGTGATTTGTCACCTGAGGCAAATCCCACAGAGTTTTTGGAGTATCAGGTTAAAACACTCCATGACTACAGAGACACACAGGTTGCCTGCTGCCTTTTTAAAGAGGTATCAGAGCTTTAAGTACGTGTAATTTTATGGCTAAATATAAACAGAAGAATCCTCCAATAATCATAAAAACAGCTGTAGAGCTAAATTCTCCTGATGATGCAATAACAATATATATAGATACACATATATATTCTAATTCACAGTTTGAAGTTCTTAATTCTCAACACCCAAGTCTTAGTTTCCTGCCAATTTTATAATTTTTTCCTGTTGTCAATTGCTTTCTAAAATAGGTTTGAATGAGGTGGAATTAAGTTTTAACTTTTAAAAATTAGAAACAGGTGCTGTGTCTATATCCACTGCCATATCCCTTTCTTTGTGCCTTGTACCACTACTTTCTGGAACAAGCTGTTGGATCCCGTTGTTTATCGTTAATTTTGCACTGTCTGCCAGTGGAAGCTGGAGGAGGTGGGAAAGTTACTAAATATCAGGACCATGAGAGAGCTGAAGATGTTCAAAAATAGGGAAGCTCTGGAAACTGAGTAGAAAGAGAATAGTATTACTGGTGAGACCTTTAATAGGAGCCATGCCGTCACTGGCTTAAATGTGTGCTGGTTTTGGGTGCTTTTAATGGCAATAATTAGGTAATCAATACTGTTTCAGAAAGGAAAAATATCCTTCTTAACAACAGAATAACATTGATTAGCTAAGCTAGTACCATTTTAAGGAACATTAAGTAATCAAGACTGTTTCCATGATGACATCCCAAAGAGAAAGAAAATCAGGCAAATCTAGTATTGGATGAAGCTGGGGCTGCTTTTAAGCTGTTGATGAGGAAATAACGGCTGCTGCGTTTGCCTGTGCAGTCACTGTAGTACAAGTGTCTGAGGGAGGCACTGGGCCCCTATCTGTTCCTTTCAATGAACTTGGATCTTATCCCAGGTACAAACTAGATGTTTTTCTGAAGATACAGATTCCACGCCACTATTTTCCTTACCTTTACTCTATATGCTTTTCAATTTAAACTGATATGTTTACTTTTGGGTATCTACAATGATCAATGAATACATAGAACTTCCACTTTGATATTTACTGAGAGGTCTCTCAGCACCTCAGAGGAGATGCCACTCTTAATAGCTCTACTTTGCATGGTAAAGTAGAATGGTAGGGTGGGATATTTTGCAAAGAAACTCGGTCTGCTTGTGGCACAAGGAGGAGCAGGGTCCACAAGTGCACAAGTGCAGTGTCCTCAGGCACTTTGTCCTTTTTTAATTAAGTACCCAAATTGATCCAGAGGTACCTGAAGTTTCATATGTTTGAACAACTACGGTTACAGCTGCAGCTTTTCCAACAGTGGAAAGCAAGTATAGGTAGATGATGAGATTTAATCATTCTGGTCAGGATTCTCAGCAAGAGCAACATTTCTCGGCGGTATGATGCTCAGTCCTTATCTGTGGGTTATTGCGGGAAATGACACTGCAGCACTGCTTTTGCTAAACCTGGGAGTGGTACGAGGAGCAAAGCTTCATTTGACCTGTACATGTATTTGCACAAATGGAAGAAAGTGAGCTTTTGGTAAAGCGTATGAATCTGTGAAGACTGATCCTGGGCACTAAAAAAATCCCCAAATTTTCAGAAATAGATAAAATATGTGAGTGAAAAACTGGTGGTTGTTGAGAAACCAAGGGAGGATGCCCTTAAGCTCATTTTTAGGCATAAGAACAGTCAACACACCATTCTCCCAAGAGTTAACTGATCAGACACTCCATGTTTCATGATATATGAACATATATTTAAAACGTTTACTCCTGGAGGCAAGTCATTACATATGAATCACAAGTTTCATTGGGGAAAAATGCTTGCAGCCTTCAGAGCATTGAGGCAAAGCTTGAAAATATGATTATCCTATATGATGAAACCCCCAAATTGGAAACTAAAATATCAGTTCCAAAATCTTCTTTCTCAAAAGTGAAAACCAAGCAAATAAAAAAATAGTTCCATTCAGAATTGTGATAACCAGAGAAAAATAGTGTATACACTTTTAAATATTCAGGTTTAACCTTACTGCAATTAGAGCAGAATTGTT
Source organism: Chroicocephalus ridibundus (assembly GCF_963924245.1). Classification (NCBI taxonomy): domain Eukaryota; kingdom Metazoa; phylum Chordata; class Aves; order Charadriiformes; family Laridae; genus Chroicocephalus; species Chroicocephalus ridibundus. The sequence continues at coordinate 4,387,758 of NC_086284.1, forward strand.
GGGCAAGTGAGATTTTCTATTAGTTTTGAGGGTATCAGGAAAGTGGCTGCCCCAAAGCTGAGTTTGAAAATCATTTAATATAGAGAGGAACAGACTGTACTTTCATAGCAGTCAAATTTCGTCAAGAGGTGCTACACAGCTTTTATCCGTTAGGGCTTTGTATTTGTTTTTAGCTGTATGAGGCCATGAAATGAAATATAACATTATTCCATTATAATCTGGTACAGGAACAAAAGGGAGAAGCTCTGTCTGCATCTGCAGAAAGATGGTCTCTGTCTCAATTTTCAAACTCTGATGCAGATGGTTTTGTTTTCATATCTCATATGTCCTACATGCTCTAATAATTAAGTGAGAAGCCATCTTTCTACCTGGTATCTTCTCAGCCAGCTGGTGTTTTTTTGTAGGCTGATGGTATGTGTAGCTTCAGATTCACAAAGGTGGTAAGAGATGCAGTTGATGATTTCAGAATAGTGCTGGTTCAAGTGAATGAATCTGACTGGTAGGATAACATGTAAGATGTTTTGGCATGTACCTGTTCTTACACTTTTTCTTCATAATATTTTATCCAAAAAAAAATTCCCGGATTCAGTACTCTAAAGAATTTGACTTGATGTTGCCCATCAGAGTGCTCCTTCTGACAGGTGCTATATTCATCTTCCTTCTTTTGTAGATCAGGAAACTGGAATTAACTGCAAATTACTTTCTAATCTGCACTTCTGCAGCGCTGGATCCATTTGTCAGAAGAACGAAAGCAAAATGATGGCCAGAATAGACTTTACCTTTTACACAACTGGAATACCCTACAAATTTAGTTTATCATCTTGAGCAATCATCGGAAAACTGGCCTTATTATCCAAATAAAAATGATCAGTACTCACTTTCTGATAGTTTATCTGGTAGACTTGATAGTGTTAAACATTCTGGTAAGTTACAAGAAGTTGTATGAATTCAAATAGAATATTTCTATTTTTCTAAAATACATGTAATTTTTTGCATGGCTGAGTATGCCAAATTGTCTCACTCTATATGTTATAGCACATTGTAAAATCCTTGGAGTAAGTGAGTTGTGTGAGTGACAATTTTCCACAGAATTAAGTTATTTTTATCATACTGATAAGTTCTGCAACAATCATAAGGGCAAGAGATAGGAAAAGATGTCCTTGTTCAGGACAGGCAAGCGTGGCTGGATAACCTTGTGTTTTCATGACAAGACAAACTGTTTAGACATGGAAAAGCATAAAAAACGATAAAATAGGGATCCATGTTAAAAATTCCTTTGGTAAAGAAAGGGAAGGGACGGTTCCAGGGGCCTATGTAGGCCCTGAAGTCTACAAATTGCTGTCATGCGGTGCATAAATTAATACCCCTGCCAGTTATGTTGTTACGAGACTTTCATTTTCCAGGTACAGACCGCTGTTAACAGTAACAGTCACCGTTTTTCTAGATGCAATGACAACAGTGTTTGGTAGTAAAAAGTCACTAAATAAGCACCACAATTGTAATTGGTTTTAATGACAATGAACAACACATCGGCCTTGTTAAAAAGTTCTACTTTATTTCTATTCTTAATTTATCTATTTTCCAAGTGACCTTTTAAATATATTTAACTTCTAGACTGAATATCTATCCGTTGTCAAAGTTCTGTTTCTCCTATAGATGCTTATGGCATGTGATCAAGTCTCTCCCTTGTGGTCTGCATGAAAACATAACTGGATTGATCGCATTCATTTTTTCACTGTTATGTGTGTTTTCCAGCCCATCAGTCATTCAGTGGTATTTTTCTGAATCCTTTCCAAGGGTGTTAGTATCCTTCTTAACATATGGAGGCAAGAACTGTGGCCAGAATTACAGTAGGACTTATAACTTTGACAAACGTAGGCTTTGTTGTTTTATTTTTTATTTTTTATTTTTTTTTTTATCCTGTGAAATATTTCCATGTTTGTAGTCCTAAGATCATATTAAACCTTTTGGTTACGAATTTATAATGGGAAGCTACTCTCAGTTTGTTACCCTTTGTCATCCTAAGACTGTTCCAGAATCACAGCTTTCAAGATAGAATCTGCCATTGCATTTCCATGGCCTACATTTCTGCATCTGATGTGTGGTTTTAGATTTGAACCACACAGTCTGCTTACAGGCTATAGGGATATCCATCTTCCTCCTTTATTTACTACTCCCTAGGCATTTGGCCATCAACAAAATCGGTGCCTTTTGTACCTGTGTTTTTACTGTGTATTTATCCATTCCTAAGCCATTGATGAGAACATTAAGATACGCAAGAGCCAAAAAGAATCTCAGTGAATTTCTACTTGAAGTGCAGCTGTGTGGCAATTATTCTGATGTAGGATTGTGTTCTCAATCTTATTATTTTATAAGTTTTTAATCTATTTAATATGTGAATGTTAAATTGTTCAAGCTTTATCACTCAAGATGTCATGTGGTCTCAACTCAAGTGCATTACTGAAATCTATTGCAACAACATCATTATTTTCATCACACAAAACTGTAAACATAGCAAAATGTTGCCAATATACTTTAATTTTCTACAAACGTAGAATAGTATTAACAGTACTGCATTCTTTTAATTCTTATTGGTTCAGTTTTATATTATCCATTCGCGTATCTGCAGATCTATAGCTTTCCATATGAGAAAATAACAGTTTCTTCAACACTTTCAAAGCATGACTTTATTATGGAACATCTTTGGATTTCCAGAATATATTTGAAAGTTGGAATTTGTGATCCAGAGATTTTTTTGGCCATATGCTTTCAGTTCTTAGATGAGTATTATCTGGACTAGCTTTTCTTAAAATCCTTGCTTTTGGTAACTGTTGCTAAATATCGCTATTAGTTATGGTTGGAGTCAATAACGTTTCACTCGCTTTACATTTTATGGCTACATTATTAACTCTCCTTTCCAGTATAGAAATATTTACTGAAAAATGTCTGTCCTTTATATTGTTATAATTATTCTATTTTATCCACCAGGTAATTTATGAATACAGTTGGTTATATAGCACAATCTGGAAGGAACTTGTGTTTCAAACTGTGGAAGTATGTCTGTTTCTTGACAGCCAACACTGTAGCTCTTGTGGTAGCACTAACTACAACAGAAGAAAAGATTGTGTCTCTGACAGCATCAGTTTTAACTTTCAAGCAACATGATTTTTCTTCTTCAGCAAACTATCGTGTTGATTCCCCAATACTCTAACCATAAATTGCAGAATGATGGGGAACTGGCACTATTCTGTCACTAACTGGATTGCAAAAGCAGTAAGGGATTTTTTCTTAATAAGCAAATATTTTTAGTTATTAAGTTGTTATTACTATTATTGTTTAAGAAAAAAAAGGAAGTGTTTTCTGCCTAGAGGCAGAACTGGAAGTTGGAGGCTACATTTTCTTACTGATTCTGCCAGTTTTTTCGATGTTGACATCAGATTCTTTTTTATACAGGACCGAACAGAATTGTTATAATGTTTAATTGTCAGAAAATGCTTTAAAATTCAGCATGAATATTTGAAGGTAGGGAAGTGTTAAAGAAATCAATGTTTTCTCACATGCTAATAAGCATGAGAAAGCAGAAAACAGAATGAAATAAGGAGCGGGAATCCATGAACCCTCTTCTAAATTAGCTGAATCTCAGAATGTGTAGGCTAGACTGCTACAGACTCTATAGCCATTTATGTTCTCATGTTTGAAATGTCAATTGAATGAATTTCAGAAAGAGTTCTATCTCAATGAATGCTGTTAAAAAAACATTGTTTGCCTTTTTACTTTTCCTTCATCTCCTGCTGGACATCCAGTGTCCCTCTGACTTGATTTTTTCCTACTATGACTTACTTGTGGAGCAGGGACTGAGGTAACATGGCCCTGCTTTATTTCTTTCTGTTTCCAGCTAAAAACTATTTTCATAAAGTTATAAAATCACAGTCTATTTCTCAAGTGGTTTTACGAGTAGGTGGATGCCCATCTGACTTTTTAAAATTAAATGGTCAGTACATGTGCAAGAGATAGTAGATGCCTAACGACAAGTGCTGAATTTAGGGCACTAATCTTGTAGTGTATAATGTTACTGAACAAGGTATATAAAACTATAGGTATCTATTTCAAGAGCAGTTACTGTATGTATCTTGCATTTCATTTGATTCATGGTTTCCCTGGTCTTGTGCACTGCTAAGGAACATCGTATTGACAGGAAACAAGGATTTGTTACAAAACAAAACAGAGGTCACAAATTTTGTTGGAGAACAACCTGTAATTTCCATCATGCACAGTTTATCTATTTTTTCTTTTTATTAATTTCATTTAATTTTAACAGTAGGTTAAAAGGAATAAAATATTTTTTATTAATGCCCTTTGGCAATGTTCAATACTTGTCCGAAGATTGAATTATACAGGTAAGTAGCAACCACTCAGTTGAAACTTTTAATTTCCCTTCCTCTGTTAGACTAGAGCAATTCTTTTGTAATCACAAAGTGAATTTGAAGTTAGCAACAGTTTAATTCTTAAAGATGAGAAAAGGCACAACCGCTTTTCCGCACCTGATCTCTCCTCCATCCAGATCTATAAGCACTGAAATAAGATGAAATTTCTTACAAGACTTGCCATCAGCCTTTGTATGTAAGATCTCATGCTCTTATCAAAAGGTCTTGTGGTCTTACCAAGTTACTCAAATAATTCGACCACTGCCTCATTACTGTTGCTCCATTATATGGAGAACTGTCCCATCCATTTCTCATTTATCCATCTTCTTTTAGCATGAAGCCCTGTAGTATTGAGATGTTTCCATAACTTCCAGTGTTTCTATAACTAGAAGATACGACTTAACTGAGGTAGCAGCAGCCACAAGTGAGAGGTTTCAGAGCACCAAAAACTCATTTTCATATAAAAAGTTAGTATTTAAAGCGTGCATTGTACATCATTACTGCAAAGCATTTTGAGACAGCTACAATAACTGGAAGGTATATTAATTTATTTCATCCCGCTCCTATTTGGAAAATGGTCTCAGTGCAGTATTTTGCTTTTGTAGGTATTTCTTGCCTCTGTCATTGCACTTACAGGAGAACTTACAGATTCTCCCTGAATTGCTGTATTTTATTCTACTCATTTAAAGCCACACACACAAAAAGGCGTGCCTGTTTCACTGGCCGTTTGTTCAGAAACACTTCCTTTTTCTGGATCCCTGTTGCAGTTGGGTGTGGTGCGGCGTTCTTGGTTCCTTCGCATCTCCTGCACATGCAAGGACACGCATGCGTACGCTTTACTCTAGCCTGTAACTCTGACCAGAACTACAACTCTGTCTTTCAATTTTCCTTAGGATGTCTTCTTAGGAATCAGGAGACAAATTCCTGGCTTTCCATTAGAAAAAGAGAATATAAAAATTAACCTAGTTTATCAGATCAATAGTCCATTCAGCCTAGCAGTCTTTCTTTGATAGCTGCGGTAGGAGAGACAGGTAAGGGAAAGCATATGAAACTCATTATCTTCATTCCCCATCCATCATTGAAACAGTCATATTGGAAAGGAATTCCCCGCCCGTCCCCTTTAATAACTGTTCATAGACGTGCTGTTCATTAATGTCTCTATTGTATTTTTTAACCTGCTGATACTGCCTATCTCACAGACCTCGTTAGAAACATATTCCAGAAGTTTGCTAAGTACTGTGTAAAAATGTGTTACATTTATCCGTTTTAAGCCAGTTTCACAAAGTGCCCCTTGAGCGTATGCAGTGCTGTGTGGGTGGCAATTAACGTTCCTGCGCTCGTTTTATATACCACCTTCAGGACGCAAAGCTTGAACACGTCTCCCTCACCTTTTTTCTTCTTCTTAAACTGAAGAGTCCAGACCTCTTTGGCCTCTCCTCATAGAGCCATGGTTCTGTCCCCTTTGATGTTTTGGTAGCTCTGCTCCTTTACTTTCTCTAGGATGCTACTCCTGCTCTACAGGGATGAACTATGCAGAGTAGCGAAGGTTTTATGCAGTTGCAATTGGTACTTTTCTGTTCTCAGTGCCCTTCCTGTTGATGCTGAAATGTGTTGCCATTTTTAGCTGTTGCTTCACAGGGAGCCGTGCCATTTCCAAAGCAGCTGCATTTTCCTTAGGAATACTCCTTTCACACCTTGAACAAGGTTATGGTGTGAAAGCAGAGGTTGCCAGCTTTCACTCTTGTAGCAATAAGCAGCAGAAAGAAGACTTATGAACTTTATGGAAACTCATCAAATGTAATTAAGAATGAAGTCTTTTCCATGCTTTATTTTCTTTATTGGACAGAAAAAACAGAAAGAAAAAAAAAAGAAAAAAAAACCTTAAAGCCTTTTTATAATTTTAAAGTACAGAAAAAAATTGCTCCTGTTTTTCCGAGAGTTTTGATGCACTACAACTTTTTCTTCTTACAAGTTTTAAAAGACAATTTACATAACTCTTTCACCTCATAAACCCTTTTTTTTTGAAAGATAATTTTCTCTTGTAGCTTAGACACTCTGTAATCCAAACACACCGCTGTGCTCTCAAATTTCTTTCAACTGCTGTAACTCCCAGAACACACTGCCAGGGGCTAAAGCCATATATTAGATAGCACTGAAGCTGATCTTTGTCTCGCTGAGAAGGCTTTATTTTATTTTATTCGACACAATAATATTTATTAACTTCAAAGTTACTCATGGCATATATAATACTTGAAAAATTGCACCTACAGCATGGGGGAAGGGACTTCGTTTTGAAGGAAGTTGAACCAATTCCTAGCCTGATCTTTAGAAATCCAGACTCGGTTCTTTGATATCTCCAGCAAATCCATCTACAGTCTGGATGTCAATCAGGACACACAAGAAAAATGGGTGTTGAGTCATGCAGAGGGATAAAACTGATTGCAACAGGTACTTATGGGCTATGTAACTGCTAGTTGCTTTGCGCACACTGGAATCAGTTCTCATGTGGCTACACGAGTTAGTGATCTTCAGAAACATTTCTAGATTTTTGAAACCAGCATTTCCCTTAGTTACAGCCTGAATTTTAGTTCAGTTTTGAGATCTAACAAAGGGAATGGCACTGTGGATGTCAATTATCAGAAAGCGGATATTGATAATCTTTCGTGGGCAGGTGCCTAACAGTAGACATGGTGTAAAAGGACACCTTCCTCCTCTGTTGCTGAATCATCAGGTAAAACCTGTTGTGTTAGAAAAAACTGAACCCAAGCAGAATCTTGACTTCAGGTGGAAGTAACTAGGAAATTCCCTTAAGTGGAAGAGAAAGTGTGCTTACTCTCACACTCTCTTACTCTCATACTCTCATACTGTTGTGTGGGGTTTTTTTGTTGTTTTTTTTTTTTTTTTTTAAATTGGTTGTTTTTTCCCACTGTTCATTTTCTGCTCCAAGAGTTCCTGCAGTAACTATTCCAGGAACGGGTGTGTAGTGTGGGGATGTGTTTGTGTGTCATTTTGCTATGGTTGATTACCGAATTAAAAAACTAGCAATCTAGGGATAATTTGAAAGTCCCCAATCTGACCACCAAGTAACAATCAGAGCATACTCTTGAAAAGCCCAGAATTACTTCGCTGGAGCTGAGAAGTGTGCAGACATCCAGGTTTCCTGTGTCTTTCTCAAGTGGTCTTTGGGACTGACCTGAATTATATGTGGTTTGTAAGAAGCCCATATGTGTCTGTAAAGATAGGGGAATTGTGCTAGGAGGAAGGTGTTGGTTCGTCCAGAACTGCCACCAAAGAATGAAACGGGCCAGCAAAGGATAAGGAGGCTGGAGCATCCAGCACATCTTGAGACCATCCTGCATCTATCTAGCAATGGTGAACCAGAACTTTGTGGAGATGTGCTGAATCACTTGTAAGGCTACCTTCCATCTTCTTATGTTCATAGTGTGGGTCCTGAAGTTACTATTCAGCTCATAAGGTCAAGCATATTCATACTAACTTTTCAAAAAGTGCACCACACCACCTCTACTGCAAACGGCAACTAGATCTAGAGGACACCTCAAGCTGACAAAGTAAATCACCTATATTCAGAACACATGTAACAAGGGCTTAGGTGGAGTTTTGCTGTTTCCTTGCTCATTTCAAAATTGCAATGGTGCTCATGTGCCTAAATTCTGCCCACTTCTTCAGGTCTGGCTGCTCCTTGTACCAAAGAAGTTATGTATGCATAGGCACCTATGGAACATTGTAGCCTGAAATAGAGAGAGGCAACTGATCAATTTTTGGGCTTCTCTAGAGATTAAGTGATGCATTGAAATAGATACATTCAAAATCACTTTCTGAAATTTAGGCCCCCAAACTGGTTAACCGATCAAGTGGCCAACTGGTGACAGTCTGAATGTCATGCTTTGGTTATTAGTGCCAGATAATATTCAGTTCTTAACAAACAACAGCATAGGATTATTTTTTATTGTTCTTATGATATTATACTCAGACAAACCTTGATTTTTATTTTTTTCAGTTTTATTTTTTAAAGAGGTTAGTTTCTTCATGAAGAATTCCTAGCCATTACTTTCCTGGAATGAAGAAAAATGAATGATTGAGAACCTGAGGTAATTGCTTTCAAATTTGAGGGTCCTGGATTATATACTTTATTGGCCAGAGTCTTCCTACATGACCTTTGCTTCACTGGAAGTCTGTCTGGATTTCCGTCTATCTATAAAATAGAGATGACTGCTTTCACCTGCTTTACAGAGTTACTCTAAAACATTGTGGTGAATGGGGTAAGGTAATTTAAATAAGCAGAACACAGAAGAATTTGGGCTGGAAAGGACAGGTGCTTTAAGGTACTGTGTAAATGAGATTTTGTAAAATGTTTCTGCACATTCTATGCTTTCCCAGCAACATGTTCGTGATGAATATTTCTAAAGTGGAATGGACTCTTAGAAGCTACAGTACTCTGCCAGAGTCATCACACATTTTTTTTGCCTAAATTTTGCTGGAGCACATCCCATGACACATTCTGTTTTAAAATGCACCATTACCATCTCAAAGTACAATGTAAAACAGCTTCATTGCGTTTGGTGTTTTTGCAAGCACAAAAAAAAAAAAAAAGGAGAAAATAGAATAAAAAAAATACAAACCTTTACATTTTTCCCATTATGCTCTTTGTTAAACATTTTCTATATGTCTTTTCATGTCTCATAATTAATATTTGTTGAAGTGAATGGGCTAAAAAAGCATTTAATAAGACTTTAGCTAATTAAATTCCCATGTGATTTCCAGCTAAGAAACCATTTTCCTTAGAGAGAAAAAGAAAACTAAAACTTTTAAATCAAATCTACATTGATTTTTTTTCTTCATTTTACAAATATCTACTGCCATGTCTGGAAGCTTGTCATTGCTATTCAAATACCAGGTACAAACATTTCTGTTTCAAACTGTTCTTGTTAAAACCCCACCACTTTCCTCAAGAAAAATTATGACAAACCTTTCCTTTTGTGTAAGGAGAATACTCCAAGAAATCTAGGAAACAATTTCAGTAAGAAGTTAGAACCCTTAGGTGAGTGAAGAGAAGTAGAGTTGCTTAAACCAAAACAATTTCCTTCTAGGTAATTTTTTTAGTAGCTGCTATTTAAAGCACAGGACATTCTGAACTGAAGGGTGGAATTTCAAAATCACAGCCTGTAGCTTGGTGTTTCTCAGCAAATATAGCTCTATCAAAGGTAAGTGATACCTTTTTTCCTCTGACCTGTACCCAAAATTGAGTTGGAGAAAAAAAAGTCTGAAGCTCTCCAAAAAATCTTTCTAAAGGCTAAGTATGAGCTATTTGTTTGAGCTTAGAGGACAGAGTGATGTACAAATTGCCTGTTCACCCTAGAGCCCCCATGAGTTATAATGAGCGGTGGCAGTGGTATTAATTGTCTTGGTCGGAGTTTCAACACTGTTTTCACTGGGAGCAGGATTAAGTGGTACAGTCCACACTCTACTCCTTTTAATAGGATCAGCACACAAGCTTTCCTTTTTTATTGTAAACTTATTGAGAAGGACATCTAATTCTCAAGGGAGCTCACTGTGTCCAGTAATAATTAGTTTTCTTAAGAGCGCAAGACTAACATTTCAAGTCCGCGTATTCTGAGATTTTCTTCTTTTGTTGTTCACATATTTCACTGGTTTCCAGCAACTCCATGAGTGTGGAGAAGTCCATAATGCCAGTCATTGTCCCATACAAGTAAGAAAGTCTACCCTAAAAAAGTTACAGTGCTGATCCTGAAAATACTAGGAAATTTATTTAATTGTGTGTGTACATATGTGCAAACATGTTTATATCCAGTGCGTACAGGATAAGATGAAATTGTGGAAATAATAGACAAATAGAGGTGATGGTGGCAGCAAGAGGAGAATAAAAGTCACAGGAGAGGTAGTGTACCAGATAGCCGTAAGTATAATTTACAAATTTTATGCCAAGGGCTGCTCAGTTGTAGGTTTGGAGAGCCAATAAAGTGTGTGAGTTTTAATTGGGGAACTTAATGTTTATGTGCCAAGAATAAAACATTGCTCAGAAAAATTTATCTAGTTTATATATGATAAATATATATACACACACGAGATACGAATGCATACTTTATATATAAAACAAACTGTCTCATGAAACCCCGACGCACAAAGCAAAATACAGTAACAGCATTTCTCCCTGTGTAACTGATGAAGAGTGGCAATGTCTCTGATTTTTTTTAACAATGAAATTGGCGTGAGCCCAAATGCCAGTTGGTGCTCAGCACTCTGCAAGTTGTGGGTCACTGACGCCTTTCAGGACTTGTCCCGAGAACAAAACTAAATTTATATTTGATTTATATTACGGCGAATAATATGTACCTGCTAAATGGAAGCACTACATTTAGGAATGAGCTGTGGTTTATAAAAAGTGCTAGATGATGCTCTAAACATTTGGTATTTACCTGGATAATATTTTGTAGAACTCTTGCACTGTTTAAGAGCCCATTTTAAAATCAAAGTTAAACTTAGACCTGTTCAGCAGAAAAGTTAATTTAATACAATCCTTGATTCTACTGAATCAGAAATACCTATATGGAGCTATTCTCCTTCTCTTTATTTAATTCCATACACATGTTTATGTGACAGAACAAGGCAGGCTAAAATTTAGCTGAACTCCATGCAGCAGAAGACACTTTCAGGACTCATTCCTTGGTACTACTATGAGTACCACTAGATCTCACCTCCTGGTGCTTTTGAAAATGGAGGTGGAGAAATTCAATAGTGTGTTATTTTGTCTTACATTACGTTTTTGCCTATTTTGGGTCCAAGTACAGTTTTGCGAGCCTGTTCTCAGTTTACTCCTATGAGCAGAAAGTGGCAAGCCAAACAAATATGAATGTGGGAGAAGGCTTGCGTGCGGTTGCTTCCCAGATACCCATTCCATTCCTATCGAGGAAAGTAGTCATTCCCAGTGCCAGGAAGATCAGGCACAGGTTTTAACTTCACAAGGCATTTCTTGGAGCTACAGCGCCTTTCATGACTACTCCTAGGTTGGAGTAACTCTTACAGGTTCTATTCCTCCATCCACACTAGGTCTTAGTCAGACAAGACTACAGTGTGCCATATACACCTACACCGTCTTTGATTTAGCTTAACCTTTTCTTAAATGCCAGATCACTCCTGTAAATACCCTAACATAGCAAACATAACAAATCCTCCTACTATTCATGCAGCTTGACTATTCTCTGAGTAGTGCCTTTAACAGTTTAGCTTGTCAAAACGCGCACTATGTGTTCAATCTGACTACTGTTACCTACATCTTTACTCCTCCCTGCCATTTGTTCTTGCCTGCATGCTGTCTCAGTCTCAGCTGCAAAGTCCTTGGGGCAGGACGTACTCTCTATACAACGGTGCTTAGATCCTAGGTCCTATTGCAGGTTAGACCAGTATTTTGATGACCAATTTTGGTCAATTGGTTAACCAAGTCTGTTCTTTGGTTAATTACAGTATTTCTGTAAAATCAAATGGAAGTTACTGATGAAGACTGGAAATGTTCTTCATTCTGATTAGCTGTGTTTTTTAAATCTCTGGAGAAAACAGCACAATTAACTGGAAGCTGCTTACAAAAATTTGCCTGGGTACAACAGCAGATTTATCCCATGTGGCTTGCCAGGGAAGTGAAAAATCTGTCTCCGCAAAGTGAGAAGTGCACCACAGCGGTTGGTCCAGAGTGATCCTGAAACAGGAACAGCAGCATAAAACAGATCTCTAGTGACTCTGAATGACATGTCACATTGCATCCTTACTGTCAAATGGTAGAGACATTTTTGATACTGCTCAATATGCATTGATCAGGCTTTGCCAAATGTACAGTCTGTGATTGTGGCATCGGTTGCAAGTGATATTAAAGAACTGGAAACATATGAAATGATTAAATTAATCACTCTAGAAACATGTTTTTTTCAGAGCAGGAATACTGTAGATGTGTGTGGTAGCAGCTGCCATAAAGGAAAGGAATATTAAGTTTCTCTCATATAAAAATCTTAAGTAACCCTTCCAAAGCTATTAGATCTTAATTTGATGGGAAATATCACCCAGAAATGCAGACTGAGATAGTATTTGAACTCTTTGCAGGCCACGAGGTTGAGAGCTCCTTCTTGAGATCTAAAGGCAAGATTTGTCTTTATTCATAGAATCACAGAATCATTTAGGTTGGAAAAGACCCTTGGGATCATCGAGTCCAACCATCAACCCCACTCTACAAAGTTCTCCCCTACACCATATCCCCTAACACCACATCTAAAAGACTCTTAAACACATTCGGGGATGGTGACTCCACCACCTCCCTGGGCAGCCTATTCCAGTGTCTGACCACTCTTTCTGTGAAGAAATTTTTCCTAATGTCCAGTCTAAACCTACCCTGCTGCAGCTTGAACCCATTCCCTCTTGTTCTATCACTGTTATCTGTGAGAAGAGACCAGCACCAACCTCTCTACAATGTCCTTTCACATAGTTGTAGAGAGTGATGAGGTCTCCCCTCAGCCTCCTCTTCATGACTCCTTATGTAGAGTTTCTGCAAAATGGTAGCATGTGCTTGTTTATAGAAGCAGGAATGTAGCAGCAGTGGGTCAACATTTTAAGAAAATGTACAGAATCTCATTCAGATTAACAACAGAGAAATGAAATTTCTTTGAGTTGATCGCATAATTTGGATGTTTTCTGGTATTCACATGGAAGAACAACTTTGCTTGGAGTTCACTTGGCAGCAGCTCATAGCTCTATGCTGTTGGCCACCACAGCAAACTGTAAGAACCTGTGCATGTGGGATTATTGTTTTCCGTCTGTGAATATTGTTCTAACAGCCCTGGATCCAGCCACAGAGCACCTTTGTGCTTGTTTGTTTATATGCACCTTCTATATGTAAGACTGTGTTATCTTGTGGGTGTGTGTTCTCGTATGCTTTGCTCTTACATTGAGATTCTGGAGCGAGTCCAGAGAAGAGCAACAAGGCTGGTGTGGCATCTAGAGAGCGAGTCTCATGAGGAGCGGCTGAGGGAACTGGAGTTGTTCAGCTTGGAGAAAAGGAGGCTGAGGGGAGACCTCATCGCTCTCTACAACTACCTGAAAGGAGGTTGTAGAGAGGTGGGGATTGGTCTCTTCTCCCAAGTAACAGGCGATAGGACAAGAGGAAATGGCCTCAAGTTACGCCAGGGGAGGTTTAAGATTGATATTAGGAAAAAAATCTTCACCAAAAGGTTTACCAAGCATTGGAACAGGCTGCCCAGGGAAGTGGTGGAACCGCTATCCTTGGAGTAATTTAAAAGATGGGTAGATGTGGTGCTGAGGGTCATGTTTTAGTGGTGGTTTTGTCAGTATTGGGTTGATGGTTGGACTCGATGACTTTGAGGGTCCCTTCCAACCTAGATGATTCTATGATTCCATTCTATGATTCAATAATTCTTCCTTGGAAAGGGCAGAGATAGTAGTGTTAGCAGGATCTCAGTGATCTGGAATCCTGTGCCACTGAAAGGTCATCTGGTATCTTAGGGTAAAATTCTGGTTTTGGTTTTAGTGATCTAAATTAGGTTATGACTGCTGTACCAGCTATTGCCCTTAGTATGCTTACATTAATGAAAACAGTCTAACACATTTCACTTTCTGTTTCCATGTCGCTACCTAACCTGTCCAGCACTAGTCAGAGTTGATTACGTGCTCCAAGCCTATCCTTTGCAGTTCACTCACTGATTTGCAGATTGCCAAATCTCCGCTAGACTGGCATACGTGCTACATCAGAGCACCGGTTGGTACAGCTGCACAATTTTAGTAGGGTCATAGCCATTGCTGAAAGATTAAGCTTGTGTTAGACACCTACATTTGGTCAACAGAACCATTCATTAGACTCTGGTTGCTGTGTTGAAGAGGGCTATGATTCAGTTACCCTCACACAGGTGTCCCTCACACAGCTCCTCGGTGCCTGGCAGACAGGGCTCTCCATCTGTAGGTGAGAGAGGTTGGAACCTGGAGGTTCCAAGGGTAGTGGATGCATCTCGGATGTTGCTGGACACCAGTGTGTAGAAAAACAGATAAGGTCATAGGTCTGCATACATCTTCTGACACACACCTATACACTAAGGTGTATTTTTATATATCCTGTCTCCACTTTTTTTTTTAATTAATTTATTTTTAAGTTGTATGATTTTCCTTAAAATAATACAAGCTGTGATTTATTGCCAGGTGCTCTTTCCTTTATTTCTTCATTGCACAAGTGTGTGCATGTAAATACTTGATTCCTTTTTTCTACTCTGTCTCCCACTGAAGTCTCTTTGAGGTTTGCAAAAAAAATATAATAATTCCATATATGCCAGGAACTGCAAAACAAAAACTATTTCCAATTGGAAATTTTGAAAGTATTTGTTAATATTTTGGGAAATGCAAGGAGAAATATAACAGGGATGAATTAAGACATATTAACAAGCTGTAGATCAGTAATACTGTCTTAGAACAATGGTTCCCATTGCCCCAGATTACCTCGTTTTCCCCTTCTTAAATCACTTTCCTTAGGAAAAATGCTTACTAACAATGAAAACATCTGTTGGTTTCTGTATCTAGGACATTTAAGAATACAATATGGAAGATAACTGGGGAGATAACTGGGTCTGTCAGGACTAAACCCAAGGGAGGCATGCCAGGGCTTGAAGGATGGTGGACTAGCAAGGACTCTCACTCTGCCATTTCATTTGAGAGAAGGGACAGATGCTTAGAAATCATGGAAGCACCTGAGAGGGGTCTGGTGGGAAATGGGGCCCACACTCACAAAAAGGTGCTGGAGTCATTAGCACATCCAAGTGCATCTATACCAATGCACGCAGTATGCGCAACAAACAGGGGGAGCTTGAAGCCATGATGCACCAGGAAAACTATGACATAGTGGCTATCACAGAAACGTGGTGGGATGCCTCACACGACTGGAATGCCGCAATCGATGGCTACAAGCTCTTCAGGAGGGACAGACAGGAAAGGAGAGGCGGAGGAGTGGCCCTGTATATTAGAGAATGCTATGAGAGCTCGGAAATCAAGTATAGTGGTGATGAGGTGGAGAGTGTTTGGATTAGGTTAAGGGCTGATAAAGCTGATATCACTGTGGGAGTCTGCTATAGACCTCCCAACCCAAGCAGTGAGGCAGATGAAGCTTTCTATAAGCAGCTGGGGGGAATCTCGCGGTCACTTGCCGTTGTTCTTGTGGGGAACTTTAACCTCCCGGATATCTGCTGGGAATACAACACAGCAGAGAGGGAACAATCCAGGAGGTTCCTGGAATGTGTGGAAGATAACTTCCTCAACACAGCTGGTAAGTGAGCCGACAAGGGAAGGTCCCTCCTGGACCTGCTTCTTGTGAACAGGGAAGAACTTGTGGGGGAAGTAAAGGTTGGTGGCCGTCTAGGGCACAGTGATCATTAGATGAACAAATTTCTGATTCTTGGAGAAACAAGGGGTTAGTAAAACTGCCACCTTAGACTTCCAGAGGGCAAATTTTGACCTGTTCAGAAGACTGCTGGACAAAGTCCCTTGGGAGGCTGCCCTGAAGGATATAGGAGCCCAGGAAGGCTGGACATACTTCAAGAGAGAAGTCTTAAAGGCACAGGAGGAGGCTGTCCCTGTGTGCCGAAAAACAAGCAGGCGGGGAAGGAGACCGGCCTGGCTAAATAGGGACCTTTGGCTGGACCTCAAGAACAAAAGGAGAGCCTATGACCTCTGGAAGAGGGGGAAGGTCTCTCATGAAGACTATAAGGATATAGCGAAGCTATGCAGGGAGAAAATTAGGAAAGCCAAAGTGCAGCTAGAGCTCAACCTAGCTACAGCTGTTAAGGATAACAAAAAATGTTTCTATAAATTCATTAACAACAAAAGGAGGATTAGGGCAAATCTCCCTCCCTTACTGGATGCAGAGGGAAACAGTCACGAAGGATGAGGAAAAGGCTGAGGGGCTCAATGCCTACTTTGCCTCAGTCTTTAGCAGTGGAACGAGCTGTTCCCTGGGCACCCAGCCTCGTGAGCTGGGAGACAGGGAGGAGAAGCTGACGAGGTCATCACAGTGAAAGAGGAAGTGATCAGTGACCTGCTACACCGCTAGGTTTAGACTGGACATTAGGAAAAAATTCTTCACAGAAAGAGTGGTCAGACACTGGAACAGGCTGCCCAGGGAGGTGGTGGAGTCACCATCCCGGGATGTGTTTAAGAGTCATTTAGATGTGGTGTTAGGGGATATGGTGTGAGAACTTTGTAGAATGGAGTTGATGGTGGGACTCGATGATCCTAAGGGTCTTTTCCAACCTAAATGATTCTATGGTTCTATGATTCTAAGATGCTCAGTTACCCAGAAGATTAATTTCATGCTGTCGGTGTAAATAATGCTGAGTTTTATTTTGTGAAATATATGTGAAAAGACGTCATTTAATAAAACTTTGAGGTCATATGGAAATATTAGGTATTTTTCTTTCCAGTATCTCTTCCCCCTCAAAAAATACAAAATCCTCTTTGCCTGAAAGCATCCCTGTCTCATTTCTGGTATGAATTTCAATTTAGAATATCAACAGTAAAGGAAAGTAGTTAACATGTGCCTTATGATAGCAGCAAAAAGCATTATCATTGTTTCTGGGTATGAACATATACCATGAAATTAGTTCCTTCATTGAAGATTTTTCATTGTAGGTTTAAAATAATGATAACAGGTGGATGCAAACAGATGGGAAGAGCACGAGTTATTAGTATTGGAACAGTACACTAGAGAAAATGTGTTGTTTAAGCACTGACTAATTAACAACTCATTTAAATAGTCTTGGTGCATATGTTTCAAACTTAATAATACCCCGAAAAAGCCAGACTACCTATGGATAAGGTTTACAGGTAGACGAAAAGCCCTGCCCAATGTAGACTTTGGAGCAGGCTTTGGAAAGCAGGTTGGAGATATATTTCCCTTGAGAAAGCAGAAATTAAAACCTCTTTAAGAAAATGAAATGCTACTCAGTGCAGTTGTGCTCCTGGTCTACAGAAGACCTGTAACGACAATTCTTCCTGTATACCTGACAATTCCCATCAGTGTGCACCCAGGCTAGAGGCTATTCATTTTTAATCCCAGCCTAGTACTTCAATGTACTTAGATTCATCTCATCTACTTAAGCATCTAAAGATCTTAAACAAGGAGCTTGATCACTGAAGACACCTATACGAAACACACATCTCCATAGCTCTCCCTTTTCCTTACATTTGTGGAAATGTTTAAGAAGATTTCAAGGTGACTTTTTACTCAGGAGGAAATCTAAACAACACTGTGTGCTAAATGATCTATTCATAAAGGAAACACAGGTCATGGGGATTAGAGCAAGCAGAAAGGGAGCAAGTAACAAGGGAATTGTCCCACATGCAATGACTAGGTCATCCCCATTACATAAATTAGTTACAGAGCATCACTGCTAAATATCACCCATGAGTGGAATCAATTTATATCCCTCCAAAATAAGCTTGTGACATGTAGGCCCATACTAATGTTAGTTAGTTCAATAGAAAATATGGCTTTTTAATAACAACTTTTGCAAGCTGCTGCTCTTTAGTTATTGAAAAGAAGAGCAGCTTGACATGAATACACAGTGCAAGGTCACATGGTCCTACCTTTTATCAGTCTCATATATCACCCCTGGGGATACAAATACAATTCCTTGCATGCTTCTGATGGTTTCCACAAGTTGAACCTAAATGAGATATTATTTGTTCTTCTTTCCCATTGCATTTAATGTAATACTTATGTGCACTTAGATGTTAGTTCATCTACTTTAGTATCTTAAATTAGGTGTGACCATTTTGGATAATATCAGATTCATCCCAGGTCATATTTAACTCTTTGTAAAACTGTAGAGGAGTTTTAAGGGGAAATCAGGAACTGAAATGTCCTGCAGTCATCTCAAGCTTTGTCTTGGAATGATCAGACCTTAACACAATGAAGGAATACTGGCTCTTACATAAAGTGGGATGTAAACCACAACAAACTGTCATTTTAGGAGTGTTGGATTGTCCCTAGGCAATTCTGGTTTTGTATATTTATACACATGTATGTTCTCTCCTTACTAATTGCTGTTGACAAATAGGAGTTCTGGCTCTGTTGTAGGAAATAGCTTCTGTCAGCAGGCTGAAGGGCAGAGATTTTACTGAGAGGCAGAGCATGATCTAATGTGCCCCCAAAGAGCAATGATGAGGCTGTGTGGCAATGCTATTTCTATTGGTGGCAGCATTACCTCGTTATCATGGTAGTATTTGTACTAGCAATTGGTAACAAACATTCCTGAACGATCAGACAATGCTACCAGCCCAATAGGATGCTAAAGCAGTATCACTCCTGTGAAACATAGTCACTCCAGTAATTCTAGCTGAACCCTCACTTGCTTGAGAAATCGAGGACAAGATTAATTATTGCTGGAGAAAATCCTGATTACGTTGCCTATAGTTAAGTTGATCTATCACACCTCAATTTAAATGCATGTTTTTAGAGGTGAAATGCAGCCTTTTAGTTGCGGCCAAAATTGTAACTGGGAGATTGATCCAGATTATTTTGTAGTGTTTTTCTCAAAAATTATACAGCCATTTCTCTAAACAAAATTACGAAGAAATTCTTATAGTTATTCAACTTAAAAGTGCATTTCTATTGTAAGCTGTCTGATGAGACAGGAAAATGTAGCCAATAATCTGTAACAGTAATTTCTTAAAATTTAGTCATATTGGTCTGTTTTACTGCACACTTCACATCTCCCCCTCATCCCTTGCCGACTTAATCTACAAAATGAAAGAATTGTATTTACTCCCAGGCTCTTGAAGATTTGAAGATAGAGAGTTCTATGGAAGACTTAGTCTCTAGTATTATTTAAGTTAATGGATAATGAGAGGAGCTGTGTCACAGGACAGCCCTAAGCAATAAGTTTAGCTTACTCAAAGGCAGTGCTTTTTTCTGAGGTGTGTGATAAAAGCTTCATTTCTCCTTTCATAGATGAGGAAAGATCACATTGTCAGCGTATCTTACACATCAACAAAAAGGAAAAAAATCACATCAGCACAAAAATAAACAGCCTATTTCCTTGTCTACTTCACTTGCAGCCCTGTCACGTTCTCTCTCAGCATTAAAGACAGCTGAAAGCCAAGGGAAGTTTTTTGTCCTTCTCTTAGTGATTGGCCTGAGGCTGGGAACTGGTCTATACAGAACCGTGGCTTTCCTTCTGGCACTTCAGTAAATATTGGATCAGTTAGGCTCTGTCTCTCTGGTCTAATTACTAACATGGTTCACACATGAAAAAAAAAAAAAAAAAATCCTGACGAACTCATCTCATTTAAAGTGAAAAGTCATACCCATCCCGCTCGAGCCCCAGCAAAAGATGCCTTGCAATTATCTCCATTCTTCTGTTATCTGATTTCTTCCACAATGAATGATTTGAGAGAGGATGGATGCTCCAATACTGGCAAATTCCTCATGTCTCAGCAAGGCATAAAAGAGAAATTAAAAAAAAATGTCGTCTCTCTTTACCACATTCCCTCCATACACATGCACTTTATAAACCATCTAATTCTATAGATATAAAATGGGATCAGTACTCACCACCTTTTGGATAGAGTTTTGGGTCTTAAAACTGGATATATTTAGGCTGCCATATTATGTTCATCACAAAGATCGTCTTTCCCAAATACCTGTGGGGATAGCATTACCATAGCACATACCATGCCAGAGATCTGAGACTGTGCGTCCTTACTATGTTTATTCTGAAGCCTTAAACTAAGAGAGGACAATGTAAGCAAGGAGGTGTGTCAGTGGTTGAAAGGGAATTATAAGGTAAAGGAAAACCCTGGAAAGCTATCTTTGAATACAGAGCAGAGAGTTTGTGAAATAGATCCAACTAAGATGCAAGTATTGAAAACATTGCACAAAGAAATTTTTATTGATGGTTTCTGTCTGGTTCCTTGAGAATATCGGCTGTTCCATGGGCTGAACATTGTCTCTGCAGGTAATGGCTGTACAGGGAAATTCAGGCTCAGAGAAGCACGGTCAGTTGAACAGGTGAGAAACCCAAAACCAGGCAGCAATTTAGTTAAAAAGGAGCTCTTGATGAATGATGTGTTGAAGAATATGTGAAATGGAGTTTCAATGGCTTCATACCTGTGAATTCAAGGTGAGGGAGGTGGGTTTTGCAACTTGTGCTAAAGTTAGAGAGAGTGAAGTTAGCTCTAGGAAATATAAATACCACCTAAAAAGCTGTTAAAGGAAGCATAAGAGATGAGGAGGTGGCTATTATTTTTATGGACAAATGAGCTAAACTGGGCTGGTCCTGGCTCTGGAAACTCAGTCCTGATTCTGTTCAGTTACTCCAGTGGTCGTTTGGATGGCAATGGGCTATGCCAAATAGACCTTTTCCAAATAATCCTCGGGACAAGGATTTGGAAGTTAGAAATGGCCAGGGAAACTTTTCAAATAGGCATCTTTCCTACAGCCTCTCTGTTCCAGTGGGAGGGTGAGAAGGTTAAACGCCATGGCTGCTCCATCCAAGAGGGGCTTTGCAGCAGAGGCTGGCCTCAGGCACACTGGATGAGCTGTGGCTTAGCTGATATTTCCTCCACGCTTGGGAGCATGCAGAAGAGCCTGACAGCTGTTATCAGCTTGGACAGATTGCTGTCTACAAGCTCTGGTCATTCTCCCAACTCAGACGTTTCACGTAGCCTTGTATCATTTCTATATGCTCTTGCTGAGAGAATTCCAGCTGGGAGGGTACAGGCAGCCCCATGTTTGCGGTTCCTAAGGAAAGTCTGCCTTTCAGTTCGCATACGTCATCTGAAATGGTTAAATACTTTCTTCACTTTCTAAGTACAAATGACTGCCTCTAAGGGCGACTTTGGGATGTTGGTCCTAGAGACAAATGTGTGTTTAATATGCTTCAGCAGATCTTTTCAAATTTCTTTTCTCTGCTTTTCACCTGTTTCTCCTCTTTCTTCTTGGCATTGCCTGTAAAGACATTGTGAAGCTCTTAGATATGACTCTGAAAGGAGCACAGAACGAAATATCATGGTACATCTTCACTCATGCAGAGGATGGCCTCCTCTGTGTTGCAGAATTTGCTTTGTGCTCCTCAGATGCCTAAAGTCCAAAGAAAAGAGACACCATAAAAAATCTACCAAGAATAGAAGAAACCCCACAGAAGTACTCAATTTTTATAAAAGAGATACTGAAGCATTTCTCTCAACATTTTTATTATTATAGAGTATATTTCCTTCTCTCCCTGAAAGCTTTCCTAGAGTTCTTTGGAAAAAATGAGTCACTCTCACACACATTCACTTTCAAGTACTTTAAAATAATGTGCCTTTTTTTTTTTTTTTTCTTTTTTAACTGGGAACATCTTCAAATACATGTTTTCTCCTTGATGGATTTTAGATACTTAAAAATCCCAGGATGTTTTTAAATGCTTTTAAATACTGTCTATTTTTTTTTTTTTTTTAAATTCCTCCACCTTTCTCAAGGATTACAAAAATATCCAATAATGATGCACTGAAATGGAAAAAACATCATGAGGTACTTCAATGAAAAAGAGAAAGACACTAAGATTTTTGCCCCCTACATAATTTCCTATAAAAAGTCTAATCATTCTATGAAGCTGTTGAAGACTGGAACAGTATGGAGGAGGAAAAGCGAAAGAGAAAGAAAGCCAAGGAGAAGGAGAAGGAGAAGGAGAAGGAGAAAGAGAAAGAGAAAGAGAAAGAGAAAGAGAAAGAGAAAGAGAAAGAGAAAGAGAAAGAGAAAGAGAAAGAGAAAGAGAAAGAGAAAGAGAAAGAGAAAGAGAAAGAGAAAGAGAAAGAGAAAGAGAAAGAGAAAGATGGCTCTTAAGCCTTTGTTCATACAACTGAAATTTAGCCTCCAAGACATCTTTTGTAGCTGAAAAGCTCGTAGATTGTTCTCATGGTCTTCACAGGATTGCTCCTCTGTTAATAATGATCTGCCAAAAAGCTTTGTCTATCCCAGCTGTGTTCTGCTGGATCAAGTCCACATGTGGTAGTGCTGGCAAAAATAAATGTGTCTGTCTCTTGTCAGAATGGCCAATATGTTTTCATATAGTTTCTGGGGAACAAAATCTGAGAATTATGAGCCAGTTGTAATAGTGGAGAGAACTAGTTAACTAAGCTGCAATATGTCAAGACTTCACGTTTGAGCCTAGAAAACATTCCCAGAATTGCAGGATTATTTTGACCATTGAATTATCTGTGTCAGAGCTACTCAAGCTTTTGAAAACATAAAATTATACTGAATATTATGGAAGTACAGGCTTTCATACCAGACTTTTGCTGCTTCATCCTTACCGTTGGGCAATAGCACAAGAATAGTCTTTCTTTCAAGGCACTGAATTGCTTATCCAGTACCTAGCAGAGTCCAGATAAGCAATTGTATACAAGACTGGCAAGTTTATGTTTATATTGAACTTTCCAGTGTATCTTATGTAAAATTTGGAAAAGGCTTGTACTATTTTCTAGTTCTTGCAGATGTTTGGAATTAATCTTGTTTTGTATGGATTGGGTCACTTATTGATGTAAAAAAGGAAAAAAAAGAAAAAAGATTAAATACATGAACAGAATTTGCAGTTAAATTACCATCATGCCAAGGTTCATTAAATCAATGCAATGGAAAGTATAACTAGTTGTAGAAGTACAGTAGAGAAATGGCAAATATACTCCACATCACATTTGTAATTACACACATGCTTAACTTTATCCTTCAATGCATTGAATGAATGAATAAGACCTTTCACAAGGGTCTCTAAAGGTTTGTAGGGGATAAGTTTGGCTTAGTGTAGGCAATAAAGGGAAAAGGGTACTGGTAAATCTGTATCACACAGATCATCACCACAACCTGAAACACACAACTTGAAACAAGACGAGAGGATGCTCTGTATGCTCTGTCGGAGGGAGGAAAGGGGGTGAAAATACCATGTTCCATGCAATGAAGAGGCAAGTTAGATAGGTCCTTATCATTTCTGTCAGCACGAGTAATAAAATAGGGACAAAAGGAAAGAAGAGGCTAAAAGGGCAATTGATAAGCCTTTAGGGACTGTATATTAAGGAAACAACTACGACTTTTGTCTAGGCAATTCTGAGGAAACTACCTGAAATGCAGAGATGAAATCAATTGATTTGCCCAATAGGAAACTAGCTAAAACAGAAATAGCAACAGCATCAGTCAGTGGTAACTGTATTGCTTCACAACAGCATTGCAGAGTTAATATTCCCTGATTTTACGTATAAACAAATTGAAGTAGACAATGTCTACTGATTCAACTGCTAGCACATTCCCACTGCCCTACATAAGAGCTGGATTAGTCCTAGATGACAAAAGCGTCCAGTTCTGAGATTTTGGCCTGAAGGTTCAAAACAGCAGTTAATTCCTTGATGCATGTTTAATGATGATGGTTATGGTTTAATGATGATGATTAACTGCATGTTAATGAGTAGAACTATCACGTGCTACGTTTAGAATTATTTCCTCATAAATAGACTGTACAAATCTGTTCACGTTTAGTACTCCAGTGACAACAGTATCTTTTATGTGTTTTCATGAGTTATGGGTATATTTCTAAATAATTTAAAAGGTGGTGACAGAGACCAAAAATACCATTTCTGTTGGAAATATTTCAATGACATTGAAGTCCTGGCTTGTAATTTGACTACTTCAGACTACAGAACCTGTTGAGGGAAGGGGGTGTGTGTGTACTTGTGGGTATGTACATTCAAAGACTGCATCTTTGAGGTGGCTATATTTAATGTTCAGGGATGTATTTAGCAGTCACCTTCACATACAACAACTTGTCAACTCATTTTCTGTTGAATTGAGTCAGAAATTTCCCACCTAGTTTTGCTTCTAATGAGTTGGTAAAGCCTCAGCTATAAATTGCAAACTGCACACAAGTTAGCTTTTAAAATATTTTTGGAGATAAAATTGGCATTATTTATGTGCTTCACTTAACATGAATAATGTATCAGTTTAGCTTAAGCTAAATAATTCAAATCAAATGTTGGTAAACTTTAAAAGCCTTTTTATATGGAGATTCAGAAAGAATCATACCTCCTTTGAGACTTATACTGAATGTGTTTACTGTGGATCTTTTAACATTTTTAAAAGATCCTTGTTGATATTATGCATGTTTTTTCTTTCTGTTCAGGGAAAAAAAATCGCTTTTGTTGTTGCATGACAGATGGCAACCACAAAAGACATCATATTAGATATGTTTGAAACAGATCATATGAATTTAAATTTTATACACAGATGTTTCACAACAAGCAGAGGTTTTCAGAGAAGTGTGGGGAGCAGAGAGAACAAAGTGGTTTGAGTTTGTGCATGCCCTCGCATACACAGATGTTTATATATACACAGATATGTATGTTATGATGCATTAGACTTTCCACAAAAGTAGCAATAGTAGATTATTAAACACTGGAGTTGGAAAGCAAAAACTCTTCAGTTCATGTTTTGAAGTCTGTTTTATACACACAGCAGCGCAAGAGGACAGGAAGAATACATTTAATAGAAACCACTATTGATTTAGAGCTTGAGTCTGATTTTGTTTTCATCAGTATGCATGTGGATCACACTAGTGTGTCTGAAAGTAAAATAAAGCTTGAAATATAGCTGGTGGATTTTTTTTCCTTCTGTGGAGACATTTCTAAACTAAAACCACAAAAATAAATAGCTAGTAAATAAGGAGTACAACAGACAAAACTCCAAAATTTTTGACTAGGCAATATTACCCCAGAATTAAGACCTGTTGGTTTAACTTTCTCTGCAGTCCAAACTGCTATAACATGCAGTTATCAGTCCTTTTGGAATGGGTCTTCTACAGCCATCATTCAATGGCCAAAATCAGTTATGAATCAATCACAGCCATTGAACCCATTTAAGACTGCTTTTTAAAAACTTTTTTTATTTTTCCTCTTTTGGTCTTTCAGGAGGCAAACAAAAGCACATTAAAGGGAAGGAACAACCAGGGATAGGGACAAGATGGGCCTCTGCTTTCAGTACCCATAACCATAGCACATTCACAAAGCTAAACTGAAGCAGCTCCAATCTCAAGCTGAATTAGGAACCTAAGCACAAAAAAGCAAAGAATTATGAAGGAACAGAGTAGCAGTGTGCAGAATGCACTGCAAGTTTTTCAAGTTGGACTATGACAGTATTCAAGAATCAGGTAATTTTTTTTCAGTAGAACTTCTAAGGTAGAGGCAGAAAAGATGAGTCTTAGGCAGCAACTGTAGCACAACTATTGGTGTAGTAAAATACGAAATTATATAATATACAAAGAAAAGTCTAGTCTAAATTCCCTGTGGCCTGCAAGTACCGCTGCCAACAGTTTGGAACAAAAGTTTTCACACTCATAATTGCTACCTCTTGAATTTCTTAGGTTGTGCACAGAAACAGGAAAGAATCTGGAAACTGAAATATTAGATGTTTCCATGAGACAAAGCTTCTTTCACATTTTCTCACTTTTTTAAGGCTAAAATATTGACACCATAACAATTACACGTGTGACATGTCTTGAGCAATAAAAACTGATATTGATCACAAAATATTTCAGATAGACCAAATTAATAGAAGAAATATTAAAAAAACCCTACTTTTCCCCCTAAATTACACCCTTCCAAAAGATAAAAACAGTATAATGCTGTCTGCCATAGGTCTAATGATATTCTCAGGATTGCTTCACATCTTTTTAATATCAACAGATACAAAAGGACATGTAATTAACATCTTTCCTTTCTCTTTTGAATGAAACCAGAAGCATCCTGACACACTTCAGGAACACGAAACCAAATGATCTGTTTAGACTTGTTTGGGTTCAGCAAGGCATATTTTGAAGCTCAGTTTCCAATTAATGTGACAGTTGCATATCACACTTCAAGGCACTGTCCCAGTGGGTTTCAGTTCTCTGCGGATCGTGGATAAAGAAAAAAAAAGAGTTGATATTCAGATGCTGAAAAGTGTTATATATTCTTTCATTACATCTGACTTATATCTATCTACACCTGCTGAGGTTTTCATATAATTTAAAACAGAGTTCATTAAACTATCGAGAACATAGACTATGAAGGTTACACGGCTTTACATGATAATTAGATAAAGATATAGAGATGGTTGAATTGTGTCAAAACAAATGCTAAAGTCTACAGTTATGTTGTTATTATTGTCCATCAAAAATATAGGAGGACAGAGCCCCAGAAGATTCCTCCCATTCTGGACACACTGATTTATTACCTGACTGAACACAAAATAAAAAAGCATATGTCACAGGTAGTATTGCTGGCCAAACCTGCACTCATAAATGAGTATTTCTGTAATTTTCAGTATGGTTTTCCTGTCTTCATTTCCCATCTTGAGCAACCTGCTCTATTTGACCGTGTGTTGATCAGGGGTTTTGGACTAGATGATCAACCTCAACTATTCTGTGATTATGTGATAATTCTGCTCAATGCTTCTTTTAGTGGGTTTTACTTCCAGATTACAATAGCACTAATAGCCAGAAGACTCAATATAAACTCTTTATCATGTAGGAACCCAAGTAAAACTAAGCAAAAAACCTTATTTTTAAAAACCTTTTTTTAGAGAGATTATTTGTAGCCTTGTCTTTTGCTAGGCGTGTTACCTGTTTTTATATTAGATGGTTTAGGTGATTACCATGGATGAGAAGTGCCAGGTGAATGCTCCTGGATGTTCTCTGCACTATCATCCTGCCACTAAGCGCAAAGGAAAGGTGTCATTTGGGAATGAGGGAGCCCCCCGGGGCTCAGCTTTCCTGCTGCAGAGTCATGGGGATGGATGTACTCTGTGGGGAGGGCAGCAGACCCAGTGCCACAGAAGTGCCTGTGTGCAAGAAGAGGAGAGAAGGGCTGTCCTGCGCATCTTCTCCAAACATGACCAGTTGAGTGGCCAAGTCCACCTTTGCTGACAGAGGGGAACAGCGGTGGCTACTGATTGGGACCAACCTGCAAGTAACGTGCTGTGCTTGCCAAGCAGCCCCATAGCAGAAAGGGCCCCCAGGGAGCTTCATTGATCCTCTAGCAATGTGCGAGAGATGGAGATGGGCAAGGGATTTGCTGTAGCCAGTGACCTGGGACATGGCCAGCAGGCCAAGACGCCAGTGTTGTGGGAGGCTGGGATATGGGCACTTTCCGCCTGAAGCTCAGCCTGCCGGCCTGAGTCACCTCACCTTTGGCTGGCCAACAAGTAGTGTTGTCGTCTGGGCAAGGGGAAAAAAATGGAAGGTGAGAAGTGATGCACCTGATGCTGGGCTGGAGAAACATCTGGGGGTAGAGTGGAGACAGGAGTGATATTCATGGCATTGCCATGCCATAGCTCAGTTCCTTCAGTAGGGGCTTGGTGGAGGGCAGCTGGGTCACCTGGGCTTCCTCTGCTTCTTCTGGTTCCCTGTGCATGAGGAACGGGTAGAGAAAGATCTCTGTGAGGCCCAAGCTGCCTTTTCTCTCTCCTGCCACCATGGGGAGTACTTCCAAGTGGCCCTGAAACACCTGGGTACCACCCGACAGTCAAGCAGAGAACAGCAGGAGTGTTGAGGACAGGACTGGGCAGGTGTTGGCTGGACACAGATGGGTGAAGCAGCTCTGCGCAAGAGCTGCCTGCAGTCACGGGTGCACCTCTTCCCACCTCAGGAACGGTGTGTGTACATACAGCAGTGTCTGGCACCCCCAGGCTGAACTGCCAGGCAGGGCTTATTCAAAAAAATGTGCTGACCCAGAGCTCCTTCATCACCCATCCCACCAAGGCCAGGAGAAGCATTAAGTGGGGCATGCTGGCCGGGCCCACATGAGTGCCATGCACAGTCAGTCCAACCCTCTCTCTGCAGGTCTCCCTTTGCCACTGCCGTGGGGAGTTAGAAGGGCCTGTTTCCTCCAACCAAAGCAGCCGTGCAAATGGAAAGGGTCTCTCTTGTTATTGGACAGGGAGAAAGGGGATGAACCTTGGCAGTAGAGTCCAGACATAAAGTTTCTGCAGAACTCCCTCTTTTATCTTCTTTTTTTCTGAACACCAACTTTTTAATGCCAACTTTGTTCTTTGATAATTCTCAGCCCCTTTAGTTTGAAGTTGGACAAGAAAATGAAGGCCCTGCAGCTCATTATCTACGACAGTATTCTTGCAGGACTAATGTACAGCTTTTCCATTTCTGCTTTACTTTTGATGAAAGGTGATGGGAGGCTGTAGCCTATTGCTAGTCTTTCCTTATCAGAAAGCAAAAGTGGATGTTCCTCTAATATTAGTCACCTGAGAGTTTGATGTCCAGCCTACATTCTGCATTTTTGCCCCTCTATAGCTAGCGGAGAGAGTTAGGCACCTTCAGAAGGTGCTTTGTCATCAGATAAGTAACTTAACAAAAGTTGGAATAATAACTTTTTAAAAAATACTTTTCCCATTCTCCATTGCTAATGAAACACAGTCAACAAGCCTAGATTCTGGACAATCAGCCTTGGGTTAATAAGTAAAGTTTACCCAGCTAGGTGGGGATTCAATTCACCTAACTTGGTATATCTGTAGTGTGTACGTTGAGCCATTCATCCTGGACTGTCTTTCGTTTCAATGGAGGAAAAAAACAGGACCTTTTAAGGTTGGAGCCACTTCTGTTAACACCTACTGTTAAAGTAGACAGCTAAGATAACTCAAATGAGTCATTCCTATTTCACTCCATTTGTTTAAATTAAGGTAAACAACTCGGATGCAGATATCTATAGTGTAGATTTCTAAAGACAGAGGAGGAGAATCCTGAAGTTTGATCAGATGAATCTCACTCTGATGCTATAGAAAAAGGTGTCTCTGTAATTTTTGTAGATAATCCTGCCACAAGCTATGCTTCAGCTTTTTGAAGAACTATTGATTGCTAAACTGCTCTTTTCATTAGAAAAATAATAAAAAAAATCCTTACATTTTCTCAGTGTTATCATTGGTTTTGATTTTTTCATTTCAGTTTGGGGCTCTTTCACATACATAGCTACTAACTGGATTTGTTTTCTTTCATCAGTCTAAATAAATACTTATAGACTTTCCTACTTCTTTCTTTTTTCCCCCTTTATACTTATAGCAAAACAGAACTCTTACAACTCAGCAGCATCTTTGTACTCCAGGAACACAATGAGTGGGATACAGAGGGAGCTGCGTATGGCATCAGAGTTGATCCCATAGTGATAAGACCAATATCAATCCTCAGTGTGACCCACCGGAATGAGTTTGGAATAGAGAGCATGTTAAGAAAGCAAGCAAGCTTTTGCTTACACATTTATCTTGCTAATCAGGTTTGATAGGAAAAGGGAATTAGGGAGAAGAAAAGCACATGATAGTGAAATGGGAACAGTGATGAAATATTACGTTGTTTGTTTATTGTGTTTTTGTTGGGTTTTGTTGTGTTTTGGGTTTTTTTTTGGGGGGGGAGTGTTGTTTTGTTTGTTTTTTTTATCTGGTGCAATATAGTAGTGATTCTATCAGGAACAGGGATGCTCTACTGCAAGGTGTTTCTCAATGGGATCAGTTTTTTCCCCCAGATCACTGGGTTGCCCAGAGTAGAGAACTCTGTATTATTTCAATGAGCTAAACTGAGAATTTTTTCATAGAGTTTTCCCTTTGTCTTGACAAAAGTATTTATGGCCTCTAACCCACAAGATGCACCTTGTTGGTTCAATGTGTAGCATATTATGGGAATGAACTATTTTGCTGAACAGCACATTTATTGTCTATACCGTACTTATCTGTAAACTGATCAGATAGTGTTTGAATCAAGACAAAACTGGAAGATAAAAAATGCTTTTCCGTGCTAGTTGCTCCAGTTCCACCATTTATAATGTGTGCTTATTTTTATTTTTATGTGCATTTACACATACTGAACTAAATTTACTTTTGGTGTGATTTTACAAAACCCAAGGAAACTGAGACCAGAAAAGCTATCACAGAATTTGTCTCAGAAGTCATTTAAGTGGGCAGTCATCAGTTTTAACTTTCTGGGAATTGGGGAGCAATTGAGGAACAACTTATGATCTCACAGAAGATAAGTACCATTGGAGGGATTAAAAATCATAAGTGTGTAGTGTGTAACGCTCTAAACAGTTCATTTCAGCATGTAGGTGTTGTTCTGAAATTTTAAACATATTAATAGCTGATTACTATCCAATATTGTATAGAAGCCTCTAATCAACACATACATATTTTTCCAAAGTAGAAACTGCCACAGGTAACATTTGTGACTCTCCCATCTTTTCTCAACATACCATTTTCTGTTCATGATTTAGTTCTTTTTCAGTTTTGAAGGAACCTGGAACAGATGGCTATAGCTAACTCTATAATCATGATGCAGAATTCGTGTATGTGGTTAGTGAGTCTCTGCGGAATGTTACTATAGATACTATATTTCTATGCATATAACCTATAGGTCATCTTTAAAAACAAAACAAAAATAAGATGTAGCAGAAGGATGAGCTACACCCTAAGGAAAATTGTATACCCTACCCCCAATTACTACAGCATCTTCTCTACTACTAGCTCCCTATAGATTGCTTCACTTCTCTCAGTAACCCTCTTTTGCTGTTTTCTCCCTCCTCTTTACTGTATGTCTGCTTTTGTGCAGGTTTTCAGACAACTTTTTTTCAAGGTAGAGTGGAACAGATGAAAACACGGGCAACACCTCATAAAAGTACTCAAGGACATTTTATAGTTGTGGAATATTGTTCTTTTCACTCTCCCTTCCTCCTCATACCAATCTCTGAAAACTGCTCCACAATAATATTATATTAAGAAGTTTCTTCAGTTAAAAAATGGCTATTTAATCATAGAATCATAGAATCATAGGGTTGGAAGGGACCTCTGGAGATCACCCAGTCCAACCCCCCTGCCAGAGCAGGGTCACCCAGAGCAGGTGGCACAGGAACGCGTCCAGGAGGGTTTGGAATGTCTCCAGAGACGGAGACTCCACCACCTCTCTGGGCAGCCTGTGCCAGGGCTCTGCCACCCTCAGGGTAAAGAAGTTCCTCCTCATGTTTAGGTGGAATCTTAAATTCACATTTAGACACACAGAGAGAATAGGAAGTATATCAAGCTGTGAATGTGTCTAAGTCTTTACTATGAAGAACATTACTGTTGGATCTATCGCCCCTCCTTGTTTAAAAATCCTGACTGTGATACATTTTTCAAACAAAATTAACTTTCACTGATAATCTTAAAAGCATGGAAATAAAAAAGTAAAGGGCAGATATTTTCCTTTTTACCTTCAGATTATCTACAGCAGTATCTGTAAAACATGTCAATATGCACCATTCCCTTCTGTTTTCAGCAGATCCAAATAAATTCTTTTTAATAGAGTTGCGATGGTTTTGGTGAATTGAATTGTGAGTAAATGGCATTCATATCTTTGCCTTCAACTTTCAGATCATTATCAAATCTTGAGAATGACATAATATTCTGTATCAGTTCTACATCTATATGAAAAGCCTGGAGATATGAAAATCTTATATTCTTATCTATTTAGGAAGATTTCTGAATTAATATGGCTGAAATAATTGTAAAGTTCATGTTTTTCATTATAAAATTTATGTTTTAGAGTCTGCCATGAAGACAAAAAAGTTTAATCACAGAATCACAGAATATTTGAGGTTGGAGGGGACTTGTGGAGTTCATCTAGTCCAATCCTCCTGCTCAAAGCAGTGTCAGCTAGAGCAGGTTGCCCAGCATTGTCTACTGCTGTGCAAATACATGCTATAATACAGATTTTGACACTTCAGCCAGAATTATTTTAAAATCAGAAATATAATGCTATTCTTTAAATCTCATGCTGAAGATATTTCCCCCAAAAAAAATCCAGCAAAAAAAACATGAAGGATATATATATATACATATCAGGATCTGAAAATTCTCAGTAAAACAGATCTTGCATTTTTACATGATACTTCAAAAGCTGCCTTTGGTCTTTGACAACTTATTTTGCAATTTCAGCTTGATACCTAAAAATTCAGTTAACACTCCTTTTAATTTTTGGCCCGGTCTCAAACTGGCCACTGCGAGGAACTCTGCAATGTGCTGACGAGCAAGTGAGATCGATTCACTTTATTGTCTCCTCCCATCCTCCGTTAATTACACTGTGTGGGTGAGGTTGTTTTTGATCAGGTAAAGCTGGTGAAAACATACTTGAACCAGAAAAATTCTGGGGTTTTGGTAGCTTTTTTTTTTCTTTTTTTCTTGTTGTTACCCACAGGCTCTCAGGTTTCTGTTGATATTTTTATGATTAATGCTTGACTGCAAAACATTCCACAAATTAGCTTTTCATAATGAATATTATGATCACTTTGTCTATGCTTAAGGTACATGCATCCTTCCTTGTGTTTTCTTATGTCTCTCTGGCACAGAACTGTTGATGAAGAACAGAAGCATGATGCTTATGAGACATGAAATTTTCACAATAAAAGGTTCCTTCTCCTTATTGCAAAACAGTAGTTCTATGCTATTGCTGTTAATTTATATGTCAAAAGTTGATATAACTGTCAGTACATTGAGTGCACACACATTCCTGTTTAGATCCTTTGACAAACCAGCCAATACTGTTTCATTGACCTTGAGAGTGCATGTATTTCATTAAATATGCTGTACATCATCCTCTTCCATGAAGAATATGTATTTCATTTCCATGAGCAGGAAATAAAAATATAATAGATCTATCATAAGGCTTTCATATCTGTATAGTTACATCATAATATTGTCAGATAAGTCAAGGAATGCAGTCTAAAAGTATGGCAGAGAAAAGCCTTTTTAAGCAGTTTAAGCAGTGTACTTTCGGAAAAAATCAACACGTGCTTGCTAATGAGTTTGCCTGTAACAATGGCTTTAATGGTGTTTTGCTGGGGGACCTCAAATTGAGGAATTATTGAGGTCAGATTTCCAAAAGTATGACTCAGTTTCTGAGCTAAAAAGGAGATCAGTTATCAAAGCTCTCTCTTCCATATTCTTCAAACTTAACAGAAGTGTAAAACTGCTGACAATTTGGCCTTAGGTTTCTTATGGCAGCTTATGGTTTAATTTAGAGCAACTTCTGAATAGCTGCACACAAAGACAAAAGAGTCAGGGATTCCCCTATTGAGAACTGCTGGAGTACAGAAAACCCTGATACTATTCTTACTCTTCTGGAATTTCTTTCTTCTCTCTTTTTCTCTCTTTTTTTTTTTTTTTAAAGATGTTTCCAGAGCATGCTCCAAATTAAGCTATATTGACTGCTATGTGGGAAATGCCAGGAGAACTTCAGGTTGGTGCCCACAGAAGCTTTGCAAATATCTGTGGCCTGTTAGATACCTATCTGTACAGAGAGATAAATTGCATAGCTATTGAATGGGAAAACATAAAGACTTCTTTATAGGATGAGTAGGAAGCTACAAAGCACCAGTCCCTAAGAAAAACTGAGTTCAGGAGTTTAAGAGGAAGTTTAGGCCATCTGTACATGGCCCTTGTCAGTCATAGAGGAAGACAGGTTCTAATTCAGTGTTTGCAATGTTTTATTAATGACAGATTTCTAAAGGGCATTTTCCAAATAAGCTCAAGAAAAATTCTGGATGAAGCGATTCTTTTGATATGATATTGGTTTGTGATGAGCGAGATGAGCAAGAAATTCTATTTGCAAAGCAGAGCGAAGTAAAATTGGACGCTAAACAGTGCCAAAGAGATAATACACTGGCATAGGTCTAGAACATCGGCACTTGTAGAGCAATAAAATCATACCTACCCACAAAGCAGAAACATCTGTTGCCTTTGAAAGTTGTTGGACACTAACTGTGCTCTCAAAATGTCTCTCCCTGAGGATAGATTAGCTAATTCATAACTTTTTACCATTGATTTTTCTCAACAGAGGACAACTAGGTGCATAGAATATTTGCAAATACTCACCACACTGTCTTGTTACCCAGCAGTTTACCCTGCAATAATGTTCGCTTCCTATACAATACCATTCATCAGCATCCGCAGATCTCAAAATAGCTGAAAAGGAAGATAAATTTTGCCATAGCTGTTATAAAACTGGGGAAAAGAGGTGTGTTAGATTAGAAGCTACGTCATAGCTGGGAAATACAACTGTAGTCATCTGAATTCTGCCTACTAGAAAACACTATGAAGTAATAACCAACCAACTGACCAAATAAACAAACCAAAAGAGTGGCCAAAAAGCTTTTAGTTGCTAAAGAAGTTTTCTGCACTAGGCCTTAACTCATCTGTGCTGGAGGATCTGGCGATGTATTTCGTTAAACCTCCAGAAGACCATTAGTGCATGACATTATTAATTTAAAATAATAAAAATTAAATAACATTACAGTTTTAATAACACATCCGGTTGATAAATCCATATAATTTTTGCTGTCAGACAAAGAAAATGTGTGTTATTTTTAAAATAAATTCAGGAGAACTTTACCTGTAATATCAGCTTTCAGATTTCTGTTTTGGAAAAAAGTCTTCGTTTTTTTCAGTGAACTTTTCAGAACTTCCACCTCCCACTTCCCAGATTACGTTCCTTTTCATGAAGCCCGCTCCATTGTATTGCCACCTACATAAAATGTAATTGGAGAGTTTAATACACGACTGCATGCCTGCTGGAAAATACATATACTGGATGCAATATTATTTTATATTTCAGTATGGTTTTTTCACTAGTCCAATGAAATATCTTCAATCTGTTTTCTCTAACTGTAAATATATTTTTTTTTCAAAATTAAAACTGGATATTCTTGATCAGAAAACAGAAGGTAGCAAACTGACCAGTAGACTGTGCTTCATATATGAGATTTGATAATATAGAATCCAAAAAAGAAAGGCACTGCATTGCTTTTTGGGGGGACCAGTGAACATTGATTTGTTCACCTTGTATTTAAGTTAATAAGAAACGTCCTACTGACACTGAAGTGAACAGACCAGGCCAGGTCTTGGCTCTTTTGAAAGTCACAGCTTCTGTCATTTACTCTGGCTTACTTGCATTTTTAATACCAAAAAAGTGAACATAAAGAGAAGACTTTCAAAGAAGATAAATTTGCATGAATTCCAACTACAGCATTGGCCAAAATATAGTACTATGTTCCACTGAAGTGTATAGCATATATATAAAAAGCACGGCTGACGCTTTTCCTGTGTGTGCTATACTTGGACCATGAAAGGAATAGAAGATGATTTTACTCTAGACTTCCAGGGATTCCAGGGTTTAGAGGTTTAAATAAGAAAGAAGTAATCCAAGAACTCGGCCAACTGTACGAGAAATTACTGAGCCTCAGTTGTTGATTAAATAAATTGAAAAAAAAATTTCCTGGTGTGTAAATATACCAAAACAAAGACAATCAAAAGATAATTTTTTTCTGTTTTCTTTTCAAATCCTCACTTAGTCAGATAAACACATCAGATGTTTTTCATTGAAACACCTAGACAGACTCTATAAGTTCCAATAAGGTCCCATTTTGTTGATTGGCAAAATTTTAAAAAAAATACATTTGATATCTGCAGAATTCAAACTGCAATTTCTGCCTTCCCAAGTATCATTTCATGAATCACAGGGAAATGATATTTTTCTGTGATGACACTGAATAAGGGTGATGGGGCAGCAGAACTAGATAGTAGCAGTATATCCTAGTTCTGGATAGGAAAAAGTTTGGGGGAATATTATAAATTGTTTTAAAGAAGAAAGCAATTAATTTTTTTCAGACCTCTGTATGCAGTTACATTTCTCTGGCCAAAGATATCTCAACGGATGTTAGAAGCTAAGTAAAATCCCGTTCTGTTCCATAATTCAGTGGGACTACCTGAAATTCACAGATTTGGTATGCATAGCAAAAATAGTAGGCACGATATAGCAAAACACCTACTGAACTTTAGTGAGTGAACTAGAAAACTTCATTAATTCCTGTTTTCATCGCTGAGGTGGTTGATTGATTAGAAATTAAGCATGGAGTTATATGCTTAAATATATAAAAGACCTGATTTTGCACATTAAAAACCCCACAATTTAACATTTCTTATGAACTGAATGTTAATCTATAAACTATCAAATATAAGTCAAGAAGGTGAGGTATACCAGGAGAAGGTGTCTGCTGGACTTCAGTCTGTATCTGTGGCACAGTGATGCCTCTTTCAGAAATCATGGCAACAAGGGTACCAGAAGTTACAAAAAGCTGATCCTTTTTCTAAAGTACGTGGCACAAAATGGCACAAAATCCATTATGATAGTTCCATGGGAAGTTATGGAATTGTGTGCTACGATCATACAAAACTCAGATCTGCTTGCTGTTAGTGTTTTTCAAAATGCAAGGCTACTTTATGTAAAGATCACAAAGTAATTTTATGTAATGACACGTAGCCTCCTCAATGACAACTTCAATCTTAAAACATTGGTTTGGCAAATGTGGATTTGGAAGACACTCAAGCATGGTTCTAACACAAAGTTATTGCTGAGTTCTTGAATATGTTACTTTACCATGTCTTAATCTTCGGAAATTCTACAGTGACCTAAACAAATAGCCATCCATAAAAATCTTTTTCAAATACAACCATAATCAGCTCTTCATGAAAGAATACGTTATCATCTTTTTATATTATTTCCCTTTAATCTTGAAGAATGAGTAGAGTAACTGGTTGGATTCGTCTGCCTAACAGCAGAAATGGAAGCAGTCCTCGTTTCATTTCTCTTTTGATAATAAGTGCTATCTGACTGCAGAGAATAGAAATCTTTGATATGCCATCCACTCTTCAGAAACCTCCTGCCTGCTCATGCATCACTCATAGGAACACTGTCAAGCCCTGCAGGCAAGGATTGCTCATTCTCCTTGCTGTTTTCACTCTCTAAATGATTTGCAATGTAATTAAACCAGAACAGATTAATAGATTGTAAGGGACAGAGAGAAGTAAGAAGGAAAAGAGATATTTGGACTTGTTATGTGATTTTGCCTTTACAGCAAAGGTTTTACAGCCTACATTATAGAACAATAACTGGAAAGAAATCCAGAAGACAAAGACAAGGCTCCCTACCTGTTTTCACAGCATCTCCCATCCACCTAATCTCTCCAGTCACAAGTCAGAATTGTGCAGCATAAGATGATTTGCATCGGCTATTCTTTTACTCATAGTTTAAATTGATCATAATTAATAAATAGGTTGTTCAATGGCCAAGATAATATATAGTAGAAGGGATCATTTTGTTCTTCCTGGCACTTGTCTGCTTTGTAGATAGCACCAAAATGTTCAATTTGCAACTTTTTTGGAGACAGTGTTGTGAACACTCCATGTTCATGATGTCACAGGTACTTTGCATACAATGAAATGGAAGCACTCCAAAGTATTTGCTAACAATGGTTTTGGGATTCAGTTCTGATGAAGCTTGTTAAACAAAAATATCACCTCACTAGGAACAGAACCTCACTATTGAGTATCCCTCACAGCTGTGCCCATGCCTGACCATGGACCCAGCTGATCTGGACTCTGATCTGTGGATTGATTTCATGGCCTGATCTTGGACCTGCCTTATCAGCATGAACTTGCCTTGGCTCTCAGTTGGACCTGTTAGCATCTCCAAATCTCCCCTACCCACTTGCTGGGGGGTGGGCTGGACCCTGGCTGGTGAGATGCATGCCCTGTCAGCCCTTGGTGCACCCTGACATGGATAGATGAATTTATCTTGCATAGCATCATTCATCTAGATGGAAGAAAGATCTAGAGTAAAAGGAAGCACAAAGCATAATTGGAAAAATAATTACAATTCTGTAAAGCTGAATCACTTGTTTGATCCATTGGTAAAAATGAATTTCCCTTTTCTTGGAGGCCAGCAGAAATCTACCCATTTTCTCTGATGAAGTCAAAGAATTTCCAGTGGAGGAGACTGTGACAGCACATGTCCATACTTCAAGGTGTCTCATGGGAAAGCTCTTACAGTGACTCAACATGCAAGGGAGTCAACCAGGTGACACCACAGAATTAGTTATTGGTCGTCTGGGTAATAGTTAAAAGCTGGAATAAGGAGTTGTTAGGTACGTGACACTTGACAGGATATTGTCTACAAAAACTGGCCTGGCCTAACCATGTGAACTTTATGGCCAATGAGATTTGTGCAGACCCTTGATTTTAATGATGAAGCTTCAAAAAATTAAACAAAATTGTTCAGTGGGCAATCTCAACTGCACAAAGCATGGGGAAAGTTTGTATATCGGAGACCAAGTGACCAGAGAGCAAACAGAATTCCTGGTTTTATGGCATTAACAAGCCACCACATTAATTATGTCAGAATCTGCATAAAGATTTGAAAATGGAACTAAATCGTGGAAGTGAAGACAGCCACAAGTGAGAGACATGAGGGAGACATGAGTAGAAAAAATGTAGATGCTCCAGCACTTAAATTATCTGCTGTTTTGATATAAATACTTGTAACTATTTTATGGGAAGGAATCCATCAGTTCTATTTTTTCCAAGGAGTACAACTTTCTACTACTTCAAGAGCGTTAACAGTATATTTGGTGACTTGTAAAAAGCTCACACAGGACCTTCTTTAAATTGAGTGTTATTATTTATACATACAGCAAGCAAGCATAAGTGGCTTTTGAGGCTTTGGTCTGATAGAAACAGCAGCTATTATCCATTATTCTGACTGGGAACATGAAGAGAAGCAGTTTCTAGAAAATCTGCCTTTTACTTTCAAAGGCAACCAGCAGGAATGAAATCAGCTGGCTCTAGAGAACATGGAGACTGCTGATTTTAAGCAGCAGAGGAAAATGCCAAAAGTGGCTTAAATCAAGAAAGAAGCCACCTTTATTGCCAGTGGAGTCAGTACATAAAGAATAATGGGGGAGGGCAGACATTTTCAGAGAAAGCCACCTTCTTGCGTTTTGTTGAAAAGGACAAATTTTTTGACCTCTATTAAAGGAGAAATTCAGTAATGATGAATGAAAGTGCAAAAACCCCAACTTCATCTAACTAATTAATTTTAGAAATATATTGTCTTTGTAAGTCTTATTTATGATTCTTTGCTCCACCAGGATGGTCTATAAGCAGTCGAGGACAAAATTGTCTGTCACAGTAAAACAGTTCTTTAAAGAACTGGTTAAAAATAATTTTAATTTATAAGCTAATTAAGATTTGTATTTTTAAATACTCAGGAGGCCCATCCGGTGTTCAGAGAACACACACTGCACTCTTAGTGTAGATATTCTCTATATTTGTGCATAGTGAAGTAGGTGAAGCTTTGTGTGAAGAATTAAATTCACGTATGTTATCATGATCACAACCAACATTATATTCTGCCAGCTCATACACAGAAACACATCTAATCCGATGTCCTCATTAATCACTAATGGTGTCTTAAGTAGCCTTTTATCTATCTGTTTAATGGCATTGTGTTCATACAAAAGAATATGTTACTTAAATCCAGCAGAGAAATCTAAATATATTATAACACTGCAATTATCTTTATCAACCACATTTCCAAAAGCCCTGTAAAGTTTGCTTGATGAATTATTTTCTACCATATTATGCAGACTGACATAGACTAGACAAGATTTCTCTTCCAGTGACTTCTTTTTTTAGAAAGCATTTTAGGCTAGTCAGCCTGTAATTGCTCAAATCATCCCACCTGATCTTTTAAAAATATACAGAAAGTGGCTTTTCTTTCAATTCATCTCAATAAATTAGCATTACAGTTCAAAATTCTTTGAAAAAATTATTGGTTTAGAGTTTTCTGTAAAGCCAGTTTTACAGAGTATAACATTAATAGATAACTTTTAGCGTTTTCTTTAGATAACATTGGAACAAAAGTAAATGATTCAACTTGCATGAAATCCTTATCCACCCTCCTGCTGAATACATCAAGTGTCAAACACACAAAGAAAAAAATGGTTTTACCCTCTTATTGTCTTATCCTCCTCGATGAATGTAAGCCATTGCTAGGATTAATTTTTCTCCTGTTATGGTTAAAAGATGGGCATTTTATTCTGAAAAAATAATGTTTTTTTTCAGAGGTATTATTCACATTGTCTATAACTTCCCTGCATTGCTTAACTTTTTGTATACAATTCAGTGTGATCAACTCCCATCTTTTTGCCCTATTTCAAGATGATTTCAATAATTCCCTCTGAAGGATAGATAACACCTCAAACTGCATAGTCTTTTCTGTAACTGTTTCATTAGAGCATTTTAAAGGATTTTTAGTGCCTATATTCATATAAATTAGTCTATTAAAGGGGATTAGGACCCTCTTAGAGTGAGACAGTCACACATAAATAAATCTTTACTTAAATTCTGACCAAGAGTTTGTGTAACAAGTACATCCTACATCCCTTGCCTTTATATGCTTCTTAGATGGAAGCTACATTTAGAACAAGGAGAAAAATAACATTTCCACTTCCACGTGCTGTAGTTTGAAAGTTTATGAATGGCATCCATTTTGCCAAACACAGACATAAACAGCAGATCTAGAGACACCAGGCTGTGAAGCAGCCATTTCCTCTAGGTCATGATTCATCTCATCCTGATGTTGGCATCTAAATTAGGCTGGATGAATTGGGTCTTAATTTGCTTATTTATTCTGCATCGATTGTAAAGGGAGACCAAGATGGCTGACAAGATTGTATTTCGTGTGAATCTTACCCTGTTTGTACATTCATCTACCACAAGTCATCAGAGGAAAAAATTACCTCATTTTAAAATCTAAAAACTGAGTGCAGATACTCTAATCTCTAGGAGGCCATGAATGATCATGATAAGGTGCACTTAAAACTTGAATAGAATGTATATGCATATAAATTATACAGTCACTTTTATTGTACTCTTCAAAGTCAGTGTTTAAACATGAAATATTTGTAAGCTGATTTGTGCAAAGTTGACAATAAGAAAGAAAAAGAATCACTTATTTACTCTGAGATAAGTGAATTTACTGCTGGTGCAAGTAGGCAAAGTTTTGTTTGAGTCACTGAACAGGATTGTTCTAAAAAAGGAAAACCTCTGGAAAGCTCTAATAATTTTTGTCCTGTAGTTCTCAGGGAAGGATTAAGCTATAAATTCAATTTAATTTTAATTGCTTTAGGTCTCTAAGGAACCAGTACATAACAAATGGAGTCCCAGAGGTGAAAGTACTGAATTGGTCCTAGCATTATGTTTAAATGAAAGACACAAAAAACTTGCTAATTAGCAGGGGTAGAAACTGAAATTATTTAGGATTTTATTTAATCTGAGGCAAATAGCTTTGAATATAACCATTATCTAATTATACTGTTTTAATACTGTGGAGATTTTTACACTTGTCTATGAAGAGGAGCTGAATGCTTAGAACAAGGAGTAAATTCTTTATTTCCACTAGAGCAAATACGTTATCATCTGCTTGACCTATGGCACAGCAATTAAGGATGCAGAGCTCAATTGTCTAGAGAGATTATACGGAATTCATTCATTGAACTGGAAATGTTTAATTAACACATGAATCATAAAAAGAACATATATTGTTATGGTTCTGTGGAGTCCTATGGAACCTTAAGAGAACATACTCATTCAAAACAACAAAATAATAGCCCACACTTGGAGAGGTTGCCTTGGCAAATCCATCTGCTGTCTGGTCAATCTTCAAAGCTCTCCTGTATACGGTAAAAAATTTAGGAATTCTCCCTTGAGATCCAGATTTTCAGATATTTGTGATTTTAATGTGAGTTAAGTATTACTGAGCATCTGATCCCACAGTCAGTACCCTGATATAGGGAAGGGAGGAGATTGAAGAATGGAGTAGGAAGTGGAATTGTGTATGTTCATGTTAATAGAGCACTTTGAGTATCACCTTGTAGTACCCTTCCTGCCAAACAGAAGTAATTTGATGGCTACTTATCAACACTTGCTCTCGTGCTAAAGGAGATACCTTTCCTTCTCATCCTTTGGTTCTTCACATTGACTTCCGGGTCACATGTAGGGGCTTGTTACACATTTACAATGCATTTTGACCATTACAAGCCAAAGTATTTTTAGTGGTAAATATTTAAAGAGGACATGGCCAATGATAAAGGAACTTCTGGCTGAAAGACATACTGAACCAGGTCAGGTTTTCAGCATAAATCCATAGCCACATGGTATTGTCAGATCTCACAATTCCATCTTGGATTTCCTGGCTGAAAATGCTCAAGGATTAACAGTTGGTACATATGCATTTTGGAGATGATATAAAAGTGGGAAGGTGGGGAGAGAAACACAAGGAGGTAATGTCAGCATCAATGTAGGGAGAGAGACATACCACAAGTGACACCAGAACTGTATGTCTGTTAAAAGAGAGAGAATGATGGAGTTATAAAAACAGTGGAAATGGGGGAAAAAATGGAACTCACTTTGAAAGACTGTCATGAAAAGAAGTGGGAGAAGTTGAAGACATTTAGCCAAAATAGTAATTGAAACTGTTATCAGAAGAGAATGCTAGTGCACCTGTGGACAGTACTTCAGAAAACAAGGTCTTTGAGCAAGGGATGAATCCTGAGGACTAGAGATAAAAAACAAAAGGTGATATAGGCAGAAATAAAAGCTTTTGAGCCTGTCACACAAGTGAAGAAACAAAATTTTGAGCTAATCTGGCCAGTGGATGAGGAACATCTATTTTCACTGCTTGAATTTGCCTCTCCCTTTCCCCTGTGACCTCATCTGTAATTATACATGCTTCTAAGGAAGTACATAGACATGTAAAGTGATTTGTGATTTTCAGAGTCTTATAGACGATAATCTTTATTGACTTTTTTGACCATCCCATTTTCACAATTATAAGCAATGTAAAAGTGACACTGGAGTCACAAAGAAGCATGTTCTGCAAGGCTATCACTCAGGATGACTGTAGGGGATCCCATCAGTTTACTTTTGGAGAAAATCTGATCTAGAATGTTAAAGATTTTATAACAACTATGG
Organism: Chroicocephalus ridibundus; assembly: GCF_963924245.1. Taxonomy (NCBI): domain Eukaryota; kingdom Metazoa; phylum Chordata; class Aves; order Charadriiformes; family Laridae; genus Chroicocephalus; species Chroicocephalus ridibundus. The sequence continues at coordinate 4,431,147 of NC_086284.1, forward strand.
GAAGACAGAAAGTGTCAAGCACGTATTTTGATCCAGATCTTCTCTGTGGAAGAGAACCCATAGTCACTTATGGCCATCAATTACTCAACTCTCTTTTATTTCAGTAGCAATCAGGCCTCGAGATATTTAAGAAAATACTACTAAACCCATTGTAATTAATATGAATTTATTGTTTAGGTATCTCAAGAGGGTGGAAAGGCAGAGAGATCTGGAGAGCCTGACACCAGAAGGCAGGGTGTTGGATAACAAGGAGACAGTAGAAAGCAGCTTCCAGAATGCAGGGTCCAAGAATACTTTCATTTAGAAGACAAAAATGTGTTGGGAAAAGTTAACATGACTAAGCGGTGCTGCAGACTGAGACAGGAGGTACAGGTTGGAGGCATTAAAAATTTACTGTTGGCTACCCTCCAGAGGAGTTTCGTGACTGTCACTAAGGGTAGAATTTAGCTTACTGTCTGTACAACGCGGACTTTTCCTAATTACTCTGCATATGCTGCTTGCTACTTTTTCTTTTATCTTTTCTGTGCTTCACAGTGATTTGTCACTGTTTAAAGGACTTTTCTTTCCCTTCCTGTTAAAAAGCGTAAGTAAAAATGGCATGTCTGCTACACCTACTTAGTCGCACGAGTGACTGACTTGCTTCAGTAGCATGAATTTGTTTTCATCTCTCTTAAGTAATTACTTGCCAATAAAACTGTTCCTTCATTACTTTAGAAACCTTTCTGGTGTCTTCTGAGCATTGCCTGCATCTCAGGCATCTGGCCTTTTCTCCGTAGATGCCCCCAGCTTCATCCATTATTGTTACTTTAGGAGACATCAGTTCTTAATCAAGAGAATGCTGTGTAAGGCCATGTGGGTTTGTACTTTTTCAGTCAATCCCAACAGCTGCATGCAAAAACATAAATTAAACTATTAAGAATCTAAGGAGATTATAATGACTGCAATTAACTTCCAACTTATTTAATAAAACGTGTGTTTCCAAAGAAGGGTCAAATAAAAGCAACAGATTGCATGCTGTAAAAAAAAAAAAAAAAAAAAAAAGAAAGAAAAAAAGTACTCTGCTGTTCACATCTGAAGAGTGGCAAAAGAAAAGTTTGCTTTGATGTGATTTCAAGGAGACCACGGGAGAAGTAGGGAGCAGTTTGGTTTATCTTGCTCTATGTTTTCACTTTGTGTAGAAAATGTTAAACAATCTGGTGGAATTGATACGCAGACACCCTTGGATGTCTGTTTACTGCATGGAAGCAACCTTAATCGGGTGAAATATCCTTCCATAGCATTAGCATATTCTAGCTTATTTTAAAGCTTTTTGACATGCATAATAACATCCTATTTCTTTCTCTTTTTTTGCCACAAAGATTTCTGGTCTTAAACTTATGAAGAAAGAATTTTACATTTATATTTCGATCACCTGTTATGCATACAGGTAATTCTGCATTTATAGAGCACATTCCAGCATGAATGTAAATCCACAGCATTATTGGGCAATTAACTAGTGAAATCTGTTTAAATACTGAATTATTTGATCTCACACTACTGAGTTCATAACATTTGTAGAGATGCGTAGCATAAAATACTGTACCTATTCCAGTCCAGGAGTCAGATAATTAAAGCTTTGAGAAACCAGCAGAGGTTTCAAGAGAGCAAGGTGTAAATGCTTAACTGTTCTAATGCCAGAGCCCTGCATAAAATAAACTGGAGTCAATGCAAGCCAGACTGATCAGCCAGATTGAATGAAAGCCAAATGCATAGCCGGATTCTCTGATGAAAGGATTTGATGGAATTTCAATAAACTCAGTGAAACTAGAGCCATATACAGGAGGAGGCTAGCTGACCCAAAATAGCAAAGTTTGAAAGGAAAGAAAATTCAGAAGTGTTTTATAAACAACACTGTAGCAGAAAAAGACCTAATACTATTTATAGTTACAGATTCACGTGACTAATTAAGAGGATTACAGACATCGTTAATACTTAGCAATAAAACAGTGCTTTGACAGTGTCAATTCTGTACAGTTCCAGCAGTACTGTTCTTCAGCTCATGGGCATAGAAGCAAAGAGAGCAGTATAGGTTATTTATTAGGAAGACGGTAAGAAATAAATATTCTCATCTTACTAGTATATGTCAGAAAATATAAACAGGCAAAAAAAAAGTTGTAACCTTATAAAACAGTCTGTAACATCCCTTTTTATGTTCAGCCAAGCTGCCGCATAACCACCTCTGCGTGTTTGAGAATAGCAAGTGAAATCCTCACTGACCACCATTGCATGGGTACATTAATGCACAAGACCTCTGCAACACATTCATCGAGTATGTTTTTCCAACACAAAAAAAAAAGTCTGCTTCAGACAGCTCCAAGACGAAAAGAAGAGTTGGAGCACACAGTTTCACAATAATTTCTCACCACTCTTCTCATGAGTGAAGTCACAGAGGAGCTGAATGTCAGGTTTCCTGTGTGCTGCTTTTCCTGTTCGGCTTGAATTGCTGCATGCCCCTCTGCATCTCTGGGGATAACCAGGGAAATCCGCACTGAGGACTACGCTGCAAATGCAGCGTAAATTCTGCTCTAGCGTATTCTTCCTGCACAGGTATGTTGTGTTGCTGGGTTTGATGTTGGGAGTTGTGCTGCTTCTGCTTAGTGCAGGAGGGGAAAAAAGACTCATAAAGATTTTACTGAAGGCGGTAAAGGGCTGTAAAGCTCCGGTGGGAATGAACAGGGCACCAAGAAGCTAAAGCCAAGGTTTTTAATTTCATTTACCAGACTCTGATGCATGAGTTGTCTTAACTTATTCTTAACTTATTCTTTCAATATGTTATAAATCTGCTCTCAGACTAAGACCTCAGTTCATCAGAAAATAATTAACTCCCAACAACGAGTATAAAATCCAAGCTACAATTTGCCATATTTTGTTTGCTGGTAACTGAGACATGATTTAGCTATTTGTTGGCCTCTCCTTTTGCTTCATCTTTCTTTTGGTTGGATAGGTTACAACCATTCTGCTGTTTCTGCATCATCCCCTTATAAAACAAAAAGATGTACACATCTTTCTGTGTCCTAAGTCCTACTACTACCCTTAACACATTACTTTCCAACCAGATAACCATTCATATTTATTCCCCGTACACTGATTTTCTCATATGATTTTACCAAGAACTACTGCTGTGACAGAATTCTCCAGGATGAACTCCTTCTCTCCCTCATCTCAGTGCAGTGTATCAACACTAAATCTTGCCTGTTTTACTGAAAAAACCCCTAGTGTTTGACCGAGGGATGTTTACCATAGAATCACTGTGTGGAACTTTATTCATCAGGTAGCTGTGCAAAAACACATTTTGACTTCAGTGTGCAAAGGAAAAAAAAAAAAAAGAAAAAAAAAATATCAAATTAGAATACTTCTTTGAAGAGTTTGGTGAGCAAAGTTTCCTTTGATATTACTGATTCCTACAATAAAACATCTTTGTGTCAAATCCTGTTCATATTTCCAAGAAATGCATTAGCACTGATTGTTACAGCAGTACAAAGGAAAACTATATTAGTTTCTTACCAGCAAAATATATACTTTCCAGAGTCATTGCCTTCCATGACATAATTACTTTTTTAGCTAAGATTGCTTCTGTATCTTCCTCTTCAGTGCTAGGACTTTCTTCAGTTCACACAAATAGCTTAAATTATCAAATCATCCCAATTCTTCCACATGGGTAACTGTTCCTTTCTGGTTTAATATTTGAAAATTCTGATTGAAAAGGTTTTCTAATTCTTTTTCAGATCACCAATAAATATATTAATCATTACTCTGAACATGCTGCCTATCGTCTCTGTCCTTAAATAAAAATAAACCTAGGTACATGCAATAATGTGCTTAGGTCTTAACCCTGATCTTGTTTAATATACCGGTACAGACAGCCTCTGGGTGCCCTACAAAGATGGTCTCCCTGAAAGATTTTTTAGCTATTCACATTTTAAGCTGCAGTTATCTCTGGTCCCTTGAGCTGCCTGTTTCCGTTCTGATTTACACATTTCCTAATCCCCGACAGCACTTTATTCTTTGCTGCAGTAACTCAGCCACAAATATTGTCTGCTAGTGTCTGAAAGACTGTCTCTTTGCTTAAGACAACTTATCTTGATCCTGATAGTCTTCAGCAGAACCTGCCCTTTCTTCCATGCCCATTCTACTTTTTTATATTAGCACTCCAGTACTACTTAAAATCGCTCAAGCCATGTGACAGGCAGGCTTCAGTTATCTCCCTTGGAAGGTACAGTCATACATTTTATTCTGATTGTACCTAATTTCCTTGAAACATCTTCTTCCACTCCATCCTAATGACTGCAAGAGGGCTATGAGTAGTCTCATCAGTTCCAGGCTGCCCTTGCACTAGCCCATCTGCACACTCTACCCCATCCTTGATTTCTTTCCTCCTATCTACAGCTGCATTCAAACAGCAATGATGAGCTTCCAACTCTTCAAACACTTCAGGTGGATATCTCCAAAACACAAAAGACAGAAATAGCTTTAAATGATGAAAAACTTGGGAGAGGTTCACAAAGCTAATTAACTGTCATGTTATTTTTCTATAGTGACACGTATGTGTATGGCAGTTATCAATCTGAATGCTCTCTGAAGAAAAAATAAAACCAATAGTTAACTGCCCCAAGGGGCTCTTGAGATTTTAAAGACAAAATAAAATTGAAATATATGTGCTCTTTTCGGTTGTCATTTGAAATACTATACTGCCAGTAGACTCACAGAAGTATTATCCAAACATGCACAATGCAAAGGCTATAAAGGACTATTGCCTGCTTAAAAGGATTTACAGTATAAATGGAGTTCAAGCAAAAATTTTGAGAATGGGGGTGTCTTCGCTGAGGTTAGGCTACCTTCTAGTGGCAAGAAGGGAACCCAGTTTTTGTTTCTCTAAAACAAAGGCTTCCTTCTGGAGACCCGAGCGTGGGGACCTCTTCCTCCACAGGAGTTGTTGCTCGTGTGTAGCTCAGAAGGTCAGAGCAGGCAGTTGGAATTCTGACTGTAAAGGAAACAACCTTTGGTCAAACTTGTCTCCCCTCTCCAGTGGAGAGTGGGTGATATCCTACAAAAGCTTCTCCTTATTTGCATTTTGATAAGGGGAAAGAGACAGGGCATGAAAGAGAGGAAGAGAATTCTTTAAACTGTATCATCAGCAGTATTAATCCATCACATATTTCATTACATATTTCATTACACATGGCTTCCTAAAGAACTAGGAATGCGTACAACTGAATGGCAGTGCATCTTTATATAAGCTGTTAATGCACTCTTGTAATCCAGCTCTTTTTAAAGGTCATCAGTGCAATCATGAGCAAACGCAATCTGAAAAGGTAGAGGGGAACAGTTGCCATGTCATGGAAAAACTTGACAAAATTATTAAAGGTTAAAAGTCAGTAACAAAAGGAGGCTTATTTAGAACCCTGAACCTGTTCAGTCATATTTACAAAGCTCTTAAAAAATTCTTATTTTGGTTAATGGCCTAAAAAATAGGCAAGAGCCATAGTGTTTTTTTCAGCTTCCTGCTCTTCCCTGCAACAGACACACTGATATGAATGTTTGGGTTTTGCTAATCAGTCTCTACACCTCGTTTTCCTGGTATATGTATAACTTCAATAGAAAACTATATTTTATAAGCTATGTATTGCACCAGCACGACACAGCCTTTTCCTAAACAGTGGATTCTGATAGAAGCTCTTGTCCCCAACTGCTTCACCCAGAAGAAAGAGACAGACGGCAGCATGAAACAAAACAATGTGTAAACACAATGTACCCAGAATTAATTAAGTATTTAGTCATAGGGTAAATAATAGAGAAAAATTAAGAGGGATAGGCAAGGGGGGAAAAGCATATGGTTTTGGATGACATTTTAATAGAGATGAGGAAAAGTGACATAAGAAGCTCTTCTATTATTATTTTGGCATTTGGCTCTAGAATAAGGCCTGGGGAACTAACCATGCCTGAAGCTGCACACTATTAATGCTACAGGAAGAAAATAATCAAAGAAGACATCCCAAGTCATTCAACTCCTTGCAAGAGAATCTGACTGCAGAAGACACTTCTGATCCAGGAGGATGCAGAAAACTCATCCACCACCAGAATAAAGTTTCCTGTAACAGCAAATCCAAGTAAAGAAAGACAGGAAGCTTGTTAAAGTAAATTAAAGGAATAATAATTATAAACAGAAATACATACAAGAGATGGCCAGATTAAGGGCACTGGAGGTATTAAAGATAGTGCTATTAGTTGAAAATTCAGAGGAACAGAGACCCCACATTAAGCAAAAAAATGGTGCTACCAACTACAGGGGAAATACAGGGTCAAAACAACTTGCTAAAGGCAAAACTGAGAAAATACAGTAGGTTTGGGATTTATATTACAAAGCTGTGCCTATGTCTCAGTTAGCCTCTGTTGCCTATTCTTGTCGATCACCACAGTCAACGAAGAGATTTTTAAATATCTGCTTTAGGGAGACAAGGTTAATGTTACCGGAGAACTGCCCATTTCTTGCTGGGGACTATAAAGACGTGATAACTCAGATGTATAAATCTGTACCTGATTAGCTAAATCCCATTAGATATCTCCTGCATCTTGGGTTGATGTTATGCCAGATGGCCAAACAGCTTTTCAAAAGTATCTGGAGCCAAAACAAAACTGTTCTGGCACTAGAATTTTCCTGCAAGACCATGAGGAAGAGTAAAGGTCTCATACTTACAGCATGATGCATATCTGTGTACTTTTTTTTTGGAAGAGATAAGTATGAGGGCTGGTAAATAGGAGGATCCTTGACTTCTAGGTGAAGAACAATAACTTAGGCTCATCATTTGGTCAGGATTGCCATTGAGCAGGGACATTTGAAACAAATAAAGAGGAAAAATAAATGACCAATAATTCTTTGAGCTGCAGTTTCCTCCTGGGAAAGCTATTAAGAAATACTAAGGTAAAGTAGGAGGTAGATCAGCAGCACAATCCCGCTCCTAGAACTGCAGAAAGTAAAATGTGTTACTTATGATACTTCAGCAACAACTGGAGCCTTGGTTATTCAGTACATGCCTTCAGGGAAGGCATGTTCTCTATAAGTGTACCTGTTTTCTCAGCTAAGTGCAAAACAAATAAAATATTCAGTAGAAGTATGTTCATAAAAAGAACATGGTTATACTGTTGAACAGACAGCTGCCTTTCAAACAAGCATTGGTCCTTACTGCACAGCAAAAGGATTTCTTGCTTGAGCAGGTCCTAAGAATCAGAAAAACTAATCTTAGCGTGCTGTAAAATGACTTTAATGCAACACAGATCTTCAAACATGAAGTTCATGTTTAAATGCGTTTCCACGGTGTGTCTGTGGCATGAGTCACGTGAGGCAACAGATTTGTGGGAGAGTGGAATAGCTGAGAGGGAACAACATATTAAAGTTTTGACTGATGTGTGGCAGGCTGCCGATTTATCTGGTATGTATGTACGTGTTAGCTGAACGCACTATGATTGCTTTGAGGTAAATGAACAAGTGATGCCAATGTGTATCACTACCTATTTGCAATACTCACTTTCTTTGCAGTGTGTTCTGCAAGGCTGACAGGCTGAAATTCATTCATAAGTGTGCATATTGACAGGAATAGAATAGGAACATAGCACAGGCGAAAAATAATACCATCTGTTATACCCATCTTGGAAGATAACAAACCAAAGAAAAACTGGGCGCCTAATTCAGTGACAACATGGGTAGTAAATATAGAAGCTACTATTGCAGACATCCCTACCTGAGCTTGAGTCCTAGGTGCCTTTCATTCTCAGTGGAAAAATATAATTTACGCATCTGCACCGTGCATTAAATGTCCTCATTATCTAATGGAAGAAAAATAGTTAGGCAAGTACCCATAATTAATGAGATGAGTGTCATTCCTGTATACGTATTCTGTTAGGACCAAGAGCAAGGTTGGTCTCAAAACTCCTGAGTGGACAGGACAGAGCAACCAGACAATTTTAGTGGTTGATAATGTTACTTTCAAAGAGCAAAAGGACCCTTCCTCCTGAGCAGAAACCTGTCCTAAACTGCTGAACTGTGACCGTAAGCCTAATTATTACATTTATACAGACATGCACTGATGTCACTCCACTTTCGTTTAGTACAAGTAAATGAAGAGGGCAGATAAACACCTTCCCCTTATTCCAGAAATAGACTTACGTTGATATATATCTCTTCCTGCTTTTAGTCAGACTCTTGCAGGCTCTTACACCAGCACAGCGTGCATTTGTATTACTTTCTCCATGAAATCATTTTCCTTGCAACAGACAGAGGGAAGCTGTCATCATCAGTAGCCCAGAAAAAAAGAGAAAATTTTAATCAGCAAAAAAATCACAAATCTTAAACCCGTTTAACCAGATGAAAGTTGTGTCATTCTTTGTAGTATTAGATTTTTAACAGCAGATGGTACTCTCTGAAGGTATAAATTGAAGGTACCGCATAACATAGGTTGTTGTTTCAAGGTAATCAAGATGTATTTGATTTTATAAAACCCATAATGAAATGTTGTCTAAGGTTCAGTTTCTTTTCTTAGAATAAGAGAATATTTGGAAGAAAGAAAACCGATCTCATTTTTTAATGTTTTGACAATGTTCAGGTTTATTGATGTCTTATTAAGAAACATACTCGACTTTTTAGCATTTGAGCATTCAGAGGTGGAGAAAGAAATTTAGTGTGTGTTTTCTAACCTCTGAGTTTACTTGTCTATGCATACCTGTGAACTGTTGGATGTTAGATGGTGGTTAGTCAGCACTAGTGTGATTCATCAGAATTTCCAGTGAAGCAAATGGGAATTTAATTGTAAAGGCGTAAGGCCAAAATTATGTTCGGTCTGCTGGTATAGTTCTTTTAGTTACTTTACCAAACACAGCTTTGCCGAGTTTATACAGTTTGAGATTCAGCACTTAAATTTTGAAATTCATCTAACACAAAAGGAAGGAGTGAGTTTCCAAATAGTGATAGTGTAATTACAAAGAAACATTTATAAGTAGTAGCATTTGCAGTTTTATGAGACTGCTACTCCAATTGCAATTAAGGACTGCTCATGAGTAAATGACTGAAAATTATTAGATGAAATAAGCTAAATTACTTTTTGTGTTGTGTTAGGAGGGGAAGGCGGGAGGGAAGTTAAAGCAGGCAAAGTTGAAAGCATCTGAGAGGATCTAGTAAACAGGAAATCACTGACAGAGTTATTAAGTACTCAGTTGAAACTTTGATGAATTGTGCATATAGTTTTCATTTTCTGAATTGAAAAAGAAAGATGATAGTCGTCCTGTCAAAATAAAACAACAAAAATATGAGGAGTAGGATTTATATAAATTCTCTGCAATGTCCCTTGCAGAATTTTTTCCCTTTTCTTCAACTAATTTGTTGGACATCTAAAATAAAGATTGAAACTGAACAATTCACTATTGATGGCAAAGTGTAGGGAAAAAAATATTTTGTCAATTCCACAGCATCAGGCATTCAGAAAAAACTCTTTTAAATGTCTTACCTGGTTTTGCTTCATACTCTGAATTGTAATGTGTTGCTGAAGAACATACAGCATGTTAGCTTTGTTACTGACAGTTGTAGTGCATCCATTACGGAGTTTGCTCGTTTAATGCACCCTCACACCAGGTCTTAATTTACATCATATGATTAAGTAAGTTCTCAACTTTTTTTCTTTTTTTTTTTTCAGGCAAAGATCATGTTTTTCCATCTCTTTACCTGTAACTCTCTATATATTTTCAGCCTGGAAGTTATAAATCTATATAAGAAGTTGCTTAGGAGGCAAAAAAACAAGTTAATGTACCCATCCTCCCTGACCAATCCGTCACTGCACCTCCCAGTAGCACATTAATGGCATGATACTACTAGAAAAATGTGAGCTGCATAGAACAATAAGCATTTTTCCCGTCTTTGGTTCATCATCTTCATCAAAATTGAACTCCTGAGCATGTGTGAATACCCTGCCATTACCTGTAAAGTGCCCTTTGTTTTGTTTCTAACATATTAATGATAATATTATGAACAATAGGTAACATCTGACTTTCCTATCTGCATTTGCCTGTTGATATATCTATCACTGAAATGTGGAAATGTGGAAATGTAGAGATGAAGGAGAAAGAAGGGGACTCGTAGCAGCAATTCCTATGCAAAGCATTGATTTATCTTGAAAAAATGTCTCACCTGCTCCAAAATTGGAGTTCGTAGCATGAAATAGCTATCCCTTCAAATGCTAGTAAGTGACTGAAAGGAAAACTTCAAATTTCCTCCTCCCTTTCTTTTGGTAGTACATATTAAGCATTTGGTTTATGTTGCTATCAGTTACCTAAAGGAAGCACTTCAGAGTTGTAAGCATATATGAGCATGTACATTTTAGCAGTTTAGTAATTAAGCTGGCATTATAATGCATGTCAGCAATCACAGCAGGCTTCGATGGAGAGCGTTATTACAATAGATATTGAAAGAACACTAGGGTGGCCGTCACAGATTAGCAGTACTGGCATTAGCAAATGGACATTGTGGGCTCAGGTAGGAAAACGCAGTTTATTAATTAGAGTAATGATAATGCTGTTAGCTCCCTGTGGTAGCTAATTATAGGTGCCAGATAATGTTGATGCATTTAAGTATCTGTTGCTGCTTTCTGTTACAGTCCTAGAATACAAAGCTGCACTGTACAAAAAATGTTTAAAATGAGAAAGCAGATCTTTAAAACAGATCTGCAGAACCCTGAAGCAGAATTTAACAAAAACACTCTAAACAATAGCATACGATATTTATAAATTAGCATAACTGTTCCTAAGAGGGCTGTGAATCTCTAAAACTAAGTCTTACTGGAACACAAATTAGCCATAAATCCTTGACACAGAGCAAATAGGACAGGGACAGGTTAATATTCAAGGGAAAGCATTTTGCCTCAGTTTGCTGTGCTGATCACAGAATCACAGAATAGTTGAGGGTGGAGGGCACTTCTGAAGATCACCCAATCCAAACCCATGTTCAAAGCACGCTAAGCTACTGCAGGTTGCCCAGGCCCATGTGCAGTCAGGTTTTGTAGGTCTCCAAGGATGGAGACCTGACAGCCTTGCTGGGAAATCTGTTCTAACGGTCAATCACTGTTAAAATAAAAAAAAAAAAAAAAAAAAAGTTTTTTCATATGGTTAAACAGTTTCTTCCATTTTAATTTGTGCCACTGCAGAAATGATGAAAAGTGGATTCTTCTCTTCAGGCTTGTCATGGTTAAACCCCAGCCAGCAGCTAGGACCATGCAACTGCTCACTCACTCCCTGCACAGCGGGATGGGGAAAAGAATCAGAAGAGTAAAAGTGAGAAACTTGTGGGTTAAGATAAAAATAGTTTAAAAGGTAGAACAAAAGCTGTGCATGCAAGCAAAGCAAAACAAGGAGTTCATTTGCTCCTTTCCATTGGCAGGCAGGTGTTCAGCCATCTCCAGGAAAGCAGGTCTCCACCACGCCTAACGGTTACTTAGGAAGACATTACCCCCTTCCTTCTTCTTCCCCCAGCTTTATATACTGATCATGACATCACACGGTATGGGATATCCCTTTGGTCAGTCGGGGTCAGCTGTCTTGCCTGTGTCTCCTCCCAGCTTTTTGTGAACTCCCACACTGCTTGCTGGTGGGGTGGTGTGAGGAGCAGAAAAAGTCTTGAGTGCTTAGCAACAACCAAAACCATTAGTGTGGTATTAGCAGTATTCCCATCCCAATCCCAAAACATAGGACTATTCCAGCTGCTAGTAAGAAGGTCGACTCCATGCACCACCAGAATATCAAACCAACTGTTTTCTAGGGCTCAAACGCTTGCAAGAAAGTCTTAACAATTCCCTCTGCAACCTTAGGAAGAACGTTTTTAGCATATCTGAGCCAAGTCCTGTCAGGAGCTCTTGATCTCTGTTCATATTATCACCTTGCTCCTTATTACATTTTTCCCAAACTCTACTTTGCAAATATCCTCCCCCAGCTGGGCATCTTCTGTTGCCTTTATGAAGAGGAGGAAAGTTCCTCTCCTTGGTCCTTCCACCTGGCCTAGAGTGAAGCAGCTGAGAGAAAACAGACAGCTCTTTGCTACGCAGTTATAGTCTGATGGCAACACTCTATTGTTAACCCTAATTACTCTGTTTGCATCAGTGAGCAAATGAACATAAACCTTTCAGGATGCTATATGAGAAAGAAGTAATGCCTTTGACACTTCTGACTTAGCATGCTGAATACTTTGAGTATGTACTTGGATAATTTGTGATGTTGAATTATAACACTGATCATCTAATCATCTCCAGACCTCTTGGAGTCCATACTTTGAAACAACTTCTTGATTTTGCTGTGAAAAAAAGTGAGTTGTCATTTCTGAGCTGTTTTTTGTTTAAATGGAGTTTTATTAAGCCATTCTGGAAACAAATGAAAGTGGATTGAGTTATTAGATTATTGAAAAGAAAAACAAATTTCTGAGAAAAGATAGCGTATGAATTTATGAGCAAATTAGAAAGATAACTTATGCATGTATGAGCACCAAGATCCCTTGGCACAATAGACAATAGTGTTCCAAACAAGCTCTTATTGTCTGCTTCAGCAATCATGTGCATGGTGAAGGGTTCCTAAGTACTCATTGACTTGATAGCAGCTTCAAAAAAGTCTATTTGGTCAACAAGTCATGCTTCTGTAGATTTGCATAATAAAACATAAAAGCTTCCTAGGAAACACTAGAATCTATTAGGTCAACCATCATTTAATTCTGCCACATGGGATTCATTTCACTTTAAACTTTCCTGAATTCCTTTTTTCAATGTGTGTGAACGGGTTTATGCATTCACTTATTTTGAATTTTTCCTGCACCAATTTATGAAAGAAAGGATATAAGATATTAAAGCACCGCAAAATATGAAATGACTTCCCTTTTTCATTATAACAACTTCCATAAAGCACTACGTGTTTTCAGGTGTGCAAATACTAGGACTGATGTTCATGTGTCAGAGGATGTGTCAGAGAACAAACACTTGATGAAGATGACTGAAAAGGATTATCTCACTTGCAGATTAACAGGAATAAAAAATGAATTACATTCAAACCTTTTCTGTGTAACAGCATGTTAAGTGGAAATATCAGGAGAAGGTAAAAGAGATAATTTGAACTCTGTTGGGTGGGCAGTGAAAAATGGCTGAAGAAACAGAAATGCACAAAGGTATTTGGTAACTAGGGTTAGTATGGAGAAATTCTGAGAGCAACCAAACACTTCAGAAGAAAGAAGTTATATCATGTGCTTGGTGGCTACATGTGAAAATGCATAAATCTTACAAACTGCAGAAGCCTTTAGGCTAGTTAGAGTAGTGAGACTAGTCACAGAATCATAGAATCATAGAATGGTTTGGGGTGGCAGGGACCTTTAAAGATCATTTAGTCCAAGCCCCCTGCCATAGGCAGGGTCATCTTCCACTCAACCAGGTTGCTCAAAGTTCCATCCAACCTGACCTTGACAACTTCCAGTGATGAGACATCAACAACTTCTCTGGGCAACCTGTGCCAGTGTCTCAACACCCTCATTGCAAAAAATGTCTTCCTTATGTCCAATCTAATCCTACCCTCTTCCAGTTTGAAACTGGTGCCCCTTGTCCTGTCATTACAGGCCTTAATAAAAAGTTTTTCTCCATCTTTCTAATAAGACCCCTTTATATATTGAAAAGCTGCAATAAGGTCTTCCTGGAACCTTCTCTTCTCCAGGTTGACAACCCCCAACTCTCTCAGCCTGTCCTCATAGGAGAGGTGTTCCAGTCCTCTGATAATTTTCATGGCTTTCTTCTGGACATGCTCTGAAATGTCCATGTCTGTCTTGTATTGGGGACCTCAGAACTGCATGCAGTACTCCAGGTGGGGTCTAACGAGAGCATAGCAGAAGGGTAGAATCACCTCCCTTGACCAGCTGACCATGCTTCAACCCACCCATAATCCAGGAGGAAGCAGTCAATGATCTGCTTCTGCACCTAGACACAAACAAGTCTATGGGGCCGGATGGGATTCACCCAAGAGTACTCAGGGAGCTGGCAGGAGAGCTCACCAAGCCTCTCTCCATCATTTATCAACTATCTTGGTCAACAGGGCAGGTACCAGATGACTGGAGGGTGGCTAATGTGACACCCATCTACAAGAAGGGTCGGAAGGAGGATCCGGGGAACTACAGGCCTGTCAGCCTGACCTTGGTACCAGGAAAGATCATGGAGAGGATGATTTTGAGTGAGCTCTCACGGCAAGTGCAGGGCAGCCAAGGGATCAGGGCCAGCCAGCATGGGCTTAGGAAGGGGAGGTCCTGCCTAACCAACCTGATCTCTTCCTATGACCATGTGACCCGCCTTCTGGATGCGGGCAAGGCTGTGGACGTTGTCTATCTGGACTTTGGTAAGGCCTTTGACACTGTCCCCCACAGCATTCTCCTGGAGAAGCTGGCGAATCATGGCATAGACAAGTGTACTCTTCACTGGTTAAAAACAGGTTGGATGGCCATGCCAAGAGAGTTGTGATTAATGAGGTGAAATCCTCTTGGCGGCTGGTCACCAGTGGTGTCCCTCAGGGCTCAGTTTTGGGGCCAGTTTGGTTTAATATCTTTATCAGTGATCTGGATGAGGGGATTGAGTGCACCCTCAGTAAGTTTGCAGACGACAGCAAACTAGGTGGGAGTGTTGATCTGCTTGAGGGTAGGAAGGCTCTACAGAGGGACCTGGACAGGCTGCATTAATGGGCCACGGCCAGCTGTATGAGGTTTAATAAGGCCAAGGGCCGGGTCCTGCATTTTGGGCACAACAACCCCAAGCAACGTTATGGGCTTGGGGAAGAGTGGCTGGAAAGCTGCCCAGCAGAAAAGGACCTGGGGGTGCTGGTGGACGGCCAGCTTAACATGAGCCAGCAGTATGCCCAGGTGGCCAAGAAGGCCAACAGCATTCTGGCTTGTATCAGCAATAGCATGGCCAGCAGGAGCAGGGAAGTGATGGTGCCTCTGTACTCGGCACTGGTGAGGCCTCACCTCGAGTGCTGTGTTCAGTTCTGGGCCCCTCTGTACAAGAGGGACATTGAGGTGCTGGAGCGTGTCCAGAGCAGAGCTACCAGGCTGGTGAGGGGTCTGGAGAGCAGGTCATCTGAGGAGAGGCTGAGGGAGCTGGGCATGTTTAGCTTGGAGAAGAGGAGGCTGAGGGGAGACCTCATTGGCCTCTACAACTCCCTGAAAGGAGGCTGGAGAGAGGTGGCTTTTGGCCTCTTCTCCCAGGTGAATAATGACAGGACCAGAGGAAATGGTCTGAAGTTGCGGCAGGGGAGGTTTAGATTAGATATTCGGAAGAATTACTTGACTGCAAGAGTGGTCAGGCACTGGAACAGCCTGCCGGGGGATGTGATTGAGTCACCATCCCGAGAGGTATTTAAGAAACGTCTAGATGTGTCACTTCAGGGCATGCTTTAGTGGCAGAGATTGTAGGGGTTGGTGGTTTTTTGGGTTTTGTTTTTTTTTGTGTGTGTGTGTGTGTGTGTGTGTGTGTGTATGGTTGGACTCGATGATCTCAAAGGTCCTTTCCAACCATGAAGATTCTATGATTCTATGATTTTGATGCAGCCCAGGATGTGATTGATTTGCTGGCCTACAAAAGCACATTGCCCACTCATGTTCAAGTTTTCATCCACCAGTATCTCCAAGTCCTTCTCCACAGGGCTGCTCTTGATCCATTCATTCCCCAGTCTGTATTGATGTTGGGGATTCCCCTAACCCAGGTGCAGAACCTTGCACTTGGCATTGTTGAATTTCATGAGCTTTGCATGGGCCCACTAGTCAAGTCCGTCAAGGACACTCTGGAGAGTCCCCTTCCTATCCAGTTCCAACTTTGATAAGTGCCTCTGAGAGGATCTAATGTTGGCCAGAAGCTGTCCCTTTGTCAGGATGTGTACTGAGCATAGGACACAACTTCATATGCAAGGCCTGGTTGTGTCCCGATATGACTGACATCTCTCCATGAAGGAGAGCCAGTCTCTAGTGCTCTGCAGTTTGCTTTTGTATTGTTAAATTAATCCAGCTGAAAGTTAGTCATTAGTTATGTATAAAGATATCCTCATTAAATAAGCTGAGAAAGGGAAAATTAGAAATTTGTGAGGCTTGACCAAATACCTAACTCTTGAAAAATTTTATTTGGTTCCAATTTGAACAAGAATTAAAATGCTATTAAGGCTCTCTAGAGGCTACTAAATCCCACCTAGTGTATCCAACATTTTTTCCCTCAGTAATTTTTAAATAGAAAAGGCTCACCTGAAGCATCTCCCAGGAATGCTATGCATGGAAGAGCTGTCTTTATGAAGTGCACAAGAGAATTGGGTAGGAAACAGTGCATGCTTGGAAGGGATCCTTGCCAGCAAAATATAAGCTCTGTACTTGCCAGAAGGATCTAGAAAAAATAATTAAGAAGCAAACAAAAAGATATACATAATTTATTAAAGAAAAAAAATCTTACTGAAGTATTGAAGTGAGAAATAAAACTATTTTCCGAACAATATTTTCCTTTGAAAACCATTAGTCAGTTGTAGCATCTAGGAAAATTGGACATGCCTACCTGTAAACCCAGGAAGTAAGGCTTTGATGCAACAGCTACTCAGCTTCTCTTTATTAAACCACATGATTAGCAAGACAGAGAGGTTTAGATCCATGTTTTATATACTTTATGGTTACATAGCTAGGGGTTAAGTGCCTGTGTGGGGACGTATTATGTGTTACTAATAGAGTCCTGGTCAACAACCTCTTGTCACAGAAAACAGAGACAATGGTTGTGGAATCAACTGCGAGCATCTATGTGAACAGAATAAAACGTGTTTAGAAACAAGAGAAGACGTGGTGGGACACTTGGTATGCTTTACAGACCACCTAGAAGTAAGAATGTTGAAGTGACAAAGAGAGTTGCAATGGAGGTTATGCGATGGAGAAAAGATGAAATGTTGGTGGCAGAGAGAATGGAAAAAAGAAAATTTCTAATTTTTCATTAATGAAATAAAGCAGAGAGGGGGAGAGCACTGTTGATTTAACTAGTTTGAGCTAGAGAAAGAAAGCCTTAAGATCATAGACTGGAAAAAACAATTCAGTGTTGTCTGGGGAATACAGTACATGTTTTTGGGTGATCACAGACTGGAAAAAACAATTCAGTGTTGTCTGGGGAATACAGTACATGTTTTGGGGTTTTTTTTTGTGTGTGTCTTTCATTCCCTGATCCTAGATCATTCAGAGCTTTGTAAATTTAGCCTTTTTTGCAAACTGTTGACTACACTGGAAATCCAAGGATCATCCCAAATTGCTTTAGGTAATTTCAACCTGAGGTTAAAACAGGCATTTCTGACACTCAGATGTGGGACAGAAGAAACCACTGTGCACTAAGGGCATTTCCCCAGAGACCCAGCTTCAGTGCTGCTTGGATAAATAATTCTGGTTTTATGGACATGTGCAGTAGCAGCCATTTCAATACGTCTGTGCCTTTATGGATGGAGAGTTAGGTGCTGGACTATGCAAAAATCTCGTATGTAAGGATGAGTTTTACATAGGCAGCTGCAGGTAGGAGCAGAGTAGGGGTTTGTGTAGATAGTCTGACGTTGCTTTTTAGATGCGTTACTTGTGTGAGATGTGAGGCGCCAAGCAAAACTACTTGAAAAAGTCCAGATTTGGGAATGAGATTTAATTGTCACCTTAAAAAGAACAAGTTTTCTTCTTAAGAAAATATATAAAGCACCCCATCTTGGTTGCATACCCAATGAAGTACCATAGAAACCTGGACTCCTAGAATGGTTCAGGTTGGAAGGGACCTTAAAGATCATCTAGTTCCAACCCCCTGCCCTGGGCAGGGACACCTCCCACCAGACCAGGCTGCTCAAAGCCTCATCCAGCCTGGCCTTGAACTCTTCCAGGGATGGGATTTTGACAGCTTGCCTGGGCAACCTGTTCCAGTGCCTCACCACCCTTACAGTAAAGAATTTCTTCCTGATATCCAATCTAAATCTACCCTTTTTCAGTTTGAAGCCGTTACCCCCTGTCCTGTCATTACACTCCCTGATCAAGAGTCCCTCCCCATCCTTCCTCTAGGGCCCCTTTAGGGACTGGAAGGGGCCTACGCTATAAGGTCTCATCGGAGCCTTCTCTTCTCCAGGCTCAAGTAGCAACTCTTTGTACTGCCAAGAGAAAAAAACATCCCTGATCAAGTCCAGAGTGAATAAAGGTATCTCGAATTTTGTCCAAAAACCTGAAGACTGATACCCAGTTAATAAGGCAAATGAAATCATCTTGCATATTTGCAGTGACGAGAATGTTTTTTGCACTTTCACATCTATAGTTTTCCTCCTCTTTAAGGCTAACAGAAGTGTCAGGGAAGGACAAATATACAGCAGACATGAGATTTGCATGGAAAACACTGCAGTGGAAGGAAAGCAGAGCTGACTTTTATTTGATGCAGCTGCTGAGTTATTCAAGGACATCGCCCTCTGGCTGCACTGTCATCAGATACCTTTGAAAGATCCCCAGGGTGAATGACAGAGTGGGTCAAGAATGACCCAGCTCAATTCCCTTTTTATTGTTTTTCATTGTAATCTGATTATCTGGTGCTACCATGTGTCAAAGTGACATTGTTTGACAACTGCATCAAATTCACAGGAGCACAAGAGTGTGTAAGGAAAAATATGTGCTTCATTCAATCCTTTCAACCTGCCTTGGGGATTCCAAGGCCTTTTTGTTTGTTTGTTTGGGTTGTTTTTTTTTTTTTTTTTTTTTTTTTAATTTTCTTCTTTCTTTACCAGTGCAAATAACTAATGGCTTGAATAGCCTTGATTAAAGACCACACTCCGGAATGTATGACTTGTCAAGTAACTGGGTAACTGGTACAGTCATAGGCTGAAATCAGGAAATCAGCCTTAATTTTCACATTTAAGTACTTGATTACCAGTGCATGTGGAATCTACTGGAAAAGTGGGAATATGGATTACCTATTGATTAAAGACAGCTTTGAAATGAGTGATGATGTTCTAGCAAGACCATGCAAATTTGGCTATATTTTTATGACTAGGGAATAATTTATAAAATGTCTTTATGTGGCAGGAGTTCATTTAAGGTTCTTTGTAATGATCAGATTCCTATTTTCCTTCAGTGCAGGACAGAGAACTCAGAGAGCAGAGGGAATGGGTTTAAGGAAGAGGTGTGATTTTAAGGGAACAGTCAGAAGCTGCTGCAGGCACAGGCCGAGAAATCCAACGCAGAACATAAATTATTTACCTGCAGCCACATAATCGGGGTCATGCTGGAAGAGGCACCCAACAAACAGCAAGGTGCTATGAGAGGTGCTGTCAACATTGCCATTATTAGACTGTCTCTCAATTTGTGCCCCAGCATGTGTGTTGGCTATTGTGCTGCTGGAGGTGATGTCTTTCAGATGAGATGGAAAATGAGGTTCTGACTACATGTGGTCACTAATGATCCCATGCCAGCCTCTGTAAGAGCAGGAGATAACCCAGGTGTCCTGGAAGAGCTTCGGTTCAGATAATTACATTTTGCTGATCTAAATTTCACCTGTGGTTTCAATTAGATATGATGTTCTTAACTTGCTGCACTGACCTGTTGTGCAGGTTCACTGTTATGGATAAGGTACTGCCATTTCAGGGAATGTGAGTCCTTACGTTTGGAATAAAATTTCTTAATATGAGAACAGTCCCATTTTTGCTACTATAAGGAAACATTCATTGACATTTTGAAGAATGGCATGGGAAGGACAGTTGACAACCAATGAAAAATGGAAAGGGGAAAATTCCAGTAAATTATGATTGACTTATTTTCCAACAGGCTAATAAAATAAAATATGACATGAATTAAAAAACGCTGTCAGACCATGAAAAACAGAATGTGTGCTACTGAAGAAAAAAAGAGCTTAAGCAGGCTCCTAAGCCTCCAAGTATAATTCTGGCTTGTATTTCTAACTTAAATCACCTGAACCCTGGCAGACAATGTGGTAACACCATGGCAAAAAAAATAAGTGAATACAAATAATAAATTGGGTATTTGCCTTCCTTGCAAACACATGACAGAATGCTAAATGCAATTTAGCCCAGCCCTAAATATGGCCAGAAAGGCTGAATCATGACAAATTTTATTAAACTTTAATGGGTACACGTGAACGATGTGGTGGCATTTGCTTGAAGTTCATGCTGAGAGGCGAGATCTGTGCTCGTGTATGCAATTCCTTAGCTGTTTCTTAAATTGGTGTCTTTAGTTTGGAAAAACAGGTAATAATAGGTGTGTCAAAAATACCATAAGGTACATAAGAGACAAAAAGAAATCTAGATGCCACAGTACTGCCAAGGGAGACCAAAAGGCATCAGCAGTAAATTAGATTGAGCAGTAGCTTGTAGCGTGTCACTACAGAAAACATGATTGAGAGCTGTGTATACAGAGGTGTCATGTCCTTGATAAGATTTCTTTGAGCTTCTCTGGGTAGTACTTTGCATCTGAAACACAGTGTATAGACTGTTCCTGTCAATAACCAGTGGGGGAACCAAACAACAACAAAAAAAAACCTTAATCAAGTTAGCAGCTGTTCATGGAAGGGGCTGGAAATGGTTTGTGATTAAGAGGCTGAAATGACTGAATAATGAGGAATAATTAAAAGGCTAATTTATGACTAAATATTTAATTTTGATGATGGAGGTCAATGGGAGTTTCATCATTAACTGTGAAGGAAGATGTATCAGCCTCAGGAGTAGGATATTTACCATTATTTTTACCATCACCTTACCGTATATTATTCTGTCATTTATGAATAATAAGCAAAAAAAAAAAAGATTTTTGTATGACTTCTGTGATTGGAATAGAAGAGAGGGGACCTTTGTTCAAAACAAATCTTCCCAATGGTATTTCCTAAGGAAAGTGGTGGAAATGCAAGTGGTCAACATGTGTGTCAACTACAGCAGCCAGGGCACTAAGAAATGGGTTAACGAAGGTGAAACCTGCAGCAGCTAGATGGTCGAACATGACTGTATCTCCTCCAGGATTATTTTATATGAGTTTCTGTGATTAATTCAGCATCAAAGTTCATTGTTGCCCTAGAGACAACACAGTATCTTTGTCAGCTTTATGTTCTTTAAAGCAGCTGGAGTAAGTTTGGGAATTACCATGCTGCTTTTATTGGTGTATCAATGGAAAATTTTCTTCCAGATTTAGTGATTGATGGTAATTTCAGCAAGGTGATTTTTCTTAAAGCTATACTTCTGCATTCCAAGAAAAATCTAGAGATACTAATTTTTATTTACTTGTATTTGCATAAGACTCATCTGACCTGACTTTAGATTTTTATGGTATATCCACTCCATCTGAACCAGTAACCTGGGATGGCTTTATGGTGAGGGAAGAGGGGGAAAATCCAGATTCATCTGATACACTGCAGATTTTTTTTTTCTTAAAATAAGAAAAATAAAATGCTAGAGTTATTAATCCTTTGTACTAATTATAGATTCCCATTAACTAGCTCACATGTATGTGAGATAAAGTGACTCCTTCCCTTCAGACCCCAAAATATTAGCTCATATGACTAAGGCTATGGCATCTCCTTCCTCGAAGATATCCTGAATTAGAGTGGATAAGGTCCTGATCAACTTGTCCTAAATGGACTTTGGGCATGAAGTTGAACTAAATGACCTCTGGGGATCTCTCCAAACTCATGTGGTTCCGTGAAATAAGTCATACTAACTGGAAGCAGAGAT
Source organism: Chroicocephalus ridibundus (assembly GCF_963924245.1). Taxonomy (NCBI): domain Eukaryota; kingdom Metazoa; phylum Chordata; class Aves; order Charadriiformes; family Laridae; genus Chroicocephalus; species Chroicocephalus ridibundus. The sequence goes on from NC_086284.1 coordinate 4,452,930, forward strand.
TCTGAGAACAGAATTAGCATTTTAGCACATCAATACTTTCATAATTCAGCAAAAACAACGTGAAGGGCGTATTTGACTGTTTCTCTGTCATTACTTCCTCTAGTTTCATCAAAAGAAAGCATGAAACTGACCCTGTTTATATATTCGGCACATGCTGTTTATTTCCTCTGAGAGATAAAATTCAAGCTCCTCTGCTTTCATGCAAAATTTCATGCTGTCTTTCTTACCTACCCAATTTATTTCGTCATAAAACAATCCTTAAGACTCTTATTATTCACATGTTCCAAGTTGAGAACCATGTAAGAGACTTTATTGAACTACATTCTTGGTTTGGCAAACAGCTGAGCCTATTACTAAGTTGATTTGTTGACAAAATTAGACAAGGACAATTAGTTAGTCAGGAGGAGAAAAATAGGCTTCAAATTTCACCAAGAGCAAAAGGTGTATTTCAAAGAAATAAGTCCAAGTTCCTATTCAAAACATTGTTTAACAACCATGCTCTGTTCAACAGACCCTGAACAAATCCCTAGTGGTTCATAGAGTTTGTCTATTTAAATGCATAATAAATCATACATTGCTGAAAAGCAGGCATTTAGTTCTGGAAAAGATAGTAAACAAATCACATGAGAGATTTTCAGTTTTATGAAGAAGGGAAACCAACTGGGCTACATTTTTGCAACCAACTGGGCTACATTTTGATGATATTAATTTTATCTCCACATATTTCAACTTCTTTCTAGCACATATTTTACTACTGAAATTTGCTTTTACACAAAACAAATTGTCTTTGACCTCCATTATACAACTGGAGATTAGTGCCTCATTACACAAAGTATTCTCCACCTCATGTAAAGAAAAGACCATCACAGTCTCCAAGATTTTTCACCCACACAAATCTGCAGGCTTAAAAACTGTAAAATTTTGTTCCTGATACGCATAATGATTTTTGGAGTGAAAATTTTTGCGTGACAAAAGACTACAAGACTATTGAAGACAAAGTAGCTAAGGTCGTCTGAGTTTTATAATGTATACATTTAGCAAATAAACCTGACTGCTACAGCTGTCGATTATTTCTTTCATTATTACGCAGAAATGCAGGCTTTTCTTTTGACCAAGCGTTTATGCTTATTTTATTTTTCAAGTTGTGTGTGAACTAATGGTATGCTAATCAGGGTAATGATTTCAAAAATACACTTTAGTAATCCTTTAAATGCTTATTCATATTAATTGAGCTAAGAGGAAGTATATTATTATTTGTCATTAGAGTTAGAAGGCATACTTACTGCTGTCCCTCCTCTAATTCAAATTATTAAGGAATCTGTGATATAATAAGCCCAGCATCAAAGTTTTGACAATTAACACTAGTAATTCTTTCTCTCTTTTTTCTTTTTTTCTTTTTTCAAGAAAACCCAACTTTTTCCTTTTCAAGTGAATGGAATGTAACAGTGACAGAGAAATGTAAATGCCTCTTGCTGTCTGATTCAAATAAATGAAAATATCAAAAAGATAATACAGCTCCAAGAAGGTTTATCTTGTAGTTCCTGCAGGCTTTTGTTTTCTCCTCAAGAAAAATTGATAATGATGATCAGGATTCTCTTGAAGTTACTGTTATGAATATATTAGAGTTAGAACGGCTCAAAGAACCTTGAAGTCTCAAATGAGTTTTTGAAATCAGTAGGAATCTTCCCATTAAATTTGATAGCTGTGATTTACATTGCATGGTGAACAGGTGTCCAGCCTTTTGTAATTTTAATTCAAGATGTTTTGGGGAAGATAGGGAAAGGGTTTGAAAATCAGTTCACGGCTTTCATTCTTACTGATGTGAGATCTCTATGAAAATTATTGTAACTCTTTATATAGCCATGGATTCATGCAGTTTAACATACAGTTTAATATATAGTTTTATGTATAGTTAAGGTAAGAAACATCAGTTGATCATGGTCACATGGTCTCTGCTTCATGGTCACAGACCTCAGAACTTCACTTGGCTGACCTGTGCCAAACTTAGCATCCCCTCCAGGCAAGGTGTATCCTTCCACCTTGGCGCTAAGGCTCTGCTATTAGCTACATAACTGAAGTTTGTTAGCTCACCGAGATGAAAAATACCAGCATCTTGCCTACCTGTACCCATGGATAACAAAGCCAGAATTTTGGTCCTCTCCCTCTCCCATACTCTAAACCTGGAAGCAGGTAGTGTCTCCAGGGAGATATATCTTTCCACTCAGTCTCCGTGGCTATTTATAGGTCTGTTTTGCGCAGGCCGTGAGATGTCTAATGCTTTTACCAGCGAAGTCTAGTTGGTGACCTCTGGGCAATAATATGGTAGATGTTTCTTCAGCTGTTGTAGCTGGAGGATGCAAACCACCTGGTATTATGGTGCATCTTCTGGATTGAAGCTTGGTAAATCACAAGCAGAGCCTTTCTCATATCCATCATCCCGTGTCCTAGAGATTGGTAATTCACCTGAGACACTGGACTTCTTAGTTCCACCTGAGATATTTGTGTTTGTATCTGTTATCAGCCAGGTAAATGCTTTAATCAGTATTCTGATATGTGGACTGCTTTTTACTTCTAAATGAAAACATTGCCTGGGATAAGCAGTAAATATTCACATCTATGAAAACAGAAAAAGTGGCAGTGTAGCTAATTCTATAGCCTTTTAGTTAAAGCATATAGAAAAGAAGAGATATAGAGATCAGTTCAGGTTCAGTAAATACTTCATATAAAACTACAAATATCCACTATTTCCTTAGAGATATGGTTTAGTGATGGTTTTTGTCAGAGTTAGGTTGATGGTTGGACTAGATGATCTGAAAGGTCCCTTCTAACCTAGGCAATTCTATGATTCCATGATTCTATGATTTTTCTGTATCTCATGGGATATTTACTTCTTCCAAACCAAAAAAAACCCAAAAAAACCCAAACCAAAACCTGTAGAGGCTGGCTAGGGCAGGAAGTATTTTATAATATCGTAACTAATAGACATACATTAGACATGCAACCTGCATGACCAGTTCAGGAGAAATGGCTACCTGCCTATCTTCAAGATATGATCTGTAAGGGAGGACTGGTTTCTATTCCAGTCTCCAAGGGAAACTTGATGGTTGTGAATCCAGAGGTGACAGAGCATATCAGGGAGACTGTCATCTCCCAAGCATTTTGAGTTGGTTCATCTGCACTCAGCTTGCCAGTGGATTCCACAAGGCAGTAGACAGTAATTGCTGGAGGTTTTGGCGTTGTTTTAGCTCTCCTTCTGTGAGTCTGGACATTTATTACATCAGTCAAATTTAAAAGGCTCCTGCTTTCTGTCTTGGAGATCTTAGTCCAATATTTGTAATGATAAAGGTGTTCTGCACATTTACATGAACAAAAGCCTGTAGAATCAAAGCTTTCTGTAGCTGTGGGAGTGAGAAATACAAGAGGGATTTCCAATACTTTAACATAAACAGCAATTCTATCTGCATCCTCAAAATCTGGCACAAACTAAGATATGATGGTCAAAAAGCATTCTCAGAATAATTACTGCAGATTGAATGGGATGACAGAATGATGTCTGTTATGTTCAGAATCCTTCTGTGTGAAGGGGAATTTACATTTTATCTCTACGTAATTGATGAGACGTGAAAATCTCCTTTGTATTTTTCTGGCTTCTGTAATTCTGTTTTTCTGTTTACTTGCTGTAAAAATCAAATAAATACTACCTAGTATGTAATTAGAGTTCACATGATTATTGTCCCCATTATGATGCATTTTACTGAAATTCATTAGACTCAATTTTTATGATACTGTATAGCTAGCTATTAAGGAACATGGCAATGAAATTGCATGGCTAACAGAAAATGCAGTCCTGTCATTACAGATTGGTAGATAGATAGGTCAGTAGGCTTCTGTGCCAAGGCAGTGATTAGCTCTTTTGATATACGTATGCATCAAGTTTCCTTATTGCAATCAGACCCATTAAATTCAAAGGCCACAAGAAGGTGGTAAAATCAGAAAAAAAAAAAAAAAAAAAAAGAAAAAAGACAGCAGTGGTGCAAACGGGAAAGAAACAGAGAAGAAAAACTAGTAGTGAGGGGGACATTCACGGTTTTGGCCAAGAATGACCACCATTAAACCTACACATGGTGTGGTGCTGCAAGATTTCGAGGAGCTAGAATAATCTTCAAGGATCAATAGCAGAACAGAGAATAGTTCTTAAATCATTACAAAACTGTTACTACACATAAGGTGTTATGGGACCCTGTAACAGCATCCTCAATGAAAACTGTTTTAGGCTTCAGTGCTGAGAGTGTTTTGTTTATTTAACAGAACTCCTGTGAATAGTACTATTTATGTGATCATGTAAAAAAAAAAAAAAGAAAAAGGGAGGAACATTTGGAGTGGTGACTGGAAGCCTCAGACCTTATCTGTGGAAGTGCAAATGAGCTGAATGAGCCACGCATGGGGCTTGGCAGGGCTGACTAGCAGAGCTCTAACCCACCGAGATCCTCTCAGGTTTTTACATTGCCTGCTTTGACTGTAAGATATGAGCAGCTCCTACAGAGATAAACTGCCAAGTTCCTTCCTTCCTTCCCTTCCTTTTCTCTCTTTTAGCATGAAAAAGAAATACCTAACCAAGTAAACATTTGTGTTATTTCCCCACTTACACATCCTTTGCTTCAAACCATATTCCAGAACAGAAGCAGTGAAGAACACATGGGCTTCACAGTGCAAAATCAGAGTTCTTTGGATCTCTTGGAAACAAATTCCACCAGAAATATCTGTTTTCATATCTTCACACTTTCTTGAAAGTTGTAGACTTGTACAATATCATCCTATAATTAAACTTTCTTTGCAAAAATATTAAGAACAATTGCTTAACAGCTTTCGAACTAAGGAAAGGTGTTAGGGGGAAGTGAAGACTTTTCACGTGAAGAGCTAGTTCTTTTGCAGTGAGTCAAGAGAATAAGACAACCAAATTCTTCCTGACTGAAGTGATGTTAACACCAGAATCTCTGAAAGAAAAATAAAAATTGTGGCTAGTGAGAATCTTGTGTGACATACAGAATTAATTGATATGCCTTGGCTACTTTTCCCTAGAATCTCTTCTGGGGTTGGATCCACCTTCTATACTGCACTAAAACCTTTTCAGTGTCTACAAATACTACTACAATATCAGTCATTCTCCTTCACAGAGAAACAATCAGCATTAACAAATACAGTCATAGGTAATAATACAGACAAAAGGACAATGTGGGTGGATACTTAACAATTCATTTGCGCTCACAGTTTCACTAAGGTATTTTTGACTAAATAATTCATATTAAAATATCAAGAGGGAAAGAAGAAGAGAGGGAGAAACAAACAACACATTAAAGTCTCATAAATAAACAAATATAACAATCACAATGCTAATTATCCATATGATCACTGCAATTCTCAACAGGCTGATTTGGTTCGAGTGGAGCAGAAACAGATGAATTATCGAATTGCATTTGATTTACTTTGCTTCTCATAAGTGTTGCCATTTGATCAGCAGTAATAAAATGAGTAAGTGCATGTATATAAAATATATATTTTTTGTCAATTCAGAAGAACACCGAGCTCTCCAAAGCAAAGATGTGCAATACTTAAGATTTCTTGTGCAACCATCTCAGTCACATGCTCAAGTAAGGGTGTCCTGATCATCTTAATGGGTTACCATATATCTGCTTACCTCATGATAGCGACTGCACGTACAATGTTAGGCCCTGACAAATGTGAAGTTATTCAGTTTGGCCCAGTCTGTGATGAGAAAGGTTTAAGGACAGTCAGGTTACATCTCATCTGTGAAGATTTCACAGGCATAGAGCTGATAAGTGAGGATTTGATAACTCTTCAAGTCGGATGTGTAACTGAGTGCTCTTTTCAGACTCATTGGGTGTTTGCATTATGAGATAATAATTTCTACCCTTTCTTTTGCCCTGTGCTAGCACTGCTTTGTTCATCGACTACACCTGCTCTGGAGGTGATCAGACAAGCCTATTCTTTACAAAATCCCAGCTTGATTCATCCAGAGCTTAAAAGACATATAGTAAAGGAATGAAAGAAGAGTAGAAGGTGAGATTACAATTTAAAGCGCCAGCTTCTGTTCCTAGCTGAAGTAAATTTTCCTTAGGTTACTGAAAAAAAAAAAAAAGTTTAAACCAAATTAAATTTGCTATTGCAAGGACAGTTTTCCTTTTCCAGCCTGATATTCTGGATCTCTGTTAGTGGTGTACTCACAGCTGCATCTAGATGTGGTTGGAATAGCTCTCTGAACAGAATTCACACTGCAAAAAGGCTACATTTGCTGAAAAAATAAATATGTAGAAGTCAGTTTGTAACCCAAGAAGGTTGATATGTTTGGTCATTTTTCATTAAAACCTCTAAACTCTAATCTTAATCTGTAAAAAGAGAAGGATAAAAGCACCTCACTGACCACGCGGTAAGAATAGTTACAGCCTGCAGCACAAAAATTTCTAGGGCTTTGAAATTGGAGAACATAAAGGCAGCCAACATTAGACAAACAATGCGCGTGTTCTGACTGAAGCATACTGGAGGGAATGTGAAATAAATTTGCCCCATATTAGAAAAAAATATAATCTTGCATAGTTCCTGTGTTCTTCTGTGTTGGACATGGAAACTAGCCAGACTCCTAAGGGCTAAGGAAGCCAGAGCTGCTAGCATGTGAGGTTTTTTTCTTGGAGAAAGCAGTCACAGTATGACAGACACTATAGAAATTAACTGTATACTATCTGATGACTAATTGCTAAAGATTAAGATAATATCCTGCAGTGTTAGTGATGTGAGAGCTGCTTCCAGGCTTATGACTAGCAGAAGTTGACCTTCTGATTTCACTTTGTGCTAACTAACCCCATCTCAGCTGGAAGAAAATGAAAATAAATGATTGGCATTATGCATTCAAGCAAAAGATTTCAAGGCTTGCTGTGCAGGGATGCCTCGCTGTTAACTACCCTCCATGCTCATTGCTCTGGAGTGTTGGGCATAGTCAAATATCAATGCTGAAGTTCTGTTTGGATAAGCACAGCTCAAATAATAAAATCTTATACACATATGAAAAGGAAACAAATCAACATCCCCTCTCCTGTACGAAAATAAATACCCCTAGATTTCCTACCTCTCTTCAGATGGAAACCCCATGATTTTACTTGCAATATGCAAATCACAGAGAAATCAACTAATATGGCATGAACCTAAGATATTGAATTGCAAATGAACGGGGTGTGCCAATGATTAAATTATTGTTCAAACGCACTTTACTCAGGACATGAATGGAATTTCTTCGGAAAATTCCATTTGGATGGGCAAGTTAAATTAGTCTTTTAGAGATGCCAGAGGCTTTATTCTTCATGACTTTGGCTGTTGTGTCATCATTTGTGCCTGTACAGTTCCATTTTATTATATTTATTTTCTTAGTAGTCCTTGTAAAAATAGAAATAATTACAGCAAATATTTCTAAGCAATAAAGAACTGTCCCACAAAACAAGAACAGATTACTGTTCTGAATTCCAAATTGCAGGTCATAGCTAATATTAAAAAAGACTGATTATTTCTATTAAACACACTATTCATTTCTAAGAATTAAATTTGTTTACATAATACTGTTGACTGCCCAAGGTAAAAATGCTGTTAATATTTAATTTGCAATTATATGAAAAGAGGTTACGTATGTGCATAAATGGTAAGCAATACATCTAACTGGTCATTTCTCTGGATCAATATACAGTATGAACATGCAGTTGAAAATATCTTCCAAAAAATTAGGACTTCATGAAGGGTAAAAATGCTGTGTTGGGGTTAAATATAGCTCTGGGGGAAACTGCACTGTTCAAGACAGTCATGACTTTTATAAGCTATCCTAAGCTATTGTTAGGATAAAGTTTTCTCATAATTTAATAATTTTCATTATTTCCATCTTAAAAATCACCATCAATCTAAATATGAAGGAAAACAAAACAAAACAAAAAGGATCAAATAAAAAGATTTAATTTCAAAAATTGGCTTTTTAATTTATTTTTAACAACTGCATAAAATAGCACAAATTTCAGATAAATTGTATTTGAAGCTAGCATTGGAACATTTTAGATTTAGAAAGCATTAAAGCGGCAAATTTCTGTTGGAAGAAGCTTGCAATGTGAGACTCTGCTCATAATGGTGGTCTCTGTAATGGAGTGAATGAATTAAAAGAAATTCAGGAAAAAAAACTTTCTTTGAAGTGGGACTCCTATTTTCCAGTCAAGTTTCTCTGGAAAGTTACTTCTTTCTTCTAGTTTTTCCCTGCTATATCTGAACAAAGCTGCATTCAAACCTTCCCTATATGCCCAGGAATTACAAATGTGGCCAAATGTTTGCAATATATTCTGATGTAGGAAAGGTAGAGGCTGTACTATTAAACCCTGCCCAATTGCCATTAAGAGCTAGAAGTATATTCTGAAAAAAAAAAAATTAAAAAATTAGCTGAGACTCTGGCATAGAAAGGGATGCGAGAAGCACACCTTTAACACCTTATCAGAGGCATATCTGCCTTATCATGTGCAAACAAACCTGAAGTGGTTCGAATCTGTTGTATATGGAACCTCAACGCCAGAAGAACACGTTTTAGAAGTTTCCAAATCAGCTGCATTTAGTTTAGTCATTCAGTACTGCATCTAGCTAGACCTGAATCATGTTGTTATAAATGACTGCAAGTGCGATATCAGCTTTTGGCAGTGGCAGCTGGCTCCTATCTATCTGTGAAGACTCATTTCGGAACACAAGGCAGGAGAAGAAAGAAGTAGGAGTATTCATGAAAGAAGACACTCTTCATGAATCCCTTAGGAGTAAGTCTGCAACTGAAGTTTGCCGTAGTGAATGTACAAAATGTAAAAATCTTGCTCACCCCTCTTCAGTTACCCACATTTTCAATCCACGTGCAGCATTTGTTTCTGACCGGTCTGAATGGCCCCCAAAGTGACCAAATTCTCGTCCCCAAAGTGACCAAATTCTCAGTATATCAATAAATATTTCCTCTTTTTTACTGCAAATTTACCACTACAGCAAATAATAATACCAAATTATCTTGTTTACTAGACTGCAAAAAATGGATGAGATGATCCCTTTTAATTCTTCTCTGTGTCGTCTTGAACACCTCCATCAGCTCTTCTAGATCTTATTTTACAAATTTAGTCAACTGAGTAAAGATTAAATTTCTGCACTGAACTGATTTTGTTCTTGCAATCCTAGAAAGCTATTTCTTAGAATGAGACAGCTAGGAGTAGGCAAGTCTTTGGAGCATGAGGTTGTATGTATATCATCATTGTTCTCCATGCATCCATTGAATTGAATTCCATAAAGTTCTATTTCAGTTAAATATAACAAAACAAAAGCAGGAAAAAACATATTGCATGCTGCTGTTTTGTAAACCTACTATACTGAGTCATTGCAAGATATCTTTTTCCTCATGCTTTTCAAATGTAAACATTTTTTAACCGTGAAATTGGTTTCCCTTTTTGGAATTAGGCCTTTGTTCTGGTAGGCATTCATGTGTATACAACATGTCCTTGTGAATAAACAAATTTTGAATTAACTGCTTACAAGCATTCCAAGTCTCAATCTGAATTTTCCTGGACATTAAATAAGGTTTTATTCTGAGTAGGAACCAACCTAGATCTTCATAATAAATCAAATAAATCCTTATAATAGTAGTTTATGAAATTCCAAACCAATTCCTAATAACCTTTCACTTCTCCTTTCCTAATTGTAATAAGGTGAACATCAGATTAAACATTCTAAAATAGCTGACTGCGGAAATTTATTGACTATTGACCATCTTTTAAAATAATCTGTGCAAAGAAGAAGAGCTGGTCCAACAAGTTGACAATACATAGCTACCCACTGAAATGATGATTCTTCATCATTTGTTTCAAGGCTTTGCCTTTCCTCAACTTTCTTGTGTAACATTGAGCCATCCCAGATTTACCAGGACACCTGGGCACTGAAGTCTTGTTGCATCCTAGAAAGACGCCTGTCTCCAAGGTAGCCCAAATTCTCTACAGTGTTAAGAAAACGGGGTGCCTGAGGACAGGATCCATAGAAGCCGCTTCAGAGATATCTTCTGCTTTTTATAGCTAATTATAACACAAAGATGGCAGTTTGGACTCTACCTCTTCTTTGGCATCCTTTCTTTGACTAGGTGTGCCTCTGCTCAGCAATTGGGCACTTAAGTCTTCCTGTTCAAGATCTAGAGGAACAGTGTGCTCTGATAATAATGGCCTCTTGTCCCTCTTCTCTTAGGTAGTGCATACCAATGTCAAAAAAACTTTAGGATTTTCTAGTTGTCTAAAAATCACATATATCAACCACTCAGTTTTCCAAATACCTTGTATTACCATATGCTATGTGTAAATCTGTAATTTCAAATGTTATCAGCATCCTCAAGTGTGATTTTTTTGGTGCAAAATGCTGTGTGGCTTTAAGGGAAACACTCTTCTGAAGATTGGCTCTTTCATTCTGGGAGGCAGAGGTGACTGTAGATGACTGGGTTGGGTTGGGTTGGGTTGTGTTGGAAGGTCTGTTCTCCATTCCTAGCACCATTGCAAGCCTGAAGGATTAAACAGGACAAAGAGCTTCGCTTTGATTTTCTCTCTTTTCCGATATAGGAAAACCAACTTCTCCTCTTAAAAAGCATTTGGATTTTATGGGTAAAATGCGCTAACATGATACATATTTCAGGTCTAAAATATTGGTTTATTAAATCGTTTTTCTTAGAAACAAATACATGCAAAATATAAAATATTTACTGTGAGGTGCCAGATTGTATGTAGAAATCAGAGTCCCATTTGCAATTCTATGGCCTAACGGCTGGTCAGAAAGACACATGTATTGAGAAGGTGTGCTTGAGAGAGAGAAGGAGTAACAGATAGTGACTCAAACACTGAATCTGTGCTCATTTGGTGAAGCTTAGGATGTTCACTTTATTTCTTCTTCCTTGAGGTTTTCTGTTGGGCAAACAATTAAATCATATGCCTTTACATTAAGATTGGTTTTCTCACAAATTAAATCTTGCCCTGAGTGAAAATTTTATTGAGAGTCAATAGCATTGCCTGCCCAGTTACTCCTAAATTCAATAGTGCTGGTCTGTCAATATCTTCCTACCCTGCTTTTCACTCTGGATAATTACACACTCTCCCTGAGGAATCCCCCAGCCAGTATCTCTCCATGGCTGCATTTTGTATTTCAGTGCTCAGAATATCTAAGATGCAGTTTTATGCTCTTTAGAGCTGGGTCTGAAAGAACATCCTGGGGGATGAGGTAATATTGAATACCAGACATAAAACTACGTGTAGAAGTAGTCAGCTTTGCAATGTTACTATCCTCATTATAGAGGATTCACACAAGAGCTTTGTCATGAATGACGACTGGAAAGTCTTCATTTAAGTGTTACTTTTGACTGGATGTGGATGTGTTGGTATCCTTTTCTAAATAAAATGTGGAGTGTCAATCTAACTCATTCGGGGCTTGTGAAATTTCAAATATGCCATGATTCATAATAAATAATCTTTTTGAGTTGCATCAAAAATATGCGATACACAACAGGTGCATATTGGAACCATTAACAAAGCTGCTGTAGAGACGAAAACTTACAAGTCAACAAATTCAGTTTTCTGCTATCACAGGCCACTGCACCATGTATTCCTATTCATAAATGAAAATAATTTTATGTTATAAACAGGATTTTTTTCTGCCTTCTCTACTGCAAAAATGGATCCTGACTGCTCTAATGCTTCTAATTATTTGGATTATATATTGAAGCTGCTGTTTGCTCCAGGAGAGGCAAGCATTTTATATGTCTTAGAATAGATGATATATATAATCCGCCCACTGATTAATTAGGAATTCTATAGTGTCTGACAATCAGATTTTCTTCCTCCTACTCTGAGTATGAGAGAGACTGTTACAAAAAAACCCAGTAATAATAGCGTTGCAAGGACACTCATTCCTGGTTGGAATACAGAAAAACATCTACAAATTCAAAGGGGTTTGGATTTGAAGAAAACAACAAATATACTAAGAAACTTTATATATATTTTTTTTTCTTTACAGTTTTTATTATTATAAATGTAGAAAGTCATTGCTTCTCCCTGGCAGTCCCTGCCAGAAGTGAAGCTGGAGAGCACCTTGGTATTAGTTGTAGCCCATTTTATGTTAATGAGAGGTGGCATTTATGCAGGGCTAACTGAAGGTGTTTGGGTAAATGAATAGTATGCCGGTAGGCTGTTTGGTTTGGTCATTTAGTATCCCTTTCCAGCTAAAAGTGAAAATGCTATACTGAATTAGAGCTGGCCTCTTCTTTTGTGGCCACTTGTGGTGTTTTAGAAGCATCTGTATACAGTCGAGACCAATTCTGACAGACCTAAAGGTCAGTAAAAGTTGCACTTGGAGCACACGTTCACACAGTAAAGCACTGTGTATATGAAATGAAATTTAAATGCTTTATTACATTACCTATTGTGAAATTCATATACCTGGTGCATACTCGGTGCCTATTTTTTTAAGCAAAGCTATTTTCGCACCCCATCACAACAGATCATAAAACGCAGATACAATTATGCCGTGTTGATTTTAATATCATGAAGGTGCTGAGATTGTTTCAAAAAGAGGAATTTAAAACTGTATGTGTTCTTGCTTTAAGATGAATGTGAATTTATTTTAGGTCAGACTCAAAGGAGTTGGTTCTGATTATTTTTAAACAACGGAAAGGTAGATTCTGTTTGTGGACTTGTTTGGTGCTTGAAGTGTGGAACTGTGGTTGCATTTGATAGCACTGATTTCAAATCACAAAAAAAATAGTTTCCAAATGTGGTGCGTTGACCCTGGCTGGACGCCAGCTGCCCACCAAAGCCGCTCTATTGCTCCTCTCCTCAGCTGGCCAGGGGAGAGAAAATACAACGAAATGCTTGTGGGTCGAGATAAGGACAGGGAGATCACTCAGCAATTTGTCACGGGCAAAACAGTCTCGACTCGAGGAAATTAATTTACTTCTTACCAACCAAATCAGAGTAGGACAATGAGAAATAAAAACTAAATCTTAAAACACATTCCCCCTACGCCTCCCTTCTTCCCATGTTCAACTTCACTCCCGATTTATCCACCTCCTCCCTCCAAGCAGCTCAGGGGGATGGGGAATGGGGGTTGAGGTCAGTTCATCACACATTGTCTCTTCTGCTCCTTCCTCCTCATGGGGAGGACTCCTCACACTCTTCCCTGGTCCAGCATGGGGTCCCTCCCATGGGAGACACTTCTCCACAAATTTCTACTACGTGTATCCTTCCAGTTCTCCGTGAACTGCTCCAGCGTGGATCCCTTCTGTAGCGTGCAGCCCTTCAGGAACAGACTGCTCCAGCATGGGTCTCCCACAGGGTCAAAAGTCCTGCCAGCAAACCTGCTCCAGTGTGGGTACCTCTGCCCACAGGGCCACAAGTCCTGCCAGGAGCCTGCTCCAGCATGGGCTCTCCACAGGGTCACAGCCTCCTTCGGGCATCCACCTGCTCCGGCATGGGCTCCTCCACAGGCTGCAGGTGGATCTCTGCTCCACTGTGGACCTCCATGGGCTGCAGGAGGACAACCTGCCTCACTATGGTTTCACCATGGGCTGCAGGGGAATCTCTGCTCTGGCTCCTGGAGCACCTCCTCCCCTCCTTCTTCACTGACCTTGGTGTCTGCAGAGTTGTTGCTGTCACATATTCTCACTCCTCCCTCCAGCTGCAACTGCTGTTGCACAGCATGTTTCCCCTTCTTAACTATGTTATCCCAGAGGCGCTACTGCCCTCGTTGATGGGCTCGGCCTTGGCTAGCGGTGGGTCCGTCTTGGAGCCGGCTGGCATTGGCTGTATCGGACATACATACTGGCTGTATGGGGGAAGCTTCTAGCAGCTTCTCACAGAAGCCATCCCTGTAGCCCCCCCATCTACCAAATCCTGGACACACAAACCCAATAGACCAAATCCACTAATAGCAAATTTTTCTTATAGTAGTTTGTGTAAATATTGTCTCATCTGGTTAATCTATCAAATATCGCAGCTAATTCTTTCCATAAAGCTAGGTAACTTCTTTTAAAGAATACTGCTTTTATTAGAAAAAAAAAATCTTTATCAGGTTATATCAAACTAGGCAAGCATGCTTTTAAACATTGTCCTTGATTGAAAACTATATGAATTATCATCACAAGAGAAAATGGTTGCTTATATGATTCTTTTGACCTTTCTGGAAAGTTAATGTGAGATCTTTGTAGTTTAATCATTAATCTTATTTTAGATGACTGACACCTCTATCCACTCCTATCCATAGCCAGTGTCATCTTGATAGACAAGTATTTCCCTAGCAATCCAGATACATAATTATGTACTACAGGTATGGCATAGAGGTTAATTTGAGAGTGGTTATATGAAACATTTCTTTTTAATGCACCATCACTGTCTAGAAATGTTATCTATTTTCTGCTGGTCTTCCTATTATTTCATCAAGTTTCTATTCAAAAAAGGAGGAAATATTCAGATGCTTAGTATGTAGAAGCATACTGAGTATGAAGGATTACTTCTCTGGCATTTATTTCATTCTTTGTGAATATACAATGTACGTTAATCTTATCGGGAACTTTGAATGAAACATCAGCATGGAATTTTTAACAAATTAAAATGAAGGGACAAGATTTTAAGCTAACCAACAAATTGCATCCTTTGCCAGCTTTATTTCTGTGAACAGCATGTCCTGTCCTGGAAATCTCTGCTTCAGGGCTGGGTATCCCAGGAGCAGTCCTAGGCAGAAAATGCCTTGACAATGAGATATTCCTGAGATTTGGGTTGAAGTGAAGTCACTTGATAGAGGAGTATAAGCCTCCAGCTTAACCCACAGGGGATGTAGTCTCATACAGAAGAGAGAGTTACCGTTATGGGGACAGTCCTCATTGCTCCATTGCGAGAGAAAACGTGATTGAGTAGGGAAAAGAGTGCCCTTAAATTTGCCTAGAAAGTGGAAAGAGCTGACAAAATTTCTTCCTCTCCTTTCCAGGACATATGTTGTTTTCTTTCCCCAGTTGCTGGTCAGCTGGGCTTTGGGCCAAAGTATTTCTTGTCTGTAAGATGCTGTTATTTAGCATGTTTTTAACATTGTCACGGCTCACTGCATGAAGAAGAGAGTATTTTCAGCATTTTGTGATCGAACTTTTCTTTTTTTTGGAGTGCATCCAGTTGGTATGTGGAAAAGGGAAAGAGAGCTGAATAATTTATTAAGGCAATAGTGCTTGGTTAGATTTTAATCATTATTATTGAAGGAGAGATCAATAAATCTGTGCTTTTACCCAGGATTTTGTTCTTTCCCTTAGGGAACCTGTCCTTCATTCAAAAACTATTGTGTCGTATGCTTTATGAGTTAAAATGGAGACATAATAAGAAATGACTTTTATTGCAATCTACCTATGAAATAATGCTGAAAGAGATCAATAGAACAATGAATAAAAAGTAAAGATCCATAAGGATGATTGATGTTAGCTCACTCCTGTCTTTTCTTCTGCTATATAACTTAGGCTAGGAGAAGTGTTTCAGTGTGAAGGTGAATATTATCCCCAGACTTTCTCCTTCTCTTATCACTCCCCCTCCGTCCCTACCCCCATTTCAATATATCTAAAATGAAAGTCAAGCTGCAAGCCATTTTCAAGCTTTACTGGTTATAGAAAAGAGGGTTTAGGGTGAAAAGCCTGATTAATTAGACTTAAGGATTCTCGTTCCAGTATTCAGTTTCATCTCTGTTTTCCAATACCATTGCAAAAAACCTACTTAGCTGTTAAGCATAAATAAAAATTTGAGTGTTGATGGTAGGATAAGATTATTTATTAAACCATTAATAAACAGATCAATGACTATTCCTCCTCTTCTACTCCAGTTTTCCTTTTCTAAATAGATAGTGATAGTGGTTGTGCTTTTCTTTTGGCTGCTATTTGTTTGGTTCATTCAGAGCTTCCAAACTGGCTTCCTCTGTTTGTTATTTATCTTTCTGGGCAACGCACTCGTCAATGAGATTTCTTCTTTCCCCACAGGAAGGCCTGAAGATACTACCATAATACAAGGTATTAATAATAATTTTAATCTTCTGGGGATCTAAATGCTTCTGGGGCAATAGGTTCACAAATGTAAGGCTCTTGATGAAGTCCACAGTCATTTTCCTTTGACCTACTTTGTACAGGAGTTCTTTCCTTCCCCTTCTCCACTTTCTTATTATAGAATTATAGGCAAATACCCATTATTGCAGAAATTTGAAAATTCCTACCAGCAAATTATAAGGTTGGAAAGATTTCAGGTTGGAAATGGAAAATGTTTTAGGGTGCTTATCTAGAATCTCAGATAAGCATCACTTTTAAGTGACAATTTTTTTTCATTTTCCTTCTCATTATGGGTGGAACCCTATCATCGCTCTTGGGTGATGAGGTTTCCATCAAATTACTGCATGGCACGTTAAGATCCACTGAGAGGCAGCCAGCAAGTAGAACCACAGTAAGATGGATAGGCTTGTTGATGCATTACTGTCATAGCTCTTCAATAATTACCCATATGTTCGGAAAGGTTTAGAATGAGCCTGTCATTCCCATGCTAATTACAGGCTGTTGCAAAGCTCATTTTTCATTACTGGGATCATGCCATGTTTATGGGGTTTGATGAGTTGTTTGTTCTGGGTTGATGCACTGCAGTTTTGTTGGAAGTCTCACATTTGAATTGCAAATAGATTATGGGGATGTACTTTTTTTTTTTTTTAAAAACCTAGAATGCATTTCAGGTAACATAACAGGCAGAATCTTGACTCAAATAAACTGAGCTCAATAGGTAGAAGCATAAACCTTTATTTGCTAATATTGCTTTCTGAAGGAAAGAAACAGAATTCTCAGTTTTACACATTACCATTGTAGTTAAATTGAAGAAAAAAAAAAAAAAAATCTTTCATTCCCCCATTTCCCATCTCCACCCTTCATCTCCCCCAAAGCTATGAGATCCTCATTGCCATCAGGATCAACTTTCCCACTAGTTCTCCTAAATGCTTAAGGGAAATGGAAACTCTGAACCCACTAAAAATACTTTGACTAGATCTTCATATCTTAGAAATAATTTATATAACTATGCTTATAATCACGGAATCACGGAATCGCGGAATCTTCAGAGTTGGAAGGGACCTCTAGAGATCATCTAGTCCAACTCCCCTGCTAGAGCAGGATTGCCTAAAGCACATCCCTCAGGGCTGCATCCAGGCGGGTCTTGAAAATCTCCAGAGAAGGGGACTCCACAACCTCCCTGGGCAGCCTCTTCCAGTGCTCTGTCACCCTCACCATAAAGAAGTTTTTCCGTGTATTTGAACGGGACTTCCTATGTTCTAGCTTGTGCCCATTGCCCCTCGTCCTGTCACTGGGAACCATTGAAAAGAGCCTGGCTCCGTCCTCCTTAAACCCACCCTTTAGGTACTTGTAAACATTAATCAGGTCCCCCCTCAACCTTCTCTTCTCCAGGCTGAAGAGTCCCAGCTCTTTCAGCCTTTCCTCATAAGGGAGGTGCTCCAGTCCCATAATCATCTTAGTTGCCCTTTGCTGGACTCGCTCCAGTAGTTCCCTGTCCCTCTTGAACTGGGGAGCCCAAAACTGGACACAGTACTCCAGTTGTGGCCTCACCAGTGCAGAGTAGAGGGGGAGAATGACCTCCCTCGACCTACTGGCCACAGTCTTCCCTATGCAGCCCAGGATGCCATTGGCCTTCTTGGCGACAAGGGCACACTGCTGGCTCATGGATAATTTGCTGTCTACCAGGACCCCCAGGTCCTTCTCCTCAGAGCTGCTTCCCAGCATGTCCGCCCCTAACATATACTGGTGTTTGGCATTCTTCCTTCCCAGGTGCAGGACCCCACACTTGCTTTTGTTGAACCTCATTAGGTTCTTCTCTGCCCAGCTCTCCAGCCTGTCCAGGTCACGCTGGATGGCAGCACGGCCCTCTGGAGTGTCGGCCACCCCTCCCAGCTTGGTATCATCAGCAAACTTGCTGAGGATACACTCTGTCCCCTCATCTAGGTCATTAATGAATATATTGAACAAAATTGGACCAAGTATTGACCCCTGAGGGACACCACTGGTTACAGGCCTCCAACTGGACTCTGTGCCGCTGATCACAACCCTCTGAGGGTTGTGATTATAATATTTTATATCACCTTTCAAGTACTAGGCATATGTCTCACATCTTATATAGCATCTTGCAATTAGATTGTCCAATGATCCTCTGAGTTATTGATGCTTATGTTAAAACAAAAAAGTTTACATAGAATATAATGCAGGCACACACAGCTATACGAGGCTACTACTGACAGAGAATGATTTTGGTAAAAAAAGACATTTGACAAGATGATAAGATTTTGGGTTCTACATTTCATAGAATCGTAGAATAGTTTGGGTTGGAAGGGACCTTTAAAGGTCATCTAGTCCAACCTCCCCTGCAATGAGCAGGGATGTCTTCAACTAGATCAGGTTACTCAGATCCCTGTCCAGCCTGACCTGGAATGTTTCCAGGGATGGGGCATCTCCCACCTCCCTGGGCAACCTAGGCCAGTGCCTCACCACCCTTACTGTAAAAAATGCTATTGTTCTTTCTAGCCTAATCTACCCTCTTTTAGTCTAAAGCTATTACCCTTTGTCCTGTTGCAGCAGGCCCTGCTAAAAAGTTTGTTCCTGTGTTTCCTGTAAGCCCCCTTTAGGTACTGAAAGGCTGCAATTAGGTCTCCCTGGAACCTTCTCTTCTCCAGGCTGAACATCCCCAACTCTCTCATCCTGCCCTCACAGGAGAGGTGCTCCAGCCCTCTGATCATTTTTGTGGCCCTTCTCTGGACCTGCTCTAAGAAGTCCATGTCTTTCCTGTGCTGAGGACTCCAGAGCTGGGCACAGTACTCCAGGTGGAGTCTCACCAGAGCGGAGCAGAGGGGCAGAATCACCTCGCTCGACCTGCTGGCCATACTTCTTTTGATGCAGCCCAGGATGCAATTGGCCTTCTGGGATGCAAGTGCACATTGCCAGCTCATGTCCAGCTTTTTGTCCACCAGTACCTCCAAAGTCCTTCTTGGCAGGGCTATTCTCAATTCCTTCATCCCCCAGCCTGTATTGATACCGGGAGTTGCCCCGACCCATGTACGGGACCCTGCACTCGGCCTTGTTCAACCTCATGAAATTCACGCAGGACTACTTCTTGAGCCTGTCCAGATCCCTCTGGATGGTATCCTGTCCCCCAGGCATGTCAACCGCTCCACACAGCTTGGTGTCATCCACAAACTTGCTGAGAATGCACTTGATCCCACTGTCTAGGTCGTTGATGAAGATATTGAAGAGTACTGGGGCCCATAGAAACCCCTGAGGGACACCACTTGTCACCAGTCTCCATCTGGATATTGAGCCATTGACCACTACCCTCTGGATGTGACCATCCAACCAATTCCTCATCCACCAAATAGCAAATTCATCAAATCCATATCTCTCTAATTTATAGAGAAGGATGTTTTCAGGGACCGTGTCAAAGGCCTTACAGAAGTCCAGATAGACGACACCTGTAGCTCTTCCCTTGTCCACTGATGTAGTCACTCCATCGTAGAAGGCCACTAGGTTGGTCAGGCAGGACTTGCCCCTCGTGAAGCCATGCTGGCTGTCTTGAAAAACCTCACTGACCCCCATATGCCTTAGCATAGCTTCTAGGAGGATCTGTTCCATGATCTTCCCAGGCACAGAGGTGAGGCTGACAGGTTGGTAGTTCCCAGGGTCCTCTTTTCTACCCTTTTTAAAAATGGGTGCAATGTTTGCCTTGTTCCAGTCACCAGGGACTTCGCCTGTCTGCCATGACTTTTCAAATATCATGGAGTGTGAGTGGCTCAGCAACCGCATCAGCCAATTCCCTCAGGACTCTGGGATGCATCTCGTCAGGTCCCATAGATTTCTGTATGTTCAGGTTTACAGTTAGTTTCCTAATTTTCATACCTTGTATGAGGAAACAGGTGTGAGATGATGTCACTTGCAATTTTCATCAAAGCTATGAGGGCGCTGCATGCTCTAGGGACAGAAATATATAGTATCTTTTTGCTTTCCTACGCTGCAGTTTCTTTCCTGCTGCATGTTGGGGTAGACCTTGCATGAGGGAGTCCATGAACTATAACAGCAGAGCTCTACATTGAAGATGGCGTTCTCCAGTGATACACACTTTCAAAAGGGGCTACTGGAAGATGCTTTCTCCTGGGTGTCTATCCCAGGCACTTTCATATGAGGAGGAGCTGTCTCTGTTGTATGCCTCAGTGCCTCCTTGCTTGACTTGCCATGTGGCATCGCCTACACTAGAGAAACATGAAGTCTAGATTCCTGTGTAAGATTTCCCTGGATTTGCTGCTCCTGGAACGTTCTCCTCCCCCTATATGGTGTTAAGAGTTTGTTTCTATTGGCTTGTTTAAATAAATGAAAATGAAATCCAAGGAGAAAAAAAAACAAAACAAAAGTTTGTCCAGCTTCCAAATTGTCTTTATAACAAATCTTTTAAGCTGATACTGTAATGCAGTATATATTATTTTTTTCTTTTTATTTCAGTTTCTGGGCAGGACAACACATGAAAATAACTTGGTAGGAGATGCTGTTCTTGTGAAGTTTCCAGCTGTGACTAAAAGCAGAAATGCAAGAAATTTTATCAGTGATTCATTTCTTACAAGATTGCCAGGTTGAGGTCTGCAGATTCAAAAGACTTGATAATTTGTATGATCGTCTTTTAAATGTTAATTCAAAACTTGAACTTCAGATGTAAGCCTTGCAGTTAACTCTTGCCCTAAGTCTATTGTAGTCTAATTTATCATCAGGGAAGTGGTGCAGAATCACATACTACAGGGGTGTGAGGAGACGTGTTTGTTTACTCCTTTATCTAGCAGAGGTCATATTCAAGTGTGTGTTTTTTTGTGTACCCTTTACATGGCTGAGCAACAGGAAGGGGTGTAAAGATCATGAGAAACCAAGAGAAAAAAAGAGAGGAAATGGCTATGAAGAGACCAGCACAAGAAATATGAAGTCAGAGCACAGTGCAATGCAGTAACTGAATTGCTGATAAATATTAACTCTTTTCCAAGGACCTGAAGTTGCTAGAACGATCCAGAGAGTGCTGAACATATGGATTTTCATTCTTTTTTCCTTTCTTCTCCCCCCACCCCATAAATTATCTGCAAATGGAAACAAAATTATTTTGGGTTGGTTTGTTGGTTTGTTTGTTTGTTTAATCCCACCAGAAAATTTTCCACACCTCATTGTTTCAACGTTGGTTAGTAATTGTGTTTAGAAGCATGACAGATTTTCAGATTGCTTGACATTTTTCTTTCCAAGATCAATGATTATTAACCATTTAATATTATTTTTAAAAAATAATCAGACTGCTTACAGAAACATGATTAAGGGAGAATGGATTACAAATTTTCAGATATTTCTCTTTTCCCTCCCCCCTCCCTTTCTTCTTTTAAGTGCTTTAGTGTAAGTATTTTAAATCTAGCAGGATAAAAGGAAATTGGTTGCATCCAAGAAAATCTGAGGAAAAATGGCTAAATATAAAACCAGATTAAAATAATTTTCAGAGATACCTGGTAAACTTTTACAGCTAATTCCCTGAAAATTAATCCAAATGTCATGTCTAGGCACTTGGGGCATTGCCTAATCTGGATTAAAAAAAAAAGAAGATAGAGGAAGGATACTATGGGACCTAATCTATCATTAACTGTCTGGAGGTCTCATTTGAATGAAGAAGGGGTAGGACCTGGGTAGAGATGTTGTCCCATCTGACTATGTCTAGCCAGACAATAAAAGCAGAAAATCTCAGAGTTAGAAATACATTATTAGATATTTGAAGAGAAATTAAAAATCAAAGGGAAGAGGAAAAGAAGAATTGGAAACTGAAACTGGGAACTAGTAACAGAGTGTGGACCAAAAGCCAGAGGAGAAACCAAATTGGAGAGAAGACTGGCAAAGCAAGGACACTAGAATATGAGGAAAAAACAGGAAAAAAATACCTGTAAACCAATATTTGACATTATTAAGAATGAAACATGAAGAACAAAAAACTTGTGGAACACCACAATGAAAGTTGCCCATACGATGTATATCCTGACATATGCCCTTTGAGAGACATTTCATTTTATCTAGTCACCTACTATTTTATTTGAAAACCTCCAAGAAAGTTATTGTCGGTATAAACAAGACAAACCCAGGAAAACAGTAATAAAAGTAACCAGACAGTTTCATAAAGCAGGTAGATGAACTCTGTTACCCACAACTTTTGGAGCAGCACAGTGCTGTCACACACAGGGCTGTCTTCCAGGAACCGTGATAGAGCTCAGACAGAGTAACAGACATCTAAGGACATATCCAGTTGCCCAAACAACGTTAGTTGATATTATTTGAGATTCTCTAGGCTATCCCATCTCACCCACAAGTGCCAGTCTTGCAGGGCAGAGTTCAATTTTAGGTCCTGGGTTGTATGCCTCAGCCTGCCTAATAGATGTTCCCCATACCAAAGTTTGCCTCAATAATATGCAATGAATATACCTGGGTAATAAAATTGAGCTTCTAATGTTCTTGTAGAGTTAGTGTAGGTGTTCCATTGCTCTGTATGCTCATCAGGTAATCCAGAGAGGTAGATGAGGCCATTGAATCTCATATTGTATACTCTTCTTCTTTTTCAGAGATCTTTATGTTGTGATGATCCTCATAGATATTTTCTTTCTCTTATATGAGTTGTGTTTACATTTAAGAGGGGGGGAAAGAAAATAATCTTTGAAAACATGTCAGAATATAACAGGGAGCAAAGCTGCTTATTTTAATCCATTGTGTAATATGTTACAATTGTTCTAGTTTACGAAGCTGATTTGAACTAGGTGCTTCCTAATCAGAGCCCAATGAAGAAACCTCTTACGTTCTGTAGATTATTAATGACCCAAGTGGTTTAATCACTGATTGGTAGTTTCAGAGTCTGATTCTTAGTGCTAATGAAGCATCATCGCTGGGGCTGAAGTTCTGAAAACTTGAAATACTATTGCTACTTTTTGCCCCGTCCTCTGATGTGTGATGTGTGATGGGCTTGGTGGTTCTGTACGCTGTAGAAAGATGTGATCTTTTTCAGTTTCATGTTCCACTGCATAGAAATCTCTCTTACATTTCCAGCTTAAATTTACTTAAATGAGTTCTCACACCAAATTTGTCCTTAAGCTTCGATACTTTCTCTAGCGTTTGACATTTTTTCTTCTTGTAGAAAACACTGATACACAGTGTTTCATCTGCATCTGTATCATCTGCAAATTTTATTGCAACTCTTTCATTTTTTACCCATATCACCAGAAAAAAAACCTGAGCTTTCACAAGCTTCTCTGTTAATCTCCTTTTTACCAAGGTTACAATTTCAGCATCGTTTTTTCAGTCTTCTTTGCAATCAGCTCTTTGTATGACAAGAGTTCCAATTTGTCCTGTTTTAATAAATGGATTTTTCTGTTAACTGCTTTCAAAGAGTCTAAATCTATTGCACTTTGAGAAAATATTATATAAAATATATTTGAAAAATATGGTATTTATCCATGATATTGATTAGGTCTGTACAATCTGTTGGCAAGCTTATTTCTCAGTCATTACTTTGTCTGCAATCATTATCTCTTCAGAAAGTATTCTGCTATCTTGCATGCTACTTAGGTCAAATTCATAGCTTTGTGATAGTTGAGATCACTGACTTTCCTTTCTTTAGGCACAGAGATAAGACAGTGCACGCTGTTGCTAAGCAGCTTTCTAATCTGCTTATTAATTAAAAAAAAGTTTGTCATGACATGGGACTCAGTACAGATTAAAATAACTGTGAGTTTAAAATAGAGAAACAGCAGTGCAAATATGCCAGGTTGTGGCCATTTTACTCTAAAACAAAAAGTTCATTTTTCTGATACAGTTTAATCCCCTTTACTACTTTTAATCCTTTCTTCCTTCTGTCCTCTCTTCAGTAGGTACTTGCATCGGTTAGATAATGAACTCTAGAAACACTTGCAAGCTCCAGTGAACCCAGTGCAGCTCCTGATGGTTCCAGTTCAGGCTGTCCTTTCCTTGACTTTCTTAGAAGAGCTACTGCCAAGGAAGAGACAGCTTCTATGATGCATTTTGCAGAAGGTGTAACAGAAAGTTATATGCCCATGGCATAATCTTTAAGGTCCCTTCCAACTCGAACCATCCTATGATTCTATAAGGCACAGCTCAATGCAGGCAAGAAAGAAGACCCAATCTAATTCTGCATCCTCTGAACTCTGGTCTATTCAGTTCATAGTGGTCTTGACTGGTCAACACGAAGCTGCTCGGGACACAGTGCAAGGACCCACATGCTTCGGGCACACACAGAAAAAGCAGCACAGAAGTTTTCTCCAGCACCAGCAGCCCCAGATCTGTTGCACAAAGGGTACTCCCTATGTACCACATTTACCCCTTTTGCCTCTCCCCACCACCATCAGTTGCTACACTCAAAAATTTTATCGTGGCAAAAGGGAATGTACCCTATATATGTGGAACCAAGAGTTTGTTGTTAGTTTAATTTGTCAGTCTAATTCAAACCCAGTAAAGAGTTGTTCTTAGTCCAGCCATAATAATGTTAACATTTATAGTCCAAAATAATGCAGAAAAGCCTCAATAATACAAGTAAAATAGTTATACATTAAAACCTTCCTAGTATCCACCCCTTCTCTGTGTTGTTATTCACACCCTCAAAGTGACCCAAGGATGATGGAGCCAGAGGTGGGATGGGTTTTGAGCAAGGTGTCCACAACCAGATCTATTTGTTGGGAGGATTTTGACGATTGTAGTGGGGTGTCCCTGCATCTTCCATCTTGAGGGTTAGCCATGACTCAACCTGAGAGCTAAACCATTGCTGTCACATCTAAAACAAGTTAAACACAGTTAAGACTAAAAGAAGCCCAGAAAGTCCTGAGAACTTGCACTGTCAGGTCAATACAAACTGTTTGACCTTTTACTAGTAATAAAAAAAAACAAACCTGATTTACTAGACTACACGGTAGACCACCCCAGTAGCCTAAAATTGCAGAATGATCTGGTGGGAGTGTAAACTAGCCACCTATACCTCTTTCTTTCTCACTCATGGATGTGACATCCAAGTTATTCTGTCATCAAGCATTTTGTCAAAAAACACATTGGGTGCCAAGGAACAGCAGGTTGTGCAATTACAGGAGAACTTCAACCAAGACCTACTATGCTTCACTACACAGCATCTCCAGATCTGGGATGAAAAAAGGCCATCCATGAAAGGATAGGATGGATGTCTCTTCAGGGAATATGACTCCAGAACTGGGCTCAGCTTCATAACCTGTGATGCATAATGTATTTATTTTTAATAATTTGCAGATGAAGCTGCTCCAAAGAGTACAGCATGACCTTAACACAAAAAGTTTAATTTTTCAAAACAGCTTGTACATTGTATTAGGGCTGCTATGATTCTCTAAATCTTAACATTTCCATAATGTGTCAAGAATTAATGTTAAATACGGAAACAGATCATGCTTCCAGAGTATCCATTAATATTTTCCCCCGAGTTAATATTCCTTAGGTATGTCAATGATAAAGTTGAACATGCATGGAATTACTTTTTTTGTTTACATTTTTTTTTTATAATTGCAGTAATGGCACAATAATAAAAACTATGAAAATAAGAAATATGAACACATACGCTACTTATATGATAAATTTGAAATGTTTGGAAACTGTGGACAACAGAAATGTTTCAACCCTCATTCTGTAGTGCCTTATGTTTCATTTTTACAAAGGAGACAGGCACATGCTTAATTGTTTTCTGTAATCTAACCTTGTTAGATATATTCCAGGTATGTTAGCTGTCATTGGTTCAAGTAAGAAGTTAACGAAGCAGTTCTGAGACTCATATACACTACTGTCTTCATAATTCCCTGACACATGGCTTCTTCACAGACAGTTCAGTTCAGGTCACGAATTTTTTTGCTGCTTTAATAGTTCAAGTTTGTTAAGTCAGGAAAAAAACACAGAGAACGGTAAAGGAAAGCTCCAATCTCAGAGATTCATAAATGTAAGAAAACGTTCATTTCATATTTTAGTTCTAGTCCCAGAAGCCCAGCTAAATTGTTAATAACTCAGAGATTTGATATTAGACCAACGATGATGTGCAATGAAGCAACTGAACAAAAAAAGAACACTAGATGTAATTTTGCGATCAGAGCATTAGATTCATTGAAGGATATTAAGGTTTTATTAATTCAGAGGCTTTACCAAATAGTGTCAGTTCTCTGTGCATGAACCCTCTGACCGCCTGCTTTTTTCCATGAGAAGTGCTGAGTAGAGTAGATCTGGTGAGGAGAATGAAAAATGCTGTCAGAAAGCTGCCATATCTCTCTGCACAAATCTACATCTTCTTTATATTTTGCTTACAGAAAAATGGTGTGTTACTCGAAAAACCGTTGGGCCCAAGCCAACAGAATTAAACAGACACAGGGACTCCAGTATCAATTTTCTTAAAAAAAGAGCTACACCTTTGGTCTGTAGCAGGTAGAAAGTTATAGTCGATATTTTTAATGAACTTGACTAGCTTAAATTAATACCCTAAGGAAGAGTCCTCTCTTCCTCTAATACTGAGTTCCCACAGATCCTTTGAAAGAGACGCAAGTGCTCACCAGCTCTCCACATGAGCATGTTTACTCTTGACTGGTCTCAACGTTGCTGGAAGTGGAACTTTATTCAGGTTCTGAAAGAGAAGATGGTGGAAACTATGTGAAGAATAACTTCAAGAGAAGAAACGCATGTTACATTGCCTGCTGCGGTGGGCTAGGTCTTGTAACGTTATGGCAAACTGCACCCTACTTGTACAGTGGTCTAAATTTCCCAAAGTGTCTTATTTTCTGTTGCACAACTGGAAGGGAAGAAAAAGGCTAAAGTGGATCTTGTTTCGGATGCTACACCTTTCAAAAGGGTTGAAATACCTCTTTTTCTGAAAGGTGCTTGCCGTGAGAGTTAAGACAGGCAAGTAAACCAGCAGTCATTTTTTAGCAACAAAGATAAGTACTTTTAACCTCCTGGGAGAGATCAAAACTGCAGCTGTGGGGGAAGCAGATTGTTAAGGCTGTCATGTCACAGCACTGACTGCTCTGTGCACTTCGAAGATTGCTGATGCAGTCAAAACTGCTCAACTCATGTGGTTCATATTAAATCAGGATCAAAGTGCTGTATCGATATATTAGCAGCAAGTAATTAACTGGCAATCAGTGAACTATACGTTCAGGATCAATTTCAGCGATACCACATTACCAGACGCTTACAAAATGTTAATAAGGACCTACAAATGTCAAAACATCAATCTATAACTGGTCCCTATAAATTGTAATCACACACAGAGTTATGTGCACACTACCCCACCAAAAGCACAGGCTGCATGCACTCATTGGAAGCACATCTCCCACTTGCTCACCCCTTCTGTAGGTGTCAAGGGTCCTCCAGCTTCACGTGTACCTGTTCTGCTTTGACAATTTTCTATTCTACCTGCCGATAAGCAAGCCCTTCTCGTCACTGACATCCTCCCAGCCCAGGTGTGGGTCCCTACTTGTTGCCCCTGCGCTGTCAGCCCATCAATAAGACGCAGGCTCTTCACAGCATCTGGCAGGGAGGATGCCCCATCGGGCCTTGGGTGGAAGTTGTGATGCCAATGGGATGACTTCTGGAAGGATCAAGCTTGGCTTGACTGTCACTCTGTTCATACTCCGATGTACCTCCTCACAGCCACGATTTTTCATGCTTCTTTTACATGTCTCTTCAAGTGGGATCATTCTTTCCTTGGAGACTCCCTTGGTAATCTGGTTTAATATAGCTGGTGGTGGATTTGTGCAAACTTTGTCATTTTAATTTCCTCTCAGTGTTATCAGTTTTGGGGAAAACACCATGTCAGGCAGTTTCAGATACTACGTTCATATATGCTGTCTACACTCATAGCCTTATCATCTCTTGTTATCCAAGCCATTTTTCCAAGAGAGGATTGTTCAGATTCCCCCACAGACATGGAAAAAAAAAAGACTGTTGCTGGACTTGACATTTTGTGAGCATGTGCTTGTTCGGATAACTCTTTCTATTCTGAAATCAAGGGTGGAGTATCTTCCCTGTGGAAGAAGAGAAACAAAGACAGATCCAGCACCAAAACAAAACATATACAGTTCTAGAGTTCATGTGGGACGTTGCATGTTTCCAAGACCAAGTCCTGCTCTGGATCAGGCAGTATAGAAACTCTACCTCAGGGCTATGCTGCTCAATACGGTCCATTCTGAGGCCCCCCTGTCTCTTTCTTTCTTATTGTCTAAAGGCTCGTTTCCTTGCAAAGGTGAAGAAAGCCTTCTCAAATTTCAAACCTCAATACGTTTTGTGAATCAGAAGTCTTGGTTTTGTGTCAGTCTAACAAAGCAGCGACCATTTCTCTCAGTCACCTGCTCTCAGTAAGTCAGTATTTCCGAGCTTTATGTTTAGCTAGAAATACAGTGTTAAGACATTTGCATTTTTCAGCACTATTTGACAATCATGAAATAGCAACCTCTTCATAGATACCTCATTCTCTAGACTAAAGCCTTTCCGACTCACTATTACAGTAGTTTTGCAGCTCTTCAATAGCAAATTTCTTCAGTTTAATAAGGATTCATGACGACCTATCAGTTTCTTCTTAAATAATCCAGAAATTATAAAATGCTATCTTTTTTCCCCCCTCTAATTTTTTCCCAAAATCACAGTGTGCCATAACTTCAAAATTAAGGTATAACTGTTCTCTGTCCCTCATACACAGAACATTGATCTTTAAACGTTAAAGGCTAAGCCCCGATTCACATTACCTGTCTCTGTCACATCCCACTCTCAGGAAAGAGGAGGGGTAAGTGAGTTCAGATTCGTAAATTCCCAACGACTCGGACTAAGGTGTGATAAATCTCAAGGTCCATATAGAAACATTTATTAGCTTCCCAAAATGGTTAGTATAGGTCTTAACAAGTCGACCATAATTGGTTAGGTACATAATAAATTGTGGCAAGTGGTGAGGTATGCGTTGTGTTACTTAACAGGTATAGGACAATTTATGGCAAGCGGTACTTAAGGTCGTACTTAAGGTCGTTACTTAACAACTCTAACCGTTAGTTAATTCTATGAGAAAAGAGAAACTGGGGGATAAAGAAAGGAAAAGACAGAGGAAAAGACAGAGTTAAAGAGATCACTGGTCCTGGTTCCAGCGTCTTTTTCAGGGAATCTTCCCAGGCATAATCTTCTTTCTTGGAAAAATCTTCCCAGGCATTGTCTTCTTTCTTGGGAGGAATCTTCCCAGGCACTATCTTCTTCTGTTGTTTCTTCTTTGTTTCCCCCTAGGGGCACTTATTTTTCCCTTTTATGTTTGCTGAATTAGCATGGTCCGCCCCCCTTGCTGAGGACAGCCTCGGCTCAGGTTTCTCCCTTCTCCCAGGTGACGTGTAGCATGACTTGGGTGGAGACACAAGTGCCATGGTCATACATGTTTAGCATGATCTCTATAATCTTCATTAGTACATGCAGGGGTGTGAGCTTTCATATGAATTTTGCGGATAATGAAGCAAAGGTCACTCATCAGACACAATGGCCTTGAGAACTGAGAACTAGCAAGCTCATCACACAAGTGGCAGAACTATCTTGACTTCACAAGACGGTTCTCGAACACTTCCAGGCACTAGAAGTGTTAGCCTTGTCAGTTCTTTGAAGACCAGGGCTGCATTATTTATTTCCTTGCAAGTGTTTGAGGCATTCCATTGAAGGCTTGGAGGGCCTCCTGCCCCTCGGCAGGGAATTTACAGTCCGTCCCTTACAGTCTCAAACATAAACATTTCTTTAGTTTTAAACCTGGTCATCACCTCAGTAAAAATCCATCCGTCTTTCATTTCTCTCGCAAAAACTCCTGGTCCAAAGTCTCCGAGCTAATAGAAGGACTTCAGTATTTTATCAGGTGATGTGAGCTAAAACATTTTTGTTCTCATATAACAGATTTATAGACTATAAAAGCCAGAAGTACCCATTAAGGTGATCTAGTTTTGAGTTCCTGAGTAAAAGAGACTGTACTACTTCATCCAGTACTTCTTCCATGAAGTTTAACAACTTGATCAGATTATGGCTCCAGAAAAGTGATACTTAGGACTCATTCATTTTTTTCAACGTTTCCCTATCGAATAGCTATAGATTTTAGCTGGTGCATGAGTAAGTTGGTTTTAGGCAAGTTTTTTGAGTACCTTGAATATGCTGGGGGATGTGAGCTCTGTCATGGTGAATTTCACATCTGTAATGCGTAGTTTAGGGGGTCTGAGTGACTGATACTCCACAGATTCTGCTCCAGGAAAAGGGGGCTTGAAGAAAAAAAAATAAATCATTTGTTGATTGGTTTGCTAGATCTAGCATTTTGCCTTTTGGAACTTCAAATCCTCAGTTGAAAATCAGGAATAACAGGTTTTTGTCCCTTATTATGGGAGTTTGATGTAACACCATTAGAAATGATGTAGCAGGGCAATAGATGCCCTAAAAACACCCACCACTGCAATCTGGCACTGTGTTCAGAAAATTGATACTCCGTTTAAAGAAATGTTGGTAAAATGTGTAAATACAAAAGGCTTGTTGTTCAGAGCAAGCATTTCAAATTGATACCCTGTACTGAAAGAAGGGGTCTATGTATTTCCAAGATGTAGGGCTTGTTTTGAAACTTGAAGTCAATCTTGATCCCTATAAAACATTTACACAAAATTCAATGTGGTGAGCGTTTTCCATTTTTCCTTGAGATTCAGCACAACCCTGTAAGTTGTGGTAGTCTTTACACTAAATGTTGTCCTCTGACAGAGGAAGACAAAGTCACTCTATCACATATTCCATTTTTTATAGCTCAAGTTTGGTTAGTAGAATTTGTGGGTATGAATTGACCATTTATTGCCATTCAACTATTTTTACTGTGCTGTAAATGCAATTGTATAGCATTTTTAACAAAATAATATCTCTGTACCTTTTCTGTTACAAAGTATTTGATTGATTGATTGATTGATGTAATTTTCTTTTTATTGTGTAGACATAAGAGATGGAATGAAAATGGAAATAATGTTTTTATTATTCCTTTGGTAGAAAGTTAATTTCTGGATTCACAACAAAACTGGTACAGATATTGTTATATCAAAATAAAGACCAGAGTTTCTTAAGGCATCCTGAGATTAGTTGACACGTATCAGATGTTGATATGTAGAGGCCTTTCCCTTCTGCTGAGCGGAAGTGAAGTACTGCTAGATAAGTTGCTAGGTCCCTCTCTTACAAAGCTCCAAGCAGAGAACATAGAGAAAAAAAGTAGATGTTAACTTCCCAAAGTCAAGGGTGGAATTAGGATAGCATCCCTGGTATAATTTACAAACAGGTTAGCTATTTTATTGAGGTATATATAGCCAGATATCCATCCCTTAGGACATAAGCCTGGGAATGCAATTGAACCTTGCTAATGAATTTGCATAGCTGGGCTTTCTGATTGGTCTTGAAGTCATATCACGGGCCACATCCTTGGCTTCCATTCCAGACCTCATCAAAACAAACTGGAAATTCTCTTTGTGCAGATACTTTATGTGACTTGAAGGTAAACTGTGAGTTTTGCTTTTTTCCTGACTTTTCCTGTTTTCTCCCCTTTTTGAAGCTAGGGATCATGCTTACCCTTTGTAAGCACTGTACTCCAGTGCCTATTGTAGCTTTGCTAAATTCTCAAAAGCTCTGAGATGTCATCAGCTAAGATCATTAAACATACCAGGAATAATTCTTCTGAACTTACCCAACATATTTAACCACATCAAAACCTGAAACTTTCATATTCAGGGTCCTTACTCTTTGTCATTACTATTAATTGTGACAGCCTCTGGATTGTAGCTGGCTTAAGAAGAGAAATGGAAATAAAAGTAAAAAAACCCCACAACTATAATCATTTGTTCAGATCACTTCACCCACTGGTGCTGTAGAAGATATTGCCTCTCCCTAGAGATCTTGACTTGATCAAACGTCTTAGCCTTTCAAACATCTGTTAGTAGTTGTTTTTTTCCCTCACATAAATCAACTCTTAGCCTTTCTCTTTGCAAAATGTTTGTAGACTGATTCCTTGCTGCTCTTGAAGAACAGAGAAGGAAGACCCCAATTTTCAATTGCAGGATGTGATTATATATTTATGTGATTATAAAGTGTTTTAGCAAGGAATGTGTCTTAAGAGTGAATCATGGAAGTGGAATAGCAGATTGGACATCTTTTTTAATGTTGTTTTTTTTTTGTTTTTTTTTTTTCTTTAACCATGTTGCAATGAAAGATGTGAGCCAGAATATGAAATAGGGCTACACCACAAACACAAATTAGAGTATCTGCTTCACACAAGAAGTCTCTAATTTAGCTGGGCAAAGTGACTTACAAGGAACTTTCACCACTTTCTGTTTTCCAGATTTTTTCTCTTCCTTCTTTTCTGAATGTCCATCCATTGTACACGCTTGAAAGGTGGGATAAACTGATATACATCAAGCCACAAGCTGTGTACCCTTGCTTCCTCCAGAGACTGGACATGCAGCCAATATTTAAGCACTGATGCTCTATCTAAAAATGTTTACAATTGTGTGTACATTTCTTCATCTTCTTTAAAGTATTAGTACCCTAAGGTGTGTCCCCAAAGACAGAGACAGATTCTGTTTAAATGTGTAAACCAGGAAATCATATCCCATATGGCAAAAAAACGGTAGCGAACCACAGGTATTTGGCTGATGAACGAGATTCATTGCCATGCAATTTCTGTGCAGATTATAGCTCTATTTTGGGCTTAAGTTTTCTTTTATCACACCTTAGGAGTAATATAAGGTGTGCTGTAAAATAAATTGAATTTTTTTACTAACACAAAGGGAAATAAATTATTTTAGTGCTTTAAATATTTTTCTTTTGGAAGTGTGCGTGACTTGGCAGGTGTACCTAGTATCTATTTTGGCTCAAAGCTCATCGTGTTAAATCTGAGAGATGGATAAACTATTCTAATACGGTGTCTTTTTTTGCCCTGCTGCTACATTGAAAATGCCGTTTCCTCAGCTGCTCTCCATGTGTGGTACTGCCATCAATATGGGGCAGCTGGAAATCAGCTTGCTGGAGAAATGGCCAGGAAGCCAAGGAGACGATAAACATTGCAGTAGGGAAGTGCAGGATGGAATAAAAAAGTCTCTAGTGATAACTGTATCTTTATGAAAAGAACAGAAAAAGGAATGTCCGTTTCCTACATTCCAGTGCAGATCCCTTTTTGATTAACAAGTAATGAGAGAAGAGAGTGGCTGGAGTGATAAGAGATGGGGAAAAAGCCCAGAAGATAAGAGGATGGATACATATAATTCTACAATGTGACTCCAGGATCAGACACCTCTAGGGTTTTTTTGGCAATGACAGGTTGTCAGAGAGGTGGGTTACAGCGTACAGCAACTGAACAGGATCAACTACAGCAAATATAGAGCTTCTCAGAGTAGCTGCAAAGTCTGCAAGTGTTCACCCATTATTGGCCACACAACTTTTGATCTTCTTTCCTGCAACCACAGTCTGGAGCTCTGGCTGGACCCCTTCCATTTGCCTTGCTCGGGGAGTGCCACATACATGCAAACTCTGGAGCGACGGGAATTTATATGGTCTGATTCACAGTCTTCTTCCCAGAGGGCAGCGAGTCCAGACCATCAGCACAGGACCATGCTGAACATGAGGTGTGACTGCCTGGTAACGAGAAACATATGGAGCAAGCATGAAATCACCCCATGAGCTGAAGAAGCAAAGGAGAGCTCTTGGCGGAATGTCAGGGTTGAAATAGGTAGGTGACTGCCAGTCAGGATGACCCTACGTAGTAGAGGACACACAAATACAAAGAAAGGAAAGACCAAGGCGGCTGGTAAAACAGTGGGGTGACTGTGAAAGCAGTGTGCAGAAATTTTAGTCTTTAATTTTGCTGTTGATGAATGGACACGGGGCTTCAGTGAACAGTCCAAGATGGGCTTTATTCCATGCATTAAAGCAATAGTGATCCACAGCAGGAAAAAATCTGTGTATGCAAGCCATTTTAACATGAAAGCTTATACCTCATCATGGACTTTAAGATGAGACGCACTCCAAGGGTTTCAGTGGTAGAGCAGACCAATCTCTCTTGCAGCCAGCATTAGCCACTCAGCTCCTGTAAATGAGCCAAATTCCACTGACTTTAAAGAAAACTGTATTAATTTTCACTGCCTGAAAAGTTGTTCCAGATCTTCCAAAGCAAACCCTACTGCTTCTTATTTTTCTTCAAATGACTATACTTTAAAAAGTGACTCTGTAACCAGTAGGTGACAGCATAGTGTCACCAGGAAAATGGAAATTATTAAAACTAACAAGGTGAAAACGTAGCAGTTGTTTGTTTTGGTTTGGTTTGTTGTTTGGTTTTTTATTAGTATTTTAATTTTATTATTTTTTTATTACATAGTAAGTCCTTACTATCAATACTTAGTCATAGGTTTTCTCTATGTTAAGCAATTATTGTGGTTTTTTTTTAATTCCTAAGAAAACTTAACTCATGGGCTTTTGTTGGCATTGTATCTCCGGGGATATTTTCTTGCCAAGAAAAAAAAAAACTGATGGTGTTTTCCCATATAGCACATTACACTGGAAAACATGTCAATAAAACTTCAAACTTTATTAAAAATGGCTCCATAATTTTGTATAAAATTCTTGCTAAATGTGTCAGGACATAACCTATAAAAAAGAAAAAAGGAGTCTGCATGTTTGCATACATACATGTACATATTATGTTAAAGCACTAATGAGAACTAAAAAGTCAATTTTTTGAAAGTTATTTGGCATCTGATTTGTTTCTCAAAGCAGATGCTTGCCTTTGTTTTTGTTTGGGGGATTTCTGAGACAGCATAAAAGGCTGTTTAACAAAACTCATTTAGCAGGATTCACACTAGATAAGATGGACAAAAAAGCAGCAGACAAAATGCTAAGCTCTCTGAACAATAACAGATATTTTGCAAAAAATGACAAATTTCATTCCCTGATGCGAATTCCCCCTTTACCTCTTTTTTCCTTTACGCTATCTGGAGTAATAATCCCTCTGAATACCTATTTAGCATCCGCTATGGTATGCGATTTTCTATGACAAGTGAATTGTTTCAGGCTTGGTGGAGGCAATACCTTGGGACTTGGAAATTCTGAAGCTGCCTGACTTTGTTATGTACCAAGCAACCTTAAGCCGTAGCATGGTTAATTAAATTGCATTTAAAAGCATTTCACACTTGAATTATGTATGCAATGGCATAGTAATGTAGTACTAATACAATTTCTCTACCTAAGGACCAAATTGTATGGTTGTGTTTAGATTTGCTTGTTTATGTCTTTCTTTTATCTTTCTTTGTTTTTTGGGGTTTTTTTTTTGTTGTTTTTTTTTTGTTTTTTTTGTTTGATGATAAATGGGCTTTGTTGCAGTCTACATGAGGGAGAAGGGCAGTGATTAGACACTTTTTACAGCCGTATTTCCACTGACATTTTAACTGGAGCAACTTCTGCCCTCTGCTAAGTAGCTCTGGTGGCTGCAATAAAGAATCGTCCAGCTGTACAGGGACCATCATTCTGTCCCTTTGAATAGCTAAGGAGCAGAGACTGATTTCTTGATAAAATGCGTTTTTGTGTGTGTTGCATTTCTCAACCTGGTAGCTCCACTGTACGTTTAGTCACTCTGGAGTTCCTCTGTAGAGGAAATTATGATGGAAGCAAATCTCTAAGAGAAAACAAAACAAAACAAAACAAAACAAAAAAAAACAACCCCTCACCCCTGTCTTCTGCAGTGGGTGCATTTTTAATAAAATACCTCCATGCAAAGCTGTATGTCTGTATGTGTGGGTGAAAACTGGACTGTTCTGTTGTAATCAATGCGAAGACCTTGAAGGTCACTTCATTACCTCTTGGCAGGTTTCTCTGCATACTGAATAACTGCAATGTGGACAATGGAGAAGGGATATAATGATTTTATTGCAGCTGTGTGCATCAAAATCCCTTTCACATTGGTAATAGTGTTCCTAGGAACGAGCACTGGGGTGATCTTTCCTTTTTCCCCCTTCTAACTGAATAAAAAGCATAAGATAAAGCATAAAGGCAACATGAAAATCAAAGGAGATAAAACGTACTCAAATCGGAAATGGTTATAAGAAGCTACAAAGAGCTAAACTGCAGTTTTAAGAGCTGCCTCAATTAGCGTCAGGAGGTAACTGCATGGGTGCAGACATCGACTTTGTCTCAAAAAATTTAAATTTCTCTGTACTCTCCTCTTTCATAGGGGGCTCAGTTTTCTGTGTGGGTGAGAGACGAATGAATGAGTGACCTTCATGTGATCAGACCTACACAAAGTATCAGAGGTGAGGGACAGGGTGGCATTTGCTTTCTTCCAGTCTTCAAGAACCTCCTCCATTTGTCACGATATTTCAAAGATCACAGGATCGCACAGAATCACAGAATGGTAGGGGTTGGAAGGGACCTCTGGAGATCATCCTGTCCAACCCCCTGCCAGAGCAGGATCACCCAGAGCAGGTTGCACAGGAACACGTCCAGGCGGGTTTGGAATGTCTCCAGAGTTGGAGACTCCACCACCTCTCTGGGCAGCCTGTGCCAGGGCTCTGCCACCCTCACAGGAAAGAAGTTAAGGGGGTTCTTAAGGGGGCCTACAAGAAAGCTGGTGAGGGACTTTGTAGGATGTCAGGTAATGGTAGGACTAGAGGGAATGGATTAAAACTAGAGATGGGATGATTCAGACTGGACGTTAGGAAGTTCTTCACGATGAGGGTGAGACACTGGAACAGGTTGCCCAGAGAGGTGGGAGGTGGAAGCCCCATCCCTGGAAGTGATCAAGGCCAGGGTGGATGGGGCTCTGAGCAACCGGATCTAGTGGGAGGTGTCCCTGCCCATGGCAGGGGGGTTGGAACCAGATGTTCTTTAAGGTCCCTTCCAATCCTAACAATTCTATAATTCTCTGATTCTATGATTCTAAGTTCCTCCTCTTGTTGAGATGGAACTTCCTATGTTTGTGCCCATTACTTCTTGTCCTGTCACTGGGCACCACTGAAAAAAGCCTGGCCCCATCCTCCTAGTAGTCAAAGGTAGCTTTGCAATGGCACTGGACAGCTTTTTCAGCACTTGTGGGTGCATTGTATCAGGTTCTTGTACATGTCCTGTTAATTTAAATGTTCCCTAATCTGATCCTTCTCCAGAAAACTAAGTCTTCCTTGTTCCAGGCATTCCCTCCTGATGGTCTTACTAGTACAGACCAAGGCGAAGAAGGCATGGCATTTTCTTTGGCCTTTTTGGTGTCCTTTTCACCAGGTGAGAGAAGTGTACTGGTTGGATAGCAGCCCTGCAGAAAGGAAACTGGCAGTGACAGTTGACAGCAGCTCAACAGGAGCCAACAGTGAGCCCTGGCAACCAAAAGGGAAACCACATCCTGGGGGGGCATCAAACACAGTGTGGTCAGCCAAGAGAGGGGTTATCCCACTGCAGTCAGTGTTGGTGCAGCCTCATCTCGAGTACTGTATGCAGTGCGTGGTCCCATCAGTTAAAAAACTTATGAAGGACCTCAAATGTGTCCAGAGGAGGGCAACACGTCTGGTGAAATGGCTGGAAGAAATGTCCTATTAGGAGTGGGTAAGGACTTTGGGCTTGTCTAGTTTAGAGAAAAGTAGTCTGGGGGGCAACCTCATTGCTGCCTACAGCTCCTTGAGGAGGGGACGTAGAGATGGAGGTGCTGAGTTCTTCTCCCTGGGATCCAGTGACAGGATGCATGGGAATGGCTCAAAGCTGCACTGGGTTCAGACTGGACATCAGGAAGCATTTCTTTACCGAGAGGGTGGTCAGACACTGGAACAGGCTTCCTAGAGAGGTGGTTGGTGTCCCAAGCCTAGCAGTGTTTCAGAGGCATTTGGACAATGCCCTTAACAACATGGTTTAACTTTTGGTCAGCCCTGAATTGGTCAGGCAGTTGGACTAGATGATCATCGCAGGTCCCCAGGTCCCTTCCAACTGAATATTCTATTCTATTCTATTCTATTCTATTCTATTCTATTCTATTCTATTCTATTCTATTCTATTCTATTCTATTCTATTCTATTCTATTCTATTCTATTCCATTCTATTCCATTCTATTCCACTCCATATAAGGTGCCTTTCCCCATTCAGCAGCTGGCCCACATTTTCCCAAGTCTCCCTTTTGCTGCTGCTATACAGGTAGAAGTTCTTTTTGTTGCCATTCATGTCACATGTCAGATTCAGTTCCAGGTGAGCTCTGGCTTTCCCAACCACATTCCTGTATGTTCAGTGTTCCCATATTCC
Organism: Chroicocephalus ridibundus; assembly: GCF_963924245.1. NCBI lineage: Eukaryota > Metazoa > Chordata > Aves > Charadriiformes > Laridae > Chroicocephalus > Chroicocephalus ridibundus. The sequence continues at coordinate 4,491,415 of NC_086284.1, forward strand.
TCCTTCATCACCTGTTCTTGTTTTCATCTTTTGTAAACTTCCTTTTTATGCACAAGTTTAGTCCTTGAGCCCAGGAGCAACTCATTTATTCATGAAGGCCTCCTACTGCCTTTGCTTGACCTCCTGCTCATCAGAATGGACTGCTCTTGAGCTTGGATTGGATCCTTGAATACAAACAATCTCTCCTGGATCCTTCTTCTCTCCAGGACTGTATCCCATGGGATTCTTCGAAGCAGTTCTCTGAATTGACCAAAATCTGTTTTCCTGAAGTCCAGGGCCATGATCCTACTATTTGCCTTGTTCCTTCTTCTCAGGGTCCAGAATGACACCATCTCATAGTCACTGCAGCCACTGCTGCTCCAGCCTTCACATTCCCAACCAGTTCTTCCTGGCAGTAGGTATCAGGTCTTGTACAGCACCTATCCTCATCAACTCCTTCATAACCTATGTTAGGAATCTTTTATCAATGTACTCCAGAAACCTTGCGGATTGTTGTTGCTTTTTTTTTCCTTTTGTTGTCCCTTCAGCTGGTTAGAGTCTCCAGTTAAGTTTGAAATGTAACTTTCTGTCTTATCTGCATGCATGTCTGAGAAATGAGGCAGTCATGTCTTCTTCCAGAACATTTGTTTTACAGTCAGAAGGGATTGTCTCAATATTGCTTCCTAATAGCCTTAACAAAGCACATTATTGTCTTCTACAGCCTCTTTTCAAACTTCATTCAATGTGTATATAAACAAAAAGAGGCACCTCTTTTTTATATGAAGATAAACATTCTCCCATCTGCTTAAAATACAAATTAAAAACTAAACACTATAATATCACCTCCTGTGACTGTATCAGTACATTTCAGAAAGTACGTTCAAACTCATTAACTTTTGATAGCAGGTGTTCTACCAAAAATGGAATATCTGTCTGTAAATAAGAGCAGATCAGCGCTTTTGTAGCAAAGATTATGGCATCACTAATTTGGTGTGTGAGCTTGTCTGACAGTGTTTGTGAATTAACAACACAGTGTGTATGTCTACGGACTTTGAGGTATTCTTGACTTGTGAGGTCCCTAAGTAATACCTTTCAATGCTGCTTGGGAAAGAATAGCGTAGAAAACACAGCGTTCCCTTCCTCTGCTCAGAAATTTCTTTCAGCTCATGTCTCAAAGGTCAGTGCATACAAGGACACTACAGCAGACGAACAAGGTAGACTGGATGAATTGCTTAACTCCGGAGGAGAAAGAAGGCAATCCCTTACTATACTAATGGGTGATGAAAACTTCCATAGTGTCATCCTACCGATAAGACAAATCTAGGTGAATTCACAGCTATGAAGAAACTTGCTTATGAAATTATATACATGTAAAAGAATTAACAGGGGCATATTTGAGTCTAAAGTTTTGTGGGAAGAAAGGCCTAAAACAATACTGGAATCTGAAAAAAAACCCTCATGTGTTTCCATAAGAAGAATTTTGTGGACATTTTTAGTCTATGAATAGGGTTACATAATAGACCTACCTGACTCTACTAGAACTGGGTTTTTTTGCCCTGTTTGACTTTTTTTTTAAAAGAAAAAGAAGTAATTTTTCTCTGTGTCTGCCTTTTTGTTTCCCTTTCCTCCTCAACCCAGTAATTGCTGAGCTCTTTGGTCATTTTCAAATAAATTTAATAGAAAGTTAGAGTTCATTAAGATATTGATTTTTACCAGTTTCATGAAAATCAGCAGTTGAATAGGAGACTGTCTCACGGCCCCCTTGAGTAAAACATAGTGAGAAATCAACCATATACACATATATACATATTTGGCAAGGTCAAGACAGCAAATCAGCATTAATGAAGCTCTGTATTGGCATGGGGCCCAGGTGAGGACTGAAGTTATTAGATGGGCTGGACTCCAGGATAATTTTGGAGGTATAGGAGTACATGGGTTCTTGAGAAAATGTGGAAAGTTTGAAACGTCTTGGAAGAAATATAGGAGACAAGCCTTGAGAAAGGCAAGCTTCATTAGTTTTAACAGTCATTGAAGCGTGTTTTCTTGCTAACAGAAGCTACTTGCAAGACCTTGAATATTGACTCTGGCTGCAAGTGGTGTCTTGTTAATGGGACAAAGACAAGTTGCAGGTGCCACAGTGAACCACACTGTGAAAATGTCAAGTAGGCAAGGTTACTGGAATACACATGCCATGCAAGGTACTGCTTTTCAAAGGCTGCATAATTTTTTATCAGAAGTTTGTATCAGTCAAAAAAAGAAAAAAAGTCTTCCTTCTATTTCCTAGTAGCATTGCTAAGCAAAGGCAAATCTGAGGACTTCTAAAACCCAAGGGATTTCTCCACCTCAGTCTATGTGCTACTGCATCTGTTTGCAGGTTTGGACACAAGCAGGGCTGAGCCTGTGCTCTAGAGATGCCAAGACATGCAATACACACATGTCCAGCCACACAGACAAAGACAAACAGGGAGTGGTGCCTTTGTTGTCACCTACAACACTTGTACAGACATGGACAAGACAGACAGCTGACCCTATTTCTCCTCTCTTGAAAAAAGGGCACATCATAAGTAATTTCTGAATCTGTGCCCAGACTCCGTGTCCCTTTTCCAGCTGTCAGTTCTGGTCTTGGGAGTTTCCTAAGACTGGTCTCCACCTATCCTACTTGACTTCGCAGGCAAGTCACAGAATCATAGAATAGTTAGAGTTGAAAGGGATCTTAAACATCATCTAGTTCCAACACCCCTGCCATCATCAGGAACACCTCCCACCAGACCAGGCTGCTCAAAGCCCCATCCAGCCCGGCCTTGAACACTTCCAGGGATGGGACATCCACAACGTCTCTGGGCAACCTGTGCCACTGTCTCACCACCCTTACAGTAAAGAATTTCTTCCTTATATCTAATCTAAATCTGCCCTCTTTCAGTTTAAAACCATTACCCTTCATCCTATCCCTACACTCCCCGATAAAGAATCCCTCCCTGTCTTCATCCCACATACCAACACATGCAATAGGTCCAGGTCATCTGGAAAATATGATCATTCAGACGGCGGTAATCAAGTGTGGGGTTGGCCTGATCTGAAGCTTGTTTACACACAGCTGACTCCTTTTAATTCCCTTTTCCTCCATATATTCCATGGTTGGTCCTGCCCAATTGACTTTGATCCAATCCTTTACCCACATTTGGCCCTTCCCCTAAACATCCCAGACGTTTTGCACATTCCCACAGTCCCAAAACATCCTATAGCAAATGTTACACTCTCCTACCAGACTCCTCGAACATCCAACAATAGTTTGGGATTATATCCCACTAAAGCTTGTTTTTTCCCACAAGATCCATGGTAATCAAGTTATGTTTGAGTGGTTTCTTTACTCATCCATCCACTTCTTACATCCATCCGTGACCTGGTGGTCCTTCAGACCACCTCCATTGTCTCAATGTTGTCATGGCTCATGTATTTCAGTGTTTATTATTCTTTCTGTCTCCTCTTTTTGGTTTTGTTTCATGTTGAATGGTTGTCAGCCTCACTGACTGGATGTCCTTACCTTCAGGATATCCACATATCCTTCCATTCCACACACCCTTACACCTATGACTACCATCTTCACCCTCCTCTGTGCTCTTTTCCTTTATTTTCCATCTTCATGTATGTGTGTGTGTGTGTCTTGTTTCTCTCTTTTTAAAAAAAAATTCTTCATGGATCTCTTCTGCTGTTAGAGGATATTAGAAACATGATCCTCAATTACAGTTATTATAAATTCATTGGCTCGATTACAAAGTGTTAAGAGGTATTGAACCTGACCACCAGAGGGAAAATTATAGAATAAGAATAATCATAGAATAATTTAGGTTGGAAGGAACGTCTGGAAAACACTCTATCCAAATTCCTTTTCAAAGAAGCGTTACTTTCAGAGTTAAATCAGGTTTCTCAGGAACACATCTAGCCAAATACTGAAAATCTCCTGAGTTCTATGATTCTATGATCTCCAAGGACATAGGTTCCATAACCTCTCTGGGAACTGCTCCAGAGTTTATCTAGTCTCATTGTGAAACCAAAGCTGATTTAAATAGGGATGGTTTTGGTTTTATTTCTGTTTTGCCTTTTTTTTTCCCCCTCCCTTATTTTAGTAATATATTAAAAAACATGAGAAAACACTGGCTTTTCACCAACCCCCCAAACAAATTCCATATTTGCGATAATACATTGTGATATGTCCTGTAGAGAGAAGGAAAACTCTGAAACACAATTCCAGTAAAAGTATTTAATCTGGTTTGTCATTTAAAACAAAATTTTTAATTTATAATCTGCTTATATGTCTATATTGTGTAGATATATATGTATATATACATATGTATATATATGTCAGAATTTTTAAAGACAGACAACCTCTGAAGGATTTTAATTAGCCAAATAACAGTTTCCAGTGATTGCATTATGTTCTACATTGGTGTCTTTTGAATTTGAGTTGATTTTATTATTCTTTGATTTAAAAATCAATTCATTACCTTTTCTTCAATAATTTGTGTTAGGAAATCTTTAGAAGCAGAAGGTTTCTTTGAACTATATAAAAATGACATACTTAATTTTTTGAAGGAATGGATTAAAGTAACTCCCGGTAAATGTAAGTGCAGTTTTTACTTTGATAATGTTTACTGTGAGAGATTCAAATTTATTTTTCAAGTATTTATTTCAGATATTTATACTGACTCCATTATCTGAGTTCCTAAGTGCATCTAACCCTCCAGGATGATTTTGACAATACCTTTTGGATGCTCAGATGCTACCCTTTTAAAAGCAGTCTGGGGAACTGAAGTGAAGATAGTCAAATGACATTTCTAGGACAATTGAATGAGTGTGCAGACACTGTTGAACAAGTGCCAGCGACACTACCTTAGATCTAAGACCAAGATGGTTATTTCAGCTTGTGTACAATGTCTGCTAATATAATTAGAGTGATTCAACAAGTCTGTTCTCTACTCAGGACACACAGTGTCCTAATAAATCTTGCTGAGAGGAACCATGTGATAGAACATGAGACTAAGGTGCAAAAATGCATTATCTAGGTTTCTCTTTAGTAGTACAAAGGTAAGTTTTGCACTGTGGTCTCTTGTGTAGTGTTGTTGTATCCTTAACACCTTCCTAAAGCATCAGACATGTGATTGCAGTAGATCTGGGAGGTAGACACAAGCCTGCTAAGATCCAGGCTCAAACCCTATTTAATTGCTCCATCAGATACAGAACATCCCTGCTTTCTAGTTTGATAGTCACATTCTGGAACAATTGAAAGTGTTTTTAATGTAGACTTCAGCAGATATATTGGGTTGTGTAGTCATTGTTTACCTCCTATCCTGGGAATTAAGTATAGAACTACTTTAGTGAATTACAGGTGAATATGGAACTCTGTCGCTCCATGTGGGGGAAGTAAAGTTCAGTGCAGAAATTCACAATTACTAACTTCTCAACCTTTCTTTGAGAAAAGGGTAAGTCTCCTTCTTCCCTTATGTTTTCATCCTAGTCAAATACTTGGCCATTGATTTTGCAGAATTAGATGAATTAGGGTTCTTTCATTCTTTTCCACTTTAAGACATCACTTGATGGCTTGTACCTGCTGATAGTATAATTACCAGGTTCTGTAGCTGAATTTAAAATCTGAGCAGAAAATTAAACGAGGACTTTCAAGCTACTGAATTTCAGATAGGGCTGTAGAGAGAGAAAAAGCTGTTTACTGTGGGAGGAGACAAGTCTTGAGTTCATCTTGAGGCAAAGAAGGTGATATTAGCCTGGGATTTGGGACTCGGGACTCAGTTTTCTGTTCCTTCTCATAGTTCCTGTGTGACCTTACACATTCCTATAAATGAATCTATAAACCTATTGCCAAAGCAGATGAAAGTCTGGTGTTCTTCTCAGAAACCTCTAAGTACTTGTGGAAAACCTTTGAGATATCGTTATCTTTTTCTGAACTATCTGTAACAGTCAGGTGTTTTAGATTTATACAGCACAGGTTTCTACATTTTCACCTTAAGCTTGTTTTGTGTTCAGTTGGCAGAAATAGGTTCCTTTATGGGTGTATCACTGTGACTGATTTTGGATGGGACACCCTGCCACAGAGTACTATTCTTCCTGCATGAAATCCAAAAGAATTCTAGCATGAGCAGAGCAGTTAGAGAAATCTACATTTTCTCCACTGAATTTCAGGGACACCATTTTAGTTGTTTTTTTTTTTTTTCTTTTTCCTAAGTAATTTAGTTGTCTTCTGTAAAAATTAAATAACTGTGTATTTCAAAAGCAATAACACTATTTCTGTATTTCACTGGGATTTTGAGAGTCTAGGCAGTTACAAACGATAGGATAATAAGAGCAAGAAATCTGTTTTAACTAGATTTTCAGTCCATTTGTGTTTCCTGCATCCTTACTGAGATATTGATCAAATCTGTCATAGTTTAAGGGTTATATTTAATATATATAAGCACTAATCAGAAGTTATAGAACCATAGAATCACAGAATGGTTCGGGTTGGAAGGGACCTTAAAGATCATCTAGTTCCAACCCCCTGCCCTGGGCAGAGACACCTCCCACCAGACCAGGCTGCTCAAAGCCTCATCCAGCCTGGCCTTGAACACCTCCAGGGATGGGGCATCGACAGCTTCTCTGGGCAACCTGCTCCAGTGTCCCACCACCCTTACAGTAAAGAGTTTCTTCCTGATATCTAATCTAAATCTCCCCTCTTTCAGTTTGAAAGTGTTACCCCTTGTCCTATCAACACACTCCCTGTTAGAGAGTCCCTCCCCATCTACATAGTAGAAAAAGTATGGTTGCATCTGGTGCGTATTCTTGCCCTCAGCTGAAATATTCTTCTCACAATGTAGTAAACTACCAGAAAAAGGTAAATTTAGTATAAAATAAGAGATGGGTAGTGCTGCTTTTGTTATAATTTTGTTAAGCATCATGGCCCACTGTGTGGTCAACTGAGCTGGGTCTTACACGTTGGTCTGACATTCTTACACAGTCCTGCTAGTCATCCAGAAATAACCTTGGCCAAATCACTTTGCCTCTTTGTGTGACTTTTCTCATCTATTACAGTCATAATTGTACTTTTCTGTTTTGCAAAGTGACTAGAAATTAACCATAAAAATCTACTGTGCAAGCTATGCAATCTATTATTACCCATTTCAGGACAGGTTTTAATTAATATTTAAACTTGATTAGCTTGCCTCTTGCTACGTAGTCAATCGCAGTACTCTTGCTTAAAGTTAGGTTAATGCTTAAGTAATTTACTAAAGTGAGACTTAAATCCTAGTTTATGGGGAAAACTGACATTTAATAACACAAAGGGGTGTACCTTCATATTGATTCTGGAGATATTCATAATAAAGCTGCTGTAATAAGAGTGAAGGAGGTAGACCCTAGTGCTTCAGCAAATGATTTTAGTTTAATTCTTCCATGCCATCAGATAGTATTTAACTATTCATCAAACTGGGACTTACATAGAGGACACCAAGAAATTCAGCACTAGAAGTATCAGGCATTCTTATCTCTCAGTTTTGTGTCTCATGCTATCTTTTTTTTTTTTTTCACAGTATTCAGATTTGTTTGCAAAACCAATGAAAAGCATCACTATTTTATGGAATCCCCATAATAATTAGCAAGTGTCCTTAAGAAAGCACTGTTGGTACTTTTTAATATTTTGGTTCTGAACGGATTTATCTTAAATCTTGTTTAAAAGCTCAGATTAATTTTTCATGCTGACTATCACGAAGTTTAATGCTCCCTAAATTACAGCCTCTTACAGCAATAATTGGAAGGTATGTGGCTGTCCATGAATTCATTTTGGGCTCTCAGGAGATGGAGGTCATGCCTTACCTCATCAGAAAGGCAATTTACACCAGATTTGTAATAAAGTTTCAGATTAAACATGTGATAGTTTGATAGCTTGAACACGTGCTGTACACCTTTCCTTAAAAGAGTAGCTCACTTGCATGCTGATAGATACCATGGCTAGGAAATGTCTTCCCCATATTAAGCTTTATTTTACAACTCTGCTTAGTGGAAAACTATTTGTTATTCACATTATGGTCCTCCTAGAATGTGCAAATGTATTCTCACATTCCCAAGGCAAATATCAAACAGACATGAGCAAAGCATTTCCATCATCATTATATTCCTATCCTGAACAGATGTGGATTAGTAACGCCTTATTGCCAAGATCACAATCTGTAGTGGAATAAACTGATGTTACTCTGAAACTCACCATGTCCTTTAATTTGTTACTTTCCTCAGTTTTTCCGGCAACTGAGGCGGAATAAAAACAGGATAATAAAGTCTGCAGTGAATGCTGTGTGATTCTGCTCCAAAGTCTTTGATCTTCTTAACATCCAACAGTTGTCACTTGGGTTAGTGTGCTTTATAGAATAAACTTTATCATGACATCTAAGATTATAGCTTTATTTTAATTAGTAACTTTCATACCACTTTTACCAGTAGACAATAAATCCCATCATCATCGGGTTATCAAAGGAGGTTTCAGAAACTTTTAACCCTGCAGGTTAAAGAACAATTTAGGTAAACATCCCTTAGAGACTTTTTAAGTATAATTAAAGTTTTCTCAAGATTAAAAGATGAACAAGACAATCCAGTGAGGTGATTTCTGTGCTTACTTGGCTATATTCTCATTTTACTGATAAAAACCTGGTAATCTGGAGGTGGGATGACTGGTTTAAGGTCATCAGCAGGCAAAGAGCAGAGGCTGGAACACCATCTGAATCTGCCCCTACTCCATTGTTTATTTTTCATGGATGTCTATTTAAGCTATGACTGCATCTGAATTGAGATATAAAGAAAGAAGAAGAATTAATTCTGTGGAATGTGAATCAGTCATATCAAAAAGAACATTAAAACCATTAATCAATTTCCTTTACTCTGTCAGTTCTTAGTATAGAATGACTATAAAATACTGGCTAAAACTGAGTGTTCAATTTGAGAAGAATAAAGACAATAGCAATCATTGAATTAAGTATATCATTAAGTTAAGAAATTAGTTATGTCTGAGATTCATAACATTATTTTACTGTGCTTTCATGATTCTTCAGCTTAACAAGTACTAGGATATCAGTAAACAAAATCTTTATTGTAGTTGGGGAAATTCCCAGAAGAAGGACTGTGTTAGAAGTAGATTGTTTTCTATTGACATCTGGGGTATCTTTCTACCCTCATTAGCCCTTTCAGTCATTTTCATGTTTACATAATGAAAATTTCTCCTAGCTTTGAGTCTGACATTAGATTTTAATGAGTGGTTCTTACACCTATAAGTCAAATTATGGCAGTCACCAGAGCTTTTTTTGGCATAACAAAACAGCACCAATGTGCCTCGAGTTTTAGTTCGCTAAGTATTGTGCATATCTACAAATTATATGAATAATACAATCTTTAAGCCCCATTGCAAGATATCTCTGAATATTGGAAGTTTATTGAACTATACAAAAAATATCTTGGCATAATCTGAATACATAAACATGAGCAGGGAATCTGGAAGGAAAATAGGGAAATTTTTGACAACTTGGTTTAAGATATAAAGTTTAAGACAAAATATGTGGACCCTGGTTTGTTTTCTTCTCCAGAAACACTGACCTGAATGTAACAGCATTAATCATTCGGCTCCATATATTAAGGACAAATTTAGGCTTGTTTCCTGTGTGAGGATGTGGAAACGGTACTCATGCTAATTAGGAAAGACACTAGGAAATTTAAATATTAGAATTTGCTACAAAGACAACAAAAAATAAGTCAAATAGATCTATATAGTAATTTAAAAACTATAGGGCTATCCTTTTTCTGCTTTGATCAGAATATATTGAAATGATTCCTCTCATTTCTCTCCTGATATTCCTGATCATCTTCAATGTGGCAAGAGTCATGAGTTGCACGTTCCACTTGATTTATGATGTTTTATTTCTTTCAAGATATAAAGGTCTTCAATGCTCTTGAAGAATTTGAATGAACTAAACTGAATTAACTTGTAAATGCAAGCAGGATTTCTTGAAATCTAGATAGCTATGAAAATCTGCAGATGTTTAATTTAAAATCACAGAACATTCATTTCACATCCTGTATCATAAAAATGGTCCCAGGATACATGGCTTTTCAGGGACATCTGTGAGTAATGCAAATGAGGATGCCGACTGACAGCCCTGGAAATTATCCATAGTGCAGCGGGGAGGCGGCAGAAGGCACTTTCTGCAAAGCTGCTCGCGGCGAGCCTGTCGCACGACTCTGTCGAACATCTCGCCTCCGGATCTGGCCAGTGCTCTCTCTTTTAACGCGGGCTGAAACTTTGAACGGCAACTTTGAATCTGAGCACTCTGCTCAGTCGTCAGGCGACCACAGAAGTTTATACACTCCTGCTCGCCTGTGGTTCAAACAGGGAGACTTTTCAGGCACAGGGGCTGCTATTGAGATAATCTCCTGTACTCCCAGGTAACGAAACCTATCTGTAGCTGACATGTTGCAGTAATGCAGTCTGAAAAGACACCTGCCAAAATGCAGCTATTAAAAATTTCAGTTGGAGGATTTTTTTCGCGTGTCAGTATTCAAAAAGTCAAAACAAAACCTGTATTGTAAAATTAACAAAAGTATAGTCTTCCTTAGCAGTTAGTCTTAACTATTAAAGAAATAAAGTAGTAAGCATTCTTACCTGTTTTCTTATCATTTATGCACTGTTATGTATCAAAACATTGTGCCTGCTCCATGTCACACATTTGAAAAACCGAAAAAGGTACTTAAAACTTCAATGACAAGGTCTTCTGGAGTCACGGCATGTAAAACCACACGGTCTCACTCTCGTTAAGCATCCTAAATGCTTCCATGTCTTCATCTGAAGCTTCATTTTCATCATTGTTACAGGCATCTTTCAGTTCTAGGTGTCGCTCAGTTTGATCACAACCTCTTTTCTGTTACACTGATGGGTAATCTTGTTCCATAAGTGAATGAAAATCTTTTTGATTCTTTGATAATCTAAACCATTCCTCTCCAGTTTTAATGTCCAAAAAGCCTGCAAAGACAACGTTGCTGTTTTTGGATGACTAGTAACACAACTAGGATAACATTTTAAAGAGAAGAAAAATACTCTTTACCAAAAGATTTAACTACTTGTGTTCGAGATCCAGCCCAAATTCAGACAAATGGTTACATGAGAGAGTACAAGGTTATGTCTGACAATGGAGAAGATAAGACATATGTGACTATTTAAATCTCATTACTGGGCTCTCATTGCAGTGTTCATGGAGCAAGACTGTCATAGAGAGTGAAGTAACCAGAACGAGGTGAATACAGGAGTTATTTGATATTCAGGAGAAAAGAATCTTTCAAACACAGAATGTAGCTGTGGTGGATTGACCTTGGCTGAACACCAGGTGCCCACCAAAGCTGCTCTGTCACTCCCCTCCTCAGCTGGACAGGGGAGAGAAAAGATAATGAAAGGCTCGTGGGTCAAGATAAGGACAGGGAGATCACTCAGCAATTACTGTCACGGGCAAAACAGACTCGACTTGGGGAAATTAATTTAGTTTATTACCAATCAAATCAGAGTAGCATAATGAGAAATAAAAAACAAATCTTAAAACACCACCCCTCGCACTCTTCCCCTGCTCCAGTGTGGGGTCCCTCCCATGGGAGACAGTCCTCCAAGAACTTCTCCAGTGTGAGTCCTTCCCACGGGCTGCAGTTCTCCGTGAACTGCTCCAGTGTGGGTCCCTTCTGTAGCGTGCAGCCCTTCAGGAACAGACTGCTCCAGCATGGGTCTCCCACAGGGTCAAAAGTCCTGCCAGCAAACCTGCTCCAGTGTGGATTCCTCTGTCCACAGGGCCACAAGTCCTACCAGGAGCCTGCTCCAGCATGGGCTCTCCACAGGGTCACAGCCTCCTTCGGGCATCCACCTGCTCCGACATGGGCTCCTCCACAGGCTGCAGGTGGATCTCTGCTCCACTGTGGACCTCCATGGGCTGCAGGAGGACAACCTGCCTCACTATGGTTTCACCATGGGCTGCAGGGGAATCTCTGCTCTGGCTCCTGGAGCACCTCCTCCCCTCCTTCTTCACTGACCTTGGTGTCTGCAGAGTTGTTGTTCTCACATATTTTCACCCCTCTCCCCGGCTGCAGTTCCATGTTTTTTTTCCGCCTTCTTAACTATGTTATCCCAGAGGCTCTACCACCATAGCTGATGGGTTCAGCCTTAGCCAGCAGCGGGTCCAGCTTGGAGCCAGCTGGAATTGGCTGTATTGGACATGGGGGAAGCTTCTAGCAGCTTCTCACAGAAGCCACCCCTGTAGCCTGTCCACTACCAAAACCTTGCCATGCAAACCCAGTACAGTAGCATGGGGAAGATGTGCTCTGGGGTGTGTGTTTGGTGTTGGCCTCAGCTGCCCAGCTCAAGGACCTCTTTGGTGTGCTCGCCACTCCTGCATGTCCCACGTGCCTAAGCCACATTCTGATGGAAAGCTGGTGGGACAGAGGTACTGAGAGAGGAGGGACTGGCCTGCATCCTCCATGTCCCCAGCATGCCAGCTGGAGTTTACCAGCTATACATCCAGCCCTGGGAGGCGGGGAGACTTGACCTTCTTTCTCCACTTCCCAATGAAGTTTTCTGCCTCAGCAGAACGAATAGAATTGTGTTAAGATTCTTTTTATGGTAGGTCCAGCCTGTTGTACAGGAAAATTATCTGTGATATTTTATTACTCACATTGATATAAACCAGCGCTACTTGGCTAGAATATAACGCACCTGGATATACTCAGCTCTCCAATTGAACACTAATTTTGTTGAGATCTTCAAACATCCATCAGCCAATTGCTTGTGGTCACTTGGTGTATTTCTTCCTCTAATTCCAGCATTTAATTCCATAACTACATTTTAAAAGGAAGGAAAGAAGGGAGGGGAAAGGGTGGAGATTGGTATTCCAGAAACTAATCTGCGCAGAATTACTATCATCATTATTTTCAGACATGGAGATGAAATAGATAATGCGGTACATTGTCCCTATGGTTTTTGTTTTGTTTCTAATGTTTGTTTTCTGGGGTTTTTTAACATTCAGTTTCTTGCAGAGACAATGAAGCAATTGCTGGATTTTACTTTAGGGTGGCTACTGTCTAACAAGATAGAAATCAACTCTTAAAATCTGATTTTGCACTAATAGTAAAAAGTTCATGGTAATCGCCTAAATCCATTTTTTTCCTGTGTACACAAAAAAAAAATAAATATTACCAAAGAAAACTTAAACTGAGAAATATGATGGATGAAAAGTGATAGGGCCTGTGGGAGAGCGTGCAACTTCTTCAGAAATGATTGCATCAAATAAATTTAAGAATCCATTTTGTGCAGACCAAACAAATCTGCACAGTGTTTTTATGCGAAGTAAGCTAGCTAAAAAAATATGTCTGCTTCTGATGCTGTTGCTGGAGATATGACCAGCTGAGGCATGTGCTGAACTCCTTTTATATAGAGGAGTTGTCAGTGCATATAAATGCTTCTCCTTTCTCACCCTGCAACTTTGAAACTCCATCTTTTCCCTCTTCTTCAGTCTATAAACCAATCTTTTAACTCTCTCAGGAAGTGCTATAAAAAGTGGTTTTCTTTTCTTTCTTCTCTGTGGTAAGCATGCGTGTGATGGATGTATATGAGAAGACAGTGATTGTTATGTTGGTATGATCTTTTGGGCTTTTAGTATGAGTACGTTACTTAGAGAATATGTTATTTTGGAGGCGCCATTAAAATCAGTCTGCTTAGAGTACCATAGGACCGAGCTAGGTATTAGACATAATACAAATTTTAATCAAGGTGTAACACAGTATGGGTAGCATTTCCAGATATACAGGTGTCTGCAAGATATCATCTTGGGTTTTTTTCCTAATCAGATTGAGCAATGAACATTAAGACAATGCAGGGTATTGCCTTCAGTAAAGCTTCCATTGCAGAAAGTCCTGGCGAGGGCTCTTCCTCTTGGTGGCTATTAGGCTTTACAGAGCACACATCCTCTAACCTCCTCTCTCTGCATGACAGGAGCACCCCGATGATGATGGAGGATTCATTCACCTTTTAGGATGAAAGACGGTCTGGCTGTATCTACAGCGGTAAATTAAACAGCGCTAGAGAACATTGCCAGGCACTGGAACATGACTGTGTGGACTGTGAAACTGCTCAAGCAGCTCCTCAAAGGCTTTTTTGCCCTTGCCAGCTTTTGCTCCCTTAAATAGCTCCTGAGCTTGGTTTGGAAGCAGGATCCTTCCAGGGACCTTACCCGGGAGACACTTTCCATGCAGACTCTCCGTCTGCAGGCTGAGATTTTACAAGCACAGTAAAATCTGGGCTCTTCTGTGTCAGCCGGCCTCAGTGCCAGGCGTGTTCCCAGGCATGGCTGCCGTACCTGAGGGGAAGATATAAAAGGTGCCCGTGGGTTTCTTTGTAGGTAGAATCAAATAGTCTTCAGCACCCTTGACTTGGGAGGTCATCCTTTTCTTGTGACCTGTTTAGCTAAAATTGGAAACTTGTGTAACACATGTAGCCAATATTTGGCAGAAACCTAAACATATCTGTTGCAGTTAGATTTCTCAGTGATGCACAGCTAAAGCATATGTTTAAAGATGAGCTGGATTTATTTTTCACCCTGTCAGCGATGATAGGGGTTTGTTTTTTTGTGTGAAGATTTTAATTTCTTCACCTCCATGTTTGAAGTCTGCTTAAGCAGGATGTGTTCTTGAAGAAATGCTTGTGGGAGCAGGTAGTGCCTTCATACCTTGCTTTTGTCCAGGGGTGTTTTCAAGAAGTCAAGATGGTGATTGTACAAACAAGGCACCATGATCAGTGGCTGTGAACGAGAAGGAGCATGCACTTTCTCTCTCTCTGCCCAGACCCCACTCCAGCTCCTTCATGAGTTTCATCCAAGAACTGCAGTCTTTTGGAAAGATAAATGAACAATGTCTTCAGTAAATACCCTGGGGATGGTCTTCGGTGATATGGTTTACAACAAAAAATTAGAAAGCTCTTCAGAGGAGCACCTTTATGGAGCTGCCCCTTCCTTCCCCACAGAATGGTCTCACCTCTCCAGCAGTATCAAGCAGTGTTTTTTTGCAGAGAGCCAGGGCACCAGGCAGCTCCCTTGTGAGATGATGCAAATCAGTAGCTCCACAAACTGAAGGACGTCCAACTGGCTCTAAATTTGCATGAGGTTACTGAATTACCAAACTAAATGGTTCAGTAACACAAGGTTCATATCATATTAAAGACACAGGCTTTAAGGGAAGGTCTAATGGTTAGTGTAGCTTTCTGTGGATCCTAATGCCCAGTACTACCTTTTAAATGTAGGTTGATCTATCAATTGGTCCAAAATGCTCCTATGCACACTGAAAGGTAATTCACTTGTAATTCAAGCCATGGGTTGCACCTGAAAATTAGAGGTTACAGTGGAAAATTTTCCAAGTGCCTAAGTGCCTGTAGTTGGGAAACTTGGTATGTTTTTGAAATTACTTGATTATTTGGGGGGTTGGGTTTTTGATTTTGTTTTGTTTTGGGTTTTTTTAGAGACAAGAAATCTTAAAGATCCAAAAGGTCTCTAGGGATGCTGGGTAGAATTCATCTTATCTAACCATAATACGGATGTCTACACCCCAGGCAGTGTCCCAGGGATCTCTTCTTCTGTGGAGGGAAATAAGCTTTGGAAGACGTGCTTCAGCTCATCCTAATGTAGCTGTCTGCAGAAGACAGGTGAAACATGCTCTGCAAGCACCTGTTTCACTGCCTTGATGACGAAGGAAGACTGCAAGAAGTATGTGGTAGGTGTTTAAAACTGAGATGAATCCCACTCACTGTGCTTATAGACTATTTGGCCAGGATAATCATCATCTCCGAGACAGCAGAGATTTGTTTACAAGGCTGTGTATCCCATATCTTACATTCCCCTCTCAAATTACATGTTCTTGGTTTTTCTTGGCAAATATATGAAACACTTCTATTTCAATACAAATTACATTGACATGATGTATATCAATGAATGTACTATAGAAAAAATCTGGAAAAAAAATCCCATAAAAATACTACCTCTGAGGACGAGCCAAATTAAAAACCAAGCAAACACGCTCCAAAATTCCAAACATGCTAACTGAGATTCCTAAATAGGTGCAAATCCTTAGGAAAGGGACAGGAAAAGAAAAGATTTAAACAGTATTGCCCTAATTTTGGAATACAGGGTTTAAGGGGGGAAAAAAAAAAAGGTAGATATAATTTAAATCTTCATGTAATTAAGTAATAAAATATTAAAAACTCTCCAGAAAGTATTTTACTTAAGATTAAAATTTTTAGGTGTAAACTCACATTTTACTTAATTTAATATGTTCATCTGTGCTTGACATAACTATTTAGGTTGGTATTAATGTGCCTTAAATATTTGAGAACAGTGCTGTTTAAACGAACATATGATTTTTGTGCCAGGCACTTTGGTCATGGGTAATTCCAATGCTACAGAAACTGCTAATATCATATACCTTGCAGCAAGTAACCTCCATGTATTCAAAAAGCATGAGTCAGACCTGCAAAAACCACAAGTTTTGAAATAATACCTTAAAATAAATACATAGAATGCATTTTGCAACTTTGTGTGAGCATTTGTTTGTATGTTTGTGTGTTTAAAACTGATTAAAACTATCTCCACTGAAGTGTGTAAGAACTTTCCGTGGCCCAATGTCATCTTCAAACACAAAGGAAACAATACATCGTTCCACCTGGCTGTTTTTTGGAGCTGTTTTTCCTGCTGTATCCACAATCTGCTGGGAGGGGTGACCCCTGAGGAGGGGACATGGAGAGGGAGGTGCTGACATCCCTGGGCTCCAGGGACAAGACTTGTGGGAATGGTTCAAAGCGGGGCCAGGGGAGGTTTATACAGGACATGAGGAAGCATTTCTTTACTGAGAGGGTGGCCAAACAGTGGAATAGGCTTCCTAGAGAGGTGGTCGGTGTCCCAAGCCCGGCACTGTTTAAGGGGAACATGGACAATGCCCTTAATAACATGCTTTACCTTTCGGTCAGCCCTGAAGTGGTCAGAGAGTTGGACGAGATGACGGTTTTAGGTCCTTTCCAACTAAAAATTGTTCTATTCTATTCTATTCTATTCTATTCTATTCTATTCTATTCTATTCTATTCTATTCTATTTGCTTTCATTCAATTAGATTCTAATCGAATCGATTCACATGAAGCCCCTCATGCTCCCATCAGTGCTCTTCTGCCTCTCCATCGCTTTGGCCCCGCCAGCATCACCCTGCCTACACCATTGCTTTCCCCTGCTGTCTGTCACCCATCCCTGCACTAATGATGCTGAACTGTTGCAAGATTTAAACTGTTTATGTTAAATAACGTCTGGCACATACACCAAATGAGATTCACAGAGAAACTGGGAATAACTGGCTGTTATTTAAATGAGGTAAAGTCCTATGGGCAATAAATCTCTGAGCGTGTAACTTGAGACCATCCAAACGCACACACTTACGGAAGCTGAGCTGAAGTTTATGTTATACATTATTTCTGTGATTTGAGTTTGCAATTTAAACATCTTAATACATTTTTAATGTATAAGGAGGAAAAATGGAGTGTGGAGCAAAAGCAAACTACTGCTTTTTGCATAATACAGCCTACATTCTTTTTAATGATGTAGTACCCAAGAATGCTTCAGACAAAGTATGTCCCACTTGGTTTTTTTTGTATACGCACGCACACATACGCGCATACGTATTTATACAAGTGGTGTGTATGAAACTGTTGTTCAGACACTCTTTTTTCTTTTCTTTATATGGGCAAGGTGGTACAGAAAAGGAAATGCAAACAAAGTTTACCTCTACAAGAAAAGCAACGTGAAGAGCATTTAGTGATGTAGATGTGTGTATATGAATATATAATTAACATAACAGTTACCTAAATATCACCCTCACACGACTGCATCTCAGATTAATTGTAGGCCCTTGAAGCGTCTTTAGAAGGTACTTAAAGCTGTGAAATGGCACACTTCAGACCTGCTTCTCTCCACAATTAGGGTTTGATTGCACTACAACTTCCAGTAGAGAGGTGACATGTCAAAAGCGTTTTAAATTCCAGTGACGACAGAAGGTAAGTGGTTGCTCCAGCCTGGCTGCAACCTGGGAAAAGCTTGCCATGTTTTTATGGTTTTTTAATGGTGCATATTGTGCAGTGAGAGATCTAAGGTGGAGTTTAATACAGCTAGGAGAAAATACCTATTCCATTTAAGAATTTAAATAGCTTATCCAAAACATGATTACAAGATCCAGTACAGGCCAGCTCTTCACATCAGTTTGCTTACGTTGGCTTAAATCCTGACTGTTCCTTCGCATTGCCAAACATCACTGTAAAGTAACAGAGCCATGATTTTGTTTTTTCCTGCTTTCCCAGCATTATGTAAAGTGGGATACCCTTTGACAGAGTATCATAAGAAAAAGTGAGGAGAGGTTTACTACGCTTGAGAAAACTGTTCATTCCGTGCTTTGTCCTGTAAAAAATAGAAGCATTTATGGGAAAACGGCCCCATAATTTTTAGTGAGTAGAGTTTTTACTCTCGTAGGATTCTTTAAAGTCAAAGAGCTTTCATATTTCTTTCTTCCTTTTCTCTGGTGGCAATTCTTAGCTTTTCCCCATGTTCCTCTTCTGCAGCTGTTGCATTATTTCACACTGACTTGTATTAATTTAGGACTAGAAGTTCTGGCACAAATAATGAGTGCTTTATATGTCTTTCTTGTTCTTTCTTTTTTTTACATTGGATTTTTACTATTTTTCATGAAGGTACTACATGTTAAATCTGTCTGTATGACACTCAAGCCTGAATTATCTGCCTATTAGATACTACTACTTTTTTTTTTTTTATTCTTAGAAAAGGACAAGCAGCTTTGTGCCAACAAACACAGCAATATTGTGCACTGCACAAGTGAAGTAAGGAATCTGATTTACTTCCTTCCTTACTGTTTACTACCGTCACTGAAATCAGTGTTAAAACATGGTGGACAGATACAGAAAAAACAGGCTGAAAGGACTGTCGCAAGTAATGGCAATGAAAGGACCTCTGTCTGAATTTTTATGTGAACAAATATTGTTCTATTTATCTGGATAACACTAAGACATGCTTTAGTATCACTATGAGATGGTAGGATGTTGAAGGGGTTAATATTGTTTTCTGAAGATGCCTGTCTATCAGTCACATTTGCGTTTGGTTTTGGAGGTGTTTTGTGGTGTGTTGGTTTTTTTCCTCCCTCCTTTTAGGAATTAGTTATTCCTCATTGCACTTACATAGTCAAAATAACTGAGTTGCAACAGTAATTGCATAGATTTGATGGTTAAAAATATATCACTGTATGTCTAACTTCATGTAAGAGGGGACTGAAATTTTTATGATCCATAGGAGGTCATTCCTAGCAATAGAAGTAAAAAATGATCAGCACTGAAAGTTCATGGCTGAATTGATATGTGTTCAGAAATTAGGCTTGAATGCAAGTATTTAGTGCAATTTTGCTTCTTTTGCTTTCTTTACACAACACAACGCGTAGCAAGTGCAAGCAAACAACTTCTTGCAATGGTTCTTTAGCTCCGATCTCATAACACACACTTCAGCTGTACTCTCTGCTAAGTTGTTGCACGTCAGCATCCAGGCAATTCCTCCTCCTGCTCCTCTACAGACCTTGGCTGTTCCTTCTGTACCAGTCCTCGAAAGTCCAGCTGGTGGGCTAGCCAGCAGCAGGGCTGAGCAGATGTCCCCAGTGCGCGCACGCACACACACACACACATGCTCATGCATTAAACAGCCACAATTGGCCATGCAGACCACCATAAACTGACACCAGTACTTTACTGGCACCACATCTGGTCCAACAAACAATATATTCCCTAGTGGATACACGCTAATGGATGTCTCCTGCTGATGGCCACAGACCTATGGAGACCGTCCACAGCCACCAGGTGCAAGGCTTGGCCAGATAAGCAAATGGACCTGCAGCCTCCTTACTCTTTTCCACCCCCTTCATTCTCCTCTTCTTTTGTTGTAATTCATGCCCAAAATGAGATCTGAAGTGAATACACACCCTCAAGTGGCTTCTGAAATCCGTATCATTCAAATATTGGCTATGTTACCTTATAAACTCAGTTGCAACTGGTACTGGTATTTAAAACATCTGTATTTGCATTAGATTTTCTCTAGTTTAGGAAACGCCAGATATTTTTATTTTGTAGTATGTCAAAGACCCAATGGCACGTGGAAAAGTGTTTGAGCTTCTGGCAAATAAAAATCAGGAAAAAAAATCTGATATGTTGGAGTTTTAAAAATAAATTTTGGCCATCCATTACCCAAATACCTTGAAACTTTGTATGGATGTACTTCATTATTACACAGGCTGTATACCAAAGCTGTTTGTTAATTCTAATGTCATTTCTTTTTAAGATCCCATGAAAGCTAAGTAAAATATTTTATAATCTGTAATCATTAGTGTTATATGGAGAATTTGAATGTTCTTCTTCACTTTAATTCTTTCTTATTTTAAAGTAGATAAATCAAACACATATTTTAACAAAATGATGATCATCTTAACTATAAAAGAACTTCAAAAATACATCCCAGACATTAAAGTTAATGCTTTCAAAATGATTTATATTTCTGCCATTAAAAGCCTATACAAGGCAACACAGTGTTAAAATAAATTCCTTTATGACCAGTCACTAAAGCCTTGATATACACATCATTAAAATAAAGTATGGGAGGAAATATGTGACTCCATCAGAAATTGAGGTCAATTAGTGACTCGTTATGAAAGAGCAGTGAAATTGATTTGTAACTGTATCTCTTCAGGCTGCTGCCATTCCGTAGAGTTAATAATAAAATCTGAATTCTGACAAGGAGAGTCATTAAAGCACTTCATAGGCCAGAGTTATTCATTACTTTAAAACTTATTATCTTGAATTCATTCTTTTCTGCTAAAAAGATTTGTCATGTCCAAGAGATTAATGGTTCTGAATACGAAAGAGACGTCTGACATCAGTTGTAGAGCTCTGTGTTTTCAGGTGATTTACATGCAATCTGGGTCCTTTATACAGTTTTTAAAAATCGCTGCTCCTGAATCTTGCACCTTTATTTATTAATTTTCCTTCAAGAGTATGGAACTGCAGGGCCTGTTTTATAGACTCTTGCTTATACTTTATGAGGAACTTGGAATATACCATATTTCAATCAGTTTTATTTTACCTGCATTTATACTTTAAAATATTCAACCTGTGCAATTTATCAGGAAAGCTGTCTTTTTATCTGTCTGTCTATCTGTCTGCCTAGGAAAGCATTTTCTAGGCAGGGCTAGTAAGAATTTAGTGACTTTTTTATCCCGGACTTGTAAAAGTATAAACTATTCAATGTGTTTTTATGATTCCTCCCCAATCACCTATCTAGAAAGAAATTTGAAAGAAAGCAAAAAAAAAAAAGTCTTGTTTAAGCAGAAATTATCCAAAGCTCTGAAAATTTTGTGAAAATCATGGATAACATGCTTACAGACAATTAGAAAATTACTGTCCAAAAGTGCTCAAAGAGTTTTCTATTTAGAACTATTGCAGTGTATCAGGCTGCAATGCTTGTTTTTCCTGGTAAAATAATATCTCACACTGAAAGTTTAGCTTCTCGTTTCCATTAGGTGGCTCATCCATGTAGGATGTTTACGAGCCTTCTTAATACTCCCAACTAATGAACTGTAGCTTGTTCAGGAGAGGTGAGTGGTTTTAGCACTCAAAGTCTGCATTTAAATTTAGCTGTGAACTCAAGCAGATTGGTTACAACAACAGCGCACTTCTAGTGTGACCATGTATGTAACAGAGCAGGGGAAAAAGATTTCTTCTATCAAAGTACCCCCAAATGCACCACATTTGCATGATAAGGATGAATTCACTGTTCCAACCAGTTACACTGCGTGGTGTTAGTATTTTGAGGAGTGCTTTGGGGTCACTATCAAGACCCACTTGATTGTACTAATGGGCAACGAACCTGGAAGAACATGATCTGCAATTTCCAAGTGGCCAGCACTACAGCCGTGAGACTGGGAAGAAAGGGGGACATAAACATCAGCTCTGCCAATATCTTCAAAAATCTCATACAGGACATAGAAGTATAAACCATACCATAAAATGGAATAGATACTTCTATCTTCATTGATAGAAGTATAAACCATACCATAAAATGGAATAGAAGGTCAGAAGAAACCATCAGCTGAGGGCCAGGTTTAGTAGACGCAATAGACCTGAGTGACCCAGCTTTCACGCGCAAGGAATCACAGAATCACAGAATGATAGGGGTTGGAAGGGACCTCTGGAGATCATCCAGCCCAACCCCCTGCACCTTCAGTCTAGTTGTGCTTATGAACTAGCACGGCCACTCTCGAGTCTTTGGTCGCGTTCAATGAGAAACCAAAACGACCAGCTACTTAAACAGTGCAGTTTATTTAAACAACAGATATATAGGTTCTTAGGGTTGCCAGTGACAAATACACTGTCTGCAAAGCACGTGCACATACAAGTATTGTTAAATATACAAAACGTGTGACAAAGTTATAAACAACACAGCCTGCCTATAAATGTAGGAGAGAGATTCTCTAGAGAGATTTCTAAGTTCCCCAAGGAAACACTTGGTATGATCTAAGTCTTACCCAAAGGCGTCCCTATGGGGGGGAAGAAAGGCTCAGCCCGTCGACTGGTCCTGGAAGTCAGTGATGGAGTTCTCCTCGACTTGTTTGCGATGGTGTCTTCCCTGATATCCCCTCTCTCTCGGGTTATTTTTATACTATTTTTTTATCTTCAAAGTGGAGTTAGAGTGACTTTAGTCATAAATACTTTTATTATGAGTGGTCGCACCTTGGAGGCGGGTAGCCTCCGGGATGGAGGTGTGTTTTGGTACATTATGATGAGCAAAGTTCGCACAAAGGACAGCATTGCATCAAAACTTGATGAAATGTCGGCTCAGGGTAGCGAGTAGGCAGCTTATCGGTTCCATAGTACCATCTCCTTCCCATATCTGCTATTCGTCACAAGGCAAGGCCACGGAAAGATAACATTTCAATCCATCCCTCATGTAGCTTCGCAAGCAACCTTGTACAGATGTTGCATCATGCCAGCTCTGGCTGATTTCTACCTCAGAAGCCTCTTGATTTTATACTTTTCCTTAACGTGTGAACAATGCTGTACTTTTGTATTCTTGGCCAATTTAGTAATTATTCCACACCCGTCACTGGGCACCACTGAAAAGAAACTGGCCCCATCCTCCTGACACCCACCCTTTAAGTATTTCTAAGCATTGATAAGATCCCCCCTCAGTCTTCTTTTTTCCAGACTGAAAAGACCCAAGTCCCTCAGCCTTTCTTCCTGAGAGAGCTGTTCCAGACCCCTCATCATCCTCGTAGCCCTTTGCTGTCCCCTCTGCAGCAGTTCTCTGTCCTTCTTGAACTGGGGAGTCTAGAACTGGACGCAGTGCTCCAGATGTTGCCTCAGCAGGGCAGAGTAGAGGGGGAGGATGACCTCCCTCAACCTGCTTGCCACATTCGATGCTCCCCAGGATGCCATTGACCTTCTTGGCCACAAGGGCACATTGCTGGCTCATGGTCATCCTGTTGTCCACCAGGACTCCCAGGTCTCTTTCCACAGAGCTGCTCTCCAGCAGGTCACCCCCAACCTGTACTGGTACATGGGGTTATTCCTCCCCAGCTGCAACACCCTACACTTGCCCTTGTTGAATTTCATAAGGCTTCTCTCCACCCAACTCTCCAGAAATAGGAGCTATTTCTAGAAGCAAGGATTGCTAATGTGGCAAAAGTAGGAGATTTTAGCCCTTGCTAAAGGGCTCAGGTTTATCATAGATAACACCCCCTGAAAACCCATCCTACTGTAGCAATGGACTGTATTTCTTCATCATTGCCTAGGCACAGTAACGCTGTCTCTGTGTGTGTGTGCGTGCATGTACGTTTGCATTTCTACGTGGGCATCTGACAGCTGAGGTGTCCGCACATGATGTTTAGAGTCTTTTATCTGGTCTGCTTATCTCCATGCCAGGGATGTGGGTAGACCTCTTTATGGGCTGCCTCCTTGGAAGCAGGAAATTGTGTATGCTTGACTACTTCCATTAGCCAGCTGTAAATATTCCTTATCCCTTTGTGAGATCTGTCACAGAGGATAAACAAGGTTTTGAGAGAAATGGTCCCCTTGTGCTATCATGCTGAGTACAGCTTCTTCTTACATCTTTCATGAAGAGTGATTGCATTTACCCATTTCCCATTTTTTTTTACTGTTTGTTTCAGCTCAGCATGATTTTAGTAACTTCTTACATTTTTTTTATAGTAAATAAATAGTAAATAATAGTAAAAAATACTATTTTACTAACTTTTTACGTATTATTAATCATGCATATCCCAAGTCACATCTAGAAAGGGCAAAGCTGATTACCCATAACGAACACAGGAAAATTACTAGAGATGAATTTTAGTACAACAAAAACTGGTTATAACCCATTGTTTTTTTAAAACTGTCCTGGGCATCAAGAATCAGCTTTTTTCCTTCTTTTCATAAAGGATTAGTTCTGTTTGAATGAAAACTTACACTAGGTGAACCAAATACAGTAACACATTTTTCTTCCATTTTTCACAGTATGATCAGTTTAGGATGGATGGATGTGAGTTTTCTCTTTTGTTAATGTGATTTCTGTATAATTTCTGAATCTTGGTCTTAATGTGAAACAATCTCTGTGAAAGCATAGTAAATCTGTTCATGTCACATAAGATTGTTCTTTCATTATTTGTCTGGAGCAACTTTTCCTCTTACCCTGATCACCCAGAGAAAATGACACTTCATGACTGCGAAAATACACTATACAGTGTTGTGTATCTATGAGAGGCAAATGGAATACTCAAATAGCCTACCAGATTTTCAGTTTCAATGAGAGAGAATAGGTTTTCTACACCTCTACATGGGCAGCCTTAGCAAGGAAGATTTCTTTTCAATTTTTCACATCCAGAGTGTCACTTTCCTTTGAATAAGAGAAACCTTATTCTTAAAATACTTGTCCCGGTACTAGCGTGAAACTTACTTCTTCAGAAATGGGACAATACTCAAAAGCTATGCCGCCAGTAATTCTGCACACCACAGATTTACTCAGAACAGCTTGGAAGCAACGTGACATGGAGATGTTTCTTCTCAAAGAAAGTTAAAGCAGAATAAGACAAGCATACTGAAAGTGCACTGCCTGTTCCATATAAACAGCTTGTGTGGATATTGCTATCTATCACTGAGGAAGTCTTTGGGTAAATTTTCTTTATAGATATATTAAAAAATAAAAATAAAAAAAATTGCATATAGGTGTAAGAATGCAAGAATTTAATAAAGAATAGTGGTTGGACTGCAAGCATCCCCCACACCCTTTTTCGTGCAGTCTTACCGCTGTCCTTTTTCTCGTGCTATAATTCTAATGCAAAAGTTTGTAATAATGTGAAATTAGTGACTAGAACTGGGCTAGAAGTCTGCTAGCCTTCCCCTGCTATGATTGTTTATGGAGAAACTAATTCTTCTTTTTAAAATGTTTAGATGGGATTTATATACCTGGGCTTTGAAAATAGGACATTTTTCAGGTCAGACTTGGGCAAAGAAGAGAACAGAGGACCTGTTTATCAAACATTCGCCTGTTACTATTACATGGATGAAGTAAAGTGAAAAAAGTCTAACAGAAGTCAATTATTTCCTTCTTGGTTTAGTTTTGTGGTAAATATGGCACTTAACAAATGGGAGTTTCTCTGTTCCTTTATACCATTTTATTAATAGCTATCAAATCCAACTGCTTACCTTGTGATATTGTTTCAGTTGACTAATTTTCTTTTAATTAGTTGGACTTTTTATGATCATCTTCCTTAACGTTTTAGTTAATCAGTTTCCAAATGCCTGGGAAAGTAGCGAGAAGGAGAAAGAAAAGAAAAAAAGAAATAACACAATTAATTTTGTTTAGCTTCAGTATCCTCTAGAAGTATCAAATGGAGAAAGTGTCCTTCAGTAGCCCATTCACCTTCAGAAAAGGGCTATCATATCTATATTCTGATATGGTGCTGATTCTAATCAGTGGATTCTATTATAGGCCTTTAAGCAAAAAAGAAAGTGCTGATGAAGGCCATAAAAATAAATGAGGCTTATTGCTTCTTGACATCTTTAGTACTTTCTGAGGTTTCCTGAGTGAGCAGGGGTAGCAGACAATAGCTGGGAGATTGTGTGTAAGATAATGAGAAAAATAAATGCATCCTCGGAAGCAGCCAGCAGGAACTATGGCTCACATTCATTACTCAGGGTCTAGGCTGCTCCCAGTATGATGTTATTAATTTGTGGAATGAGCTAAGAGGTGTGAAAGAAAGCTGATGTTTGCTCCTAACCTTCCTGACCAGCGTTTGGAATATTAACGGAGAGGTCAAATGCATTATCTTCTTGAAATTGTCTCTCTCTCTCTCTCTCTCTCTCATTCCTTTGGTGAGATGTGAAGCAAAGCATACTACTTTAGAAGAAAAGGGCGTGGGAAGCACCTGCTGCCCTCGCGTCGGTCAAAGAAAAAGAATAAGTAGGACTGAGTGGAAAATAGGTGATGAAGATGAGGGTGTGTTTTAGGGATAATATGAGGAGGGAACGTTCTTCAAATTCAAAAGGCAATCTCAGCTCCCTTTCCAGGACTCTTCTGGGCATGAGAGTTTAATAGCGGGATAGGTGAGAAAGTGAATATAGTATTTGAATGTTCAAATAGCGAATTCCAATTTTTGTATTCACAGCCTTTCAGGCGTAATCTCTACCTTATCACTTCAATGTGTGACTCAGTCGGTGCTCTGCTGTTCTTGAGATATAGATCAGCCTTATGACTTAGTGGGATTTGCACTTTGTGTACTTTCGTTGTACTGAAGGCCAGATTGCCTGCAGTGTGTATATATGCTATATATATATATATGCATGACAGTTTCTGCCTGCTGTGGAGTTTATGTAGTTATCTGGTTATTTGTATGAGTTAAATAACCAGAAACAGATTCAGACTATGATTACTTACATAGCAAATGACCACAATTTTAATCACAAATTGGAGCATTTTGGAGGAAAATATGTGATTTGCAATTAAAGCTACACTGGCTATGCATCTAGGTCATTTGGTGTACCAATAGCATGAGCTACGTTATTGAATTTTGTAGGCAATTTAGTGAACAGGAATTCTACGCCAAAGACATTTTAACTCCTTCCTATAACAGATCTCACAGAGAAACACACACACTTTAGTCCTAAGTATTTTAAATATCGATGGCTTCACTGGGACTCTTAAAAAGCTTAAAGCTAAGCATACATGCTTCCAAGACTGAAGATTATTTTAAATAAACTTACAATCTGATCATGGAAATTTCACAATCATAAAAAAAAAGGAAATTAATTAGATTATTTACTTTCTGTTGCTTATTTGCTTAGCTATAGTTGAATATATGAAACAGAGGCGTAGATGTGACAAGACAAAGTGCTTCCTTTCCTTTTAAATTTGTGCCTCTTAATCTTGAAGGTTCAGCAGGGAATGTTAACAGCATGTACAATAAACTGGGGCAAAATGTTAGCATGTCAACCTTACAAAGTTATGGTCTTGAGAATGTAAAAGAAACCCGGTCCTTTTGCTCACTCATCTAACAGTGACTCTGTTCAACTGACATTAATTTGTTTTCTGAAACAGAGAAGGTGCAGCAGGAAGGTACTTTGTCTTTGTTCAAGCATTTTGTGACTGTTTTTTGGCAGGTTTATTTTGCTGAGCTGTGGAGGAAGTGTAGGTATGCTCTGAAGGTGGAATACAAAATGATCAGGAAGCAGTGAAAGTTAAGAGAAAGCTTTTGAAAAAGAAATCCAGTCTTCTCTTGAAGTTTCCTTTAACTTTTTTTTTTTTATTATTTATTTAAAATGCACTTATATACCAATATCTGCTAATTTCCAAATAAAATTTTCAGGATGCTACAAAAGCTCTTCTGTTTTGTTTTGTGTACGAAGGCTTAACCATGTCTTCAGCATCTTTCCAAATTCTTTCCTGGCTTTTCTATTACACTTTCATAGAATTTAGGCTGGAAGTCACTATTGAATCAGTAGTTTTACTTCTGATATATCAAATATCTACATATTGATTCCACAGACATTTTTTTAATTGTAGCTTTTCCTTAATATAATAAGCTAAGAAAATACAAAGCCAGCAAGCCACCAATTCTGTCATTTTTAAGTAAAAATGCACGGAAAAAAAATGATCAGCAATGCAATATGAGCTTATTGGGGAGATTATATCACACTATATGGCTTTTAATGAAAATTGATTAATAAGCAAAAGAAATGTATGCTAAAACCAATCAGAATTTGTCATGGAAGCGCATGTGAAACTATTATTTAAGATCAAGGTGACAGTGCTTAGTGCAGAAACTATAAAAGTGGGGAGTTGACAGAAAGATCAACTGAAGGGGAAGCATTAGCCTAGAAGAAGGCTGCTACTGAAATTTCTCAAAAATCAATTTTGGGAACAGTTGTGCTTAATGTTTTTATTTATGATCTTGGGATAGAGGCAAAAATTGTGAAGCATCATTTGGAGGACAGAAAAGTATTGCTTCTTCATAGTGAAAGAACTAAATGGCCTTGAGAGCAGAAGTAATAGGAACAGGATGAAATTCATAAAGTGCAAGGGGATAGTGTAAAATAAACTTGGAAGCCTAGTTTCAAACCTGTCCACTATCATCTAGGAATACATTAGTTAGAAAGAGCTGGAAGAGAAAAGCCTTGGTCATAGGAGTTCATCAATGAAAGACTATTAAGTTTCAGTATGATCCAACTGTGAAAAGGTCAAACATGCTCCTAGGACAGACAAGTAATTTTTAATACAGATTGCAGAAGACTAATTGTACAAGACTCAGTTGAGATTTCATCTCAAGTACAGAGTACAATTCTAGTGATATATGTTCAAGAAAGATGTATTAAACCATATAAAGATTTTGTTTTTTCATCATTACAGTGTTCAAACATTTGATCAGTGGCTGAGAGAGCCTGTGGGATTTTCATCCTTGGGATATTCAAAGCCTGACTAGACATAGATCTGAGCAACCTGATCTCATTGACCTGATCAGGAGTTGGATTAAATGACCTCCAGATATCCTCTCCAACCTTAAATTTTCTGTGAATCTATAATTCTAACCATGGCTTCTTCAGAAAATGATTTTTTGGTCAGTCTAAGGACACTAAAAGTGGCACAAAACACAACAGCTTTGCAGATAAAGCCTGATAAATGTGTGAAAGCTATTGAGAGTTTCTGGCTGTAGAAGCAGGGGACTTGCTTGGGCATGTTCCCATCAGTTCCTGCTCTGAAGTCTCTGTGATGGTTGAGGAATCCATAAAGTCAAAGATATCAGCAGGTCAGGTCCTAGCAAGCAAAGTGCCCTTCAACAAAAATGTCTAGGATTTTGGACATTTTGATCAGAAAGAAGATCCTTCCTGATCCCAAATCAGAAATTTGTTGTGTTGGGTTTTTTTTCCCAATAAACCGAACTAAACAAAACCCCATGCCATTCCATCAGCTACAACCAATACTGGATGCTCAACCACTCTTTTGCCCTGAAAGCAAATAGAGTAAATCTAACCAAGAGCGGTGTGATCTGGTAGAGAGTCTGGACTTTGCATATGACATTGGGAGTAGGTAGTACAAATGTAATTACCATTTTCTTAATGACAGTGTGAGAGTTAAGTGGTGAGAAAAGCAGCTGCAATCTTAGCAAGCCCAGGCAGAATTTAACAGATCTCTGAAAGACCAGCCATGAAAGAAATGAGTTAAAGCATGTACTGCCCAAAGAAATATCATTTCAATGTATGGTTGTTGACTGAAAATAAGATCAGCATCTACCCATAGTAACCATTTTCCCACATTCATTAGAAATTGTGCTTAATCTCAAGAGACAATTGTTTAGCTAAAGCTTCCTACCATTGTGCAATGTATGTCTTAGGACTTCTATGAATTAATTTCTCCTACAGTTCCTCAGCTTTATTTTTTTCAGTTCCTATAAGTTATGTAAATTACATCATTTTTCATGGAATTGGGAGTATATCAGTTAACCCTCTGAAACAGTCATCTGCCCTTATTTCAATTGGTTTACAAAGATTTACAACCTCTGTATGTCATCAGCAAAAATTACCTTTTCTGTTGATGGGCTCTTGATACAAAATGTTCCACATGGTTGGACTAAATCTCAACTATTTAGAAGACCTGCTAAGACTGTCTTGGTACACCTTACAGAAAGTCTGTTCTGTCAAAGCTGCACTTGACAAGTGGAAATGGGAATTAATATAATGGTTGGATAAACAATGTTGACATATTAAGTGTTAATTCCCTAAAATATACTACAGTTTGGGTCCTTCTTTATTTTTAAATGCAAATGTCATGTGATATTATCTGAAAGCTGCAGAGAAACCGAAATAAAGATTTAAATATTTAAATCTCAATAATAGATTGATGCAACAAAACCTCTCCTCCATGCAAGATGCAGTTCATAATGCTCACAAGCATTAATTTTTTTTTTAAACCTCTAGTTCTTTATTGCTAGAATCAAGAATTAATCAGAACTTTATTCAATGTATTGATACCAGATAAACAAGTTCATAGTTCCCTGATTTACTTCTCTTCCGACAAGGAAATTATGTTGATTATTATCAGTCATAGAATCATAGGATCGTAGAATAGTTTGGGTTGGAAGGGACATTTAAAGGCCACCTAGTCCAACCCCCCTGTCATGAGCAGGGACATCTTCAACTAGATCAGATTGCTCAAATCCCCGTCCAACCTGACCTTCTAGGACCTGACCTCCAGTCCCTTGAGGTATTTCCAGTTTACCAGTTTAGCTATTAAAATTTACCATTATACCATTACAAATGAACAATTTGTTTTCAGAAATCTCTTTCAGCTAGTTGTCTTAAGACTTTTGCTTGTAAGTCAGCTGATTGTATTGAAAATGTTTATGCTCTTTTCTAAGAATTGAGAAACTGGTTTGTATCCTTCACATAGGTAACTTCCTTTCTATTTTGTTATGGATAATAAGTAAAAATATCTGTTGAACATTTCTGTCTTTTGTTTATTGTTTAGGACAGATTTTTCAACAGTGTCTTCTGTTGTACCTCATCTTCCTTTTAGACAAAGGTGCCATCTTTTGACAGAGACTGGAAGAAAAAGGCCCAACATTAATTTAAACAAAAAGGTAATAATTTAAGAGTGGATAAGTGAAAATAAGAACAGAATGAATATAATGGTGACAATGACTCATTTTTCTTTGAATTACCTAAAATTTGTGGTCATCAAAGAACTGGCAGTATAATGTCTTTGGTGTTATATGAGAACAAAGTAATATATTAACATAATTTTAGCTACTTTGCACATTCTGTATATTAAATTTTCCATTAATAGCTACCTAGTATCACAGGACAGAAAGAACCAGTAGATTATCTTCCCTCTTGTGATGGTGTAAAGTGTACATTTCACCAAGAACATTACACTGAGAACAGTATTATTTATATTGCTTTTTATTTTTTACTTATTTTTTTAGCTAAATGGAAAAGTAGTCTCCATGCCTGAACACACCATGCAAAATAAAGAGTGAAGTTGCTAGCTCAAACATTGGAACTTGATCAGCCTGAGTACTTAACTGTTAGCTCTCTCTGGCATGGAGATGCCTACCAGCTTATCCAAGACAATGCTAAAACATTATTTATGGAATAAGATGCACCAAGAACCATTTCCAAAAGGAATCTGGAAAAACAAAACAAAAAAAACAAAACAAAACAAAACAAAAACCAAACCTGCACTAAATTTGTCTCCCTTCATCCTATGGAGTCTTCCTTTGCACTTTCAAGCTCCCCAAGGTCACCCTGTATGACCTTGGCCCTGGATGCACCTCAGAGCATCAGATCATAGGAAAATTCAGGTTGGAATTATCTTCAGGTCATCTAGTCCAGCCTTCTCCTCTGAGTGCACAATGCATGGCCCCAGATTCATATTGTGACAATCCCACACATATGGGCTCCAATAACACTCTCAGGTTAGTTCAAACACTTTGTACAATCCTACAAAAGAGCTCAGAGGAGATCTAGGGCCAAATGTTATGTACTGTGGATACGGCTTGCCTATGCAACAGGTCTTACAGATAAAAGAGTCCCTGCCATAAACAATTTATCAGTGTAAACATACCCTATACTTTTATATATGCATTGATAGCATAAAAAAGGTGTTTTAAGATTTTTTTTTTCATCATTCATTTTGAGAAAAAAAATAGTTCTCTAAGGGGGGAGGTCAACCTTCCCATATTAGGTAAGAGATCTGTGTATAAATTTTGCATGCAGTTTTTCCTGGTCACCCTTACATGTGTTTCTGTCTCCGTTATAATCAGATCTCCTGTCTTGTACTAGATATAATGTACCTCTCACTTGTAATATCTATGCCAGCATTTTACACACACAGGGCCATTAAATCCAGGAGAAATATACAGTGAAGCCATATCAATATATAGGCAGACCAGAGAGGAGATAACCATATTTCTATTTTTCTAACATACGGACATAATTTATTTTGAAAGCCAATCCTTTTTTATAAATTGCACACTGCATGAAAAGTTCGGCTGAGTCTAAATCCTGTCCTCAGAGAACAATCTGAGCAGCCAATCTGTGCAATGGCGAATGCTTCATGAATTCATACCCAGAGGCTGTGGAGGGAAAACAGATACAGCTATGTCCATAACTTCAGTCTCATGAGGGAATAGATAGTGGATCAAACCGATGCAGATGCAGAAAATCTCTGCGTACACGGCTGACACTTCTCATTACCTGCAATGATCCGGACCGTGAAATATAGGAAGCACTCTATACCAGTTTCCATGGGCAGGTTGATGCAAATTGCTATTGATATATCTGCATGTCCACAGCAAGCTTGTTTTTCTGCTTTAAATATGTAACTAACTAAATAGATATGTTTGGGGACTAGCCGGTGCCACCTAAAATGATATAAAGTGGAATATATATAAAGCTAGGAAATTTCTAGACTGACTGAATACTCCTTGGTGCTTTTTTTTACCAAAACCTCCCTAAGTATATCATAGAAATGCTCTAAAATCATGGAATCACGGAATTTTTCAGAGTTGGAAGGAATGTCTAGAGATCATGTAGTCCAACTCCCCTGCTGAAGCAGGATTGCCCAGAGCACATCACTCAGGGCTGCATCCAGGCGAGTCTTGAAAGTCTCCAGAGAAGGGGACTCCACACCCTCCCTGGGCAGCCTGTTCCAGTGCTCTGTCACCCTCACTGTAGAGAAGTTTTTTTCTCATATTTCATCGGAACTTCCTGTGTTCCAGCTTGTGCCCGTTACCCCTCGTCCTGTTACTGGGAACCACTGAAAAAAATCTGGCTCCATCGTCCTTCAACCCACCCTTTAGATACTTGTAAACATTAATAAGGTCTCCCGTCAGCCTTCTCTTCTCCAAGCTGAAGAGTCCCAGCTCTCTCAGCCTTTCCTCATAAGGGAGGTGCTCCAGTCCCTTAATCATCTTGGTTGCCCTTCGCTGGACTCGCTCCAGTAGCTCCCTGTCCCTCTTGATCTGGGGACCCCAGAGCTGGACACAGTACTCCAGTTGTGGCCTCACCAGTGCAGAGTAGAGGGGGAGAATGACCTCCCTTGACCTGCTGGCCACACTCTTCCCTATGCAGCCCAGGATTCCATTGGCCTTTTTGGCAACACGGGCACATGGCTTGCTCATGGATGACTTACTGTCTACCAAGACCCCCAGATCCTTTTCTTCGGAGCTGCTTCCCAGCAGGTCCACCCCTAACCTGTACTGGTGCCTGACATTCTTCCTTCCCAGGTGCAGGACCCTAATTCTGAAGAGATAATATGTGTGTGTATACTGTCCATATATGTTGTATTCTATTATATTTATATATAACATTGAGTTTCAGTATATATTAGTGCATGCACATAGTAATTGTTTTAAATGTATGTTTCAGGTAGTTGGAATTCAGAAGAAATACAACGTTAGTGCTATGATATTAATGCCTATTCCCCTAGAGGTTTTTTATATTAACTTTTTATATGGTGTAGTTTAAGCGTATGTCTAGACATCAGATTGAAACACACAGCTCTGAACTCTGAAAGGATTGTTTTATCAGGGACCAGGGCGCAGCACAAATCCATACAAATATTAACCTGGGTGTTGCTAGACAGCTTTTCCTAGGACCAGACAAGGAACAGCCACGTTAACATGGTGCTGTATGCGCCAAGGACCTCTGAGTCATATTTAATACCCAAGGTCTAGTATCCCACCAGCATGGCCGCGCTGCCACTGATTCTGGAGCTGTGTTACACTTTGCAATGTGTGTTTTAAAACTCCTAAATCACAAATATTGTGCCATATTTACCGAGGGCTACCTTATACCTTTAGTCACAGTCTAGACAAAAAGGTAAGGTTAAGCTGCTTTACCCCAGGAGTAACATCAAATGATCCTTTAACTTAGAGGGACAGATCGTCTTGATATCAGCGTGTTCTGGTTGACAAACACTGGAGAAGAATTGTCACCTGAAAGCACAACCCTCCCTTCCAACCAGCCATCCATACTGGCCAATCCAGGGGAGGTGTTGCCATAGACTTTTTTCTTTCCCACTTCCCTGCAAAGGAGGGTTGAGAGTTATCTTTTTGTTGTAGTTAGTTAGAGGCATAACCAAAGAAGCACTGCCATGCAGAAGGCTGGGGAAGTCATTGTTAAGCCTGCGTGACTGACACATTTTGTATTTTTGGCATGCGTGAAATGGAAGGTGTTTTGTGCACTTTTCTTCCAGGAGACTAGGGAGGGCAGTTTTATTTATTTAACAGGGAGTTGGTGTTCCGTGTATCAGAAAGTAACAAGGCTGTAATTGTTTTAAGAAGTTCTTAATAGTCCCAATATATGCTCATTTTCTTTATTTATATAAAATATCCTGGTTGCTTGGCCATTATCTAATTGTCCTTTTGTGTACCTCTGTATTGATTTGTCCCAGTTATAATCTCAAGAAGGTGGGTGCCAGGATATTTTCTAAACAGATCTTTTGTTCTTCAAATTCATTGCCTGCTTCTTATCAGCACCTGAGAAGGCTGAGGAAAAAAGAGACTGTTGTTAATTAGTTAACATTTATGGCATTTAATTTGTACGTCTTCTGTGAACAATATTCTGCAGATGTCTGTTGTATTAATGATGTCCATTTCCCTTTTAGGAAAACTTTGACATGTTTTATGTGAGTCTCTAAAACGCACAACACTGAACAGTAAATAGGCTCCACAGGAATTAGTTAATGAGTCCCTGTCCAATTAGCTAAAAATCAGGAAAAAAAAACAATATTGAATATGAAAAAATCATTTGGATCAATCTTGCAAGGATTAGAGACTCTTATTAACTCTTGGTTTTGCACATGGTCACTTATGCTTTGCAATACTTTGCATTAAGTCTATACTAGGTAGTCATTATGGACCTAATACAACTTCTGTTAGGACTCATTAAAATATTGCTTGTGAACCAAACCGCTAAAAAAATAAATAAATCGGTTAATACAGAATAGAGCAGATTCATATTAAATTGATAATTCAGTCCAATATGAATTTAACCAAATTAAAATGATAAAGGTAAAGTTCCCAGTTTTCTTCTGGTGTCTCAAAAAGGCCATATTCTCCTTCACTTTTTTAACCAACCATGAACTGTCCACTTAAACAATCTAGTCCTGGTTTACAGCAGTGACTCTTTATTCTAGTCTTCCATTTGCAGGTCTGGAGGCTAGTTAATGCCATCTAAAAAGTCTGTTACTCAGGCAACCTCTCCCACCTTGATTCTGCTATTGTTTCTTGCTGTGTCCATCCTTGAAACTCTTAAGAAAGCAATAGACAAATAATGTTCTACAGCAATATCTGAGTTAATTCTTTTTAAAAATGCATGGTAAGATACTTAAAGCAATTAGTGAGTAAAGAACTAAAAGAAACACCATATATTTGAAAACAGAGGGAACTAAAGTTCACAAGCTCTTCTGTGCCTCACCTTTTTGTTTCACAGCAAGGCTGACTGAGAGAGATTGTTGCGCTTCATCTGAGCTTCTGTATGGATTTCTGTAAAAGAAACACTATCAAACAAGACAAATGTAGCTTCCCACACAATTGAACACAGGCTGATGTGTCTGTACGTGAAACATAGTGAAGGCATTCACCTGGAGAGAACGTTGCTAAAAAAACCCTAACGTATTGGGATCTTTGCACAGGATAATGCTTGCATAAGGAATAAAATCTCTTCAACGGGATGCTCAGCCACTCTCTGGGTGGTGATGGGAGACTCTGTTTGCAAGTGTCTTTGCAACGGTATCTCCAGCAGGGTTGAGCAAAACTCCCCAAAACATTGTTCTGCTGAATTCCTGTATCCAGCTGGCCTGAGGTCCTGTGTCACTATTCCGTCACATTCCCAATCTATTGATGTTGATTATCCTAAGCTATCTACTGACAGGCTCCTAATGATCTTAACCATACACAAGAGACTATCTCACATCATGATTTCTGCATATTTAGAAGTTCCTACTGAGTATTTAGAAGTATCTTGTCTGTACATAGTACACGTTGGTTAGCTCTGCAGTAGGAACACTCTGGGAAGTCTCTAGGATGGCCCCTTCTTCACCTGGCATATGAATCAACACACTGGAAAGACACAAACTAGTTGAGGCACAAGCATGAGCTGCCAAGAAGATTTGTTGTGACTGCCCAAAATTGCCACTAGGAGAGCTCCTGTAACAGTTGGTCACATGCTTTGTGAAGACAGTGGCTAGATTTTCAGTCCACCCCTTTGTCTCAAGTTAGTCCGCTGTTTAAATTGCTTGTTGTTCCATCAGTGAGATAACTAACTGGATTTACACCCAGGCACAGCTTCAATACACAGTTACACCACAATTATAACTATAGGATAAACCTGAATTTCATCCTTATATCCTGTTTATAACTTAAATTCTTGTCACACCAAGAGGGATGGTCAGAAGTACTTTTAATGAAAAAGTTTTCACTGAACAATGACAACTTGCCAAAAGTGTTTGCAAACCCTAGAAATATAAGTAGTTCTTTCTCCTGTTTTGTTCTTACTGTATTTGTCCTACATGCTAATTTAGGACTAGTCAAAGTCAGTCAAAAAGAGAGTCACTGACTTCAGGAGAAGTTGGAATGGATCCATAATGGGTTATTGTGAGGCTTGTGTTCACACTTTATTTTGGCCAGAATAATTAGATAAGCAAATTCTGGAGCTGATCCAGGCTAAGTATGCAGCCAGTAATAGGCCATTAAGATTTGGTTTATTTGTGCATTAGGTAAAGTGACTGGACCTTCAAACTAAATCAGAGGGCTTTGGCTTCTGAGAAATTCCAGTTACGTGCACATCAGCAGATGTTTAAAGCTAGAATCAATATTTAAGGAACTTGCATTCATTCCTAACTCAGCACACATTTTTTGTTCCACTTACAGGCGTATTATTCAAAACTCACTTTTGCACCCATAAAGTAAAACTGGTTCTATTTCCTCACTGTCTGGCATGTTAGAGGTAAATACGTTGGAGGTTGGTGGGGCTTAGAGTCTGCAGATGCAAATGCACATGCTGGATTCACATAACTGAGCAGAGTTCCATGACATAACTGTTTTTCAGTAAAGGGATGTTTTGCTGTTAGTCCTTTCTGAACACCCCAAATTACTAGCCACCTGGTAAAAAAAACAAGTCCATGAATTTTCTATATAAATTATAAATCTTAGTGAGACCATCAAAATTAGAATTGCAAAATTAGACTATAGTGACACAAAGTATAACATAGAACCTTCATTCTTTTTTTTTTCTTCATTTTCTTTGCTTCCATTTGGTTATCTGCTGAGTTTCTAAAATGATTCTAAATGTTTTTCTGGCTCTTTAGAAGTGGAAATAGTACATGGAGATTTGAGTTCATTCCAAGAACAGATATTAAGCTATTTTTTGTGTAGTTTTTTCCTGTTTCATTTCATTCACACATGCATGACCTGAAGACAGTTCAATATCAAAGTAAACTCTGCTGCAAAAAACCAGCTTATTTTCTGTGTAGGGATTCACTGATTTTGTTTGAAACTTAGTGTTCAAATATTTTTTCTGTTTCTTTTTCTTTATAGTCCACCTCTCTATTCTGTAGGTGGAGTTTGTGTCATTCACCTTTCAGTATTTTTTTTTTGCTACATTAAAAGCAAAAATGCTTTTTTTATGCTCTGCTTTTCCAAACAATTGCTCCCACAGGCATTAACACTGGTAGGACAGTAGTTAGGCAGATGAAATGCTCTGGATAATTCATGCATGGACTGAGACAGACCCTTGATACTGGGAATCAGAGCTCTAGCACATCGTGCTGTGTGCACAACTGTCACGCTATGGAGAAAGCGAAGGCGAGGATCATAAACTTCTTTTTATTTGCACGGAGCCTGACTGCATTTTGCTCTGCGTTGCAGGATTCAAGATGAATGAGAAAAGCAGAGTGCGTGTGAGCACAGTGCATCACATACGTAACCTGTCAGTCTTTGCAACTGAGATAAGAAATTTGGATGTGTGGTTCCTCTGCAACATTAAGACTCTCTGCATGCACATGGGCAAATTGTCCCGTGCCAAACCCTGCTCTGAATCTAAGCGAGGCTCTGGCAGCCAGCTCTAGGACACCTGACATGGTACAGCAGTCACCC
Organism: Chroicocephalus ridibundus; assembly: GCF_963924245.1. Taxonomy (NCBI): domain Eukaryota; kingdom Metazoa; phylum Chordata; class Aves; order Charadriiformes; family Laridae; genus Chroicocephalus; species Chroicocephalus ridibundus. The sequence continues at coordinate 4,530,221 of NC_086284.1, forward strand.
CCCGAGACCCACACCTCCCACTCTTTGATACCCATCTCACCTGGCTATGTTGGCAGCCAGATGCAGACTCTGAGGAGGTCAAATGTGGCTAAACGTGTCAGTTTTATCTATGCTATCTGCACCGGTCACTATAACCTACTCCTGTAGTCAAGAGGGAGAGAAAGGTATTTGTAGTGTCCAATTCCTGTAACATATCTTGGAGGTCTACCACAGAAAATATCAACTCTCTTGACCTAGATGATCAGCAGAGATGAGATAGCCTCTTCTTAGAAATCTTTAGGTGCTTAAATGGATATCATATGCCATGAGGGTCTCATAACTGCAGTGGCTGAGGTCAACGAAAAGCTATATCCTATCAAAAATAAAGCTTAATGTTTTAGTCATAGAAACACAGACTTCCCATTCCTACCTAAGCATCTAAACCAGACAGATCCCTCACAGTTGAAAGAATATTTTACAATTTATTTGCAAGTGCTTTTCCATTGTTTTGAAGCGCCCCAGCACAGAGCGCAAACTGACAATTCAAACGGTGCGCTATAAACAGCCTTGCCCTACATATAGCAAGTCACTTCCGTTCGTCAAGGAACAAAACTTTATATTCACTACATTAAAGCCTACGTTGATTTACAGCACTCTTTGATCAGATGATCAAAACCCACTTTAACGTTGCTCACAGAACAACCTCACTCCTCGCACATGTATCATTCATAGCTGGCGCAGATGCTGAGCATCTCAGGGCTTGCTAGAGCTGCGTGTCAGCCTTTGGCATCGAGGATCATAGCTTTCGTTCAAGTGCTTGCTGTCTGGAGTACACAGCAACAAAGATAAAATGAGTTTTCTTGGGACCGATTGTGTCAGCTTGGCCTGGGCATGAGGACGGTGTTTTTTTATTCCCTTGGTGCTAAGTGAAAGAGAAATTAATTGGAGCCCTAGGAGACAGGTACGTAGGGCTTGCTGAAATTACAGGCTGGCTGCTGGATTAGCAGAGGTAGACATGGCAGCTTAACTATCTCATTTTCTATTGCACAGAAGAGGAGCAATTAAAACATCAGAAAAAGCAGGGCTGTCTTAAACAGGGAAGATTAGAATATTGTAAAGTAAAAGGATTTAAATTGGGATGGGTTTTAAACAAATCCAGTGTATTAAATTTCAGGCATGGAAACAGCTGCTGCTGTTCGTAGGGAATTCAGGAAGACTTTTTAGGTGTACTAACTCTTAAAATGCGGTTTTCTGTTTTTTTTTTTTTTTTTTACTTTCTTTAATTTCACTTAAAATAATACACTGACCACATGTTGTTTATGGAAGTTCAGTTGTTTAGTGCAAACTGCTTCATGTGACACTATTTAAGTGAAAGCTATTAGGTCATTTTTATGGGATTTTGCTAAGGTGGGAACAAGCTCGGCCATTCCAGAAGGACACCAGCCCTCTGAGGAATGAAAGTTTGTGTCGCCTTTAGGTCCTGACCAAATTCCGGGTTCAAGACCTTTTTGCATAGAAAACTTTATCAAGCTTAAATGATGTGTGGAGTTAAATCCAGTTGATAGCAGGAGTCTGGAAAAGAACTGACAGGCAGAGAAGCAACATCTCAGGGTCATGGAAAGAGAGTAAAGATGTCAGGATGAGACGTAATAGTTTCAAACTGAAGGAGGGTAGATTTAGATCGGATATTAGGAAGAAATTCTTTCCTGTGAGGGTGGTGAGGCACTGGAACAGGTTGCCCAGAGAAGCTGTGGCTGCCCCATCCCTGGAGGGGTTCAAGGCCAGGCTCGATGGGGTTTTGAGCAGCCTGGTCTGGTGGGAGGTGTCCCTGCCCAGGGCAGGGGGGTTGGAACTAGGTGATCTTTAAGGTCCCTTCCAAGATGAACCATTCTGTGATTATATGACTCTATGTACTACATTTGTGCCCTGAGGAGGGTGGCTAAATGTGCATACGTAGCACGGGACATGCACCGTTGACAGATGCACAAAACTGCGTACCAGCAATGAAAATCCCACCTTTTTGTGCACATGGGCTTTAAATTGAGATAAAGATCGTGTCCTGAAAAAGAACACTAGTTTATGAATTGATATAAGGCTCAGAGGTGTTCAGGTTAGGGAAGCTGGTTATTGGGTACTGGATGAGCAATACACTGCAGCAAAAACTACTTGAGCGTGTATAACCTAGCGTCGCGATTCTGCTCTGCCGGTGACAGAAGTTTGAGTTAATGTGTTTTTCCCCATGAAATAGCAGTCTAGTAGTATACACAGAGTCAGCTACCATGATTTAGTAGCTAATGGAGGGAGTTAATATGCTGTATTTCAGTCTTGTCTCTCTGTCCTTTAAATACAGAGTCAGTGAGGGGACTGTTTTTGTGCGATGCTTCTACAGTACCCAGATTTATTGCTGTATTTCAATTACTGTGCATGGTTTGTCCAGAATTTTCTTGAAGTCTTACCTACCGTCCTGCAAGTCGTACCTGTAGCTGGGCCAGGGGAACAACTGCTGCAAGTCTGGATGGGCACCTTCTCCTCAAGAGTAACCTCCAGCTGCACTTCTGTGCCAGATGGAGGAGTCTTGCACCTACGCCATTTCTCTTTGTGGTGGTCACACCAGGAAGATAAGATTATCCATTGTCTTTCCTTGGAGGACTCAATTTTTTCCAGCCAGAAAAGAAGATGGCAGCCTGAATTTAAGCTTAAGTAGGGACATTGGGTGCTGGTCCCTGGGGAGGTCCGAACTATTGAACTATTTGAAAATTGTTATTGATATGATTCTATAGCATTAGAAGAAAATAAATGTAACACACAGAATAAACTACAGCTATAAAGAGGAAATAAATAGGAAAAAAAATATTCAATAAGCATAATGAAACAATAGCAGATGTCGAATTTAGTATAAAAGGATTATCAGAGATATTCCAAATTTTTGTAGCTGCTACCAGACATCCATTTTACGTTGTTACCTTTTACCTCCTTCAGCATCCTAGTGTGTTTTAGTTAAATGTTGTGTTTAAATGATGATCCTCTATAAAACATGGATATTATAAACAAGTAAAATTATAAGCCATGCAAATTGAAAAAAGAAAAAAAACCAACCAAACCAAAAAACCACCAATACCCAAACCTACTCGATATTATCCACTAAGGCCTGATCTCACTGATGAGGTACCTAAATTGTGAATACATAAATAAATAAACAAGTAGTTATGTGCTAAAGGTGTGACGAAAGAAATCCGTGCCCATCTGGCCACATCTGTTGTTTCATTTAAGTTACCGGCACAAGTGCAGAATATCATGTCTGTACAAACAAAGTATGTACAAGGAACGTCTCTTTGTACATACTTTGTTTGCTCTGTCACAATTTCTGCTTTTCTGGGTGGCTTCCAGAAATTGGCTTCAAGGATGGCTTCCTCTGTGACATGGTGGCTTCCTCCCCAATGGCCACTGCCAAGAGTTCAGTGGTCCTTAGGGTATTTTAGCTGATTGTCCACACAAGTGGCTTGGAAGCATGTAAACGGCTACTTGCACCCACAGCGATGATCTCCCCTGCTCCCCCCTGGCACTGTTGTTTGTGTGCAACATCTTGTTACTGAAAAAAAAGAGGATCTTAACGGAAATGCCTGGATCACAAAGTTTCTGCTGGAGTGCACACATAGAGCAGGCTGGATAGAAATGGATTGCAAAGTACAGATGGAAAATAACCATTTTAATTAATGCTAACTTTTATGTACTTGGAGGACCCACACGCTTGTAGATGTGATTCTATTCCATTTGGTCATGCAGAAGCTAATTCTGATGAATTCGCTAATTTTGCCAAAGAGAATTCATAGCTGCCTCTTTTCACCCTGCTACTTTCTTGCAATTACTGTTGTTTGACAGCTGTTGTTTTCATGCAAATTTCACGATGCGGTGTGTGAGTCTCTGTGAGGTGATAATAATTGTGCAGATCACGCTTAAACGACAGAAATAAGAGCAGACGATACCATCATATTTCTGAGCTGCAATTTGATTTAATGTATTTGCCTACTGTGGCCGTATAAACCTCACAGGCAATACTGCCCGTTTCCCCTTGAGATTAATCATAGTCAGTGGATGTAGATGAAAGCAAAAGGGCCTTACGTGCATTAACTATAATTATCTGGGATGCTGAATAGACCATACTCTTGCACTTTAGCTGTTTCACCTAGACAAAATGATTTTGCAGTGTTTTATGCCCACTTTACAGATGTGTGAGTCCCACCACGCAGCTGCAAAGGAATAGATAACTGGCCGTGTGCCGTGATACGCGATATAATATAGTTGGAATGGCTCTCCCAGCCTGCTTTCTCTGCAGGACTGCTCCCAGAAGCCCCTTGAGCAGAAAAGAGGAGATACTCAGCTTAACTGACGTGTATATTAATTCACTGGACCAAAATTAATGTACTCTGCTTGTGGAACTGGATCTAACACAAGGATATTTGAGGCAAAATTGTACAAGTGTTGTTAAGGGTCGATGTCAGAGATACCTGCTGCTCTTCTACTGCCTTTTTTATCGTGTTAGATGGACTATGAAGCCACACTGCAATTGTTAGCCACATTTAAGTGTTGGAAAGATGTTAGTAATAGGAAATGTAAAACGACTAACTCTTAATGAATAAAAGGATATCAGATTTTTGTGTAAGGTATTAGTGCTTACCCAGTTCAATCTTAATAAAAGAATAATGCATAGACAGTGCTGATAAAAGCTAAAAATTAGAGAAGCTCCCCGTAGCTCATACAGAGGTACGAGAAGAATGAATTAACGAGTGCTGTTTTTTTCTCTCGATGACAGCTGAGTTTCAGTGCAGAATAAGTAATTTCAATAACAAACACTACTGCACTTTGAGATCCTTCAAGATGAAAGATAATGTATCTTAGTGTTGCACATAATGTTAGGCACAGAGTAGACATCAACAGTATTTCATCTATGGATTATTTTGATTTTAATATACAGGAAGCAACAACAGAAGAACAGATATTAAGTCACTGTGTGAAGACTTGTATGTTTATCGGTTGCAATAGGTCAGCTTGAAATAACTTAGCTTTTTGCAAAGGGTAGAGGTGACTTCTTGTAATGGTAAAGTACCATGGAAAGGAGACAATATTTCAGTTTCATGATTACAGACCCCTTGGTTGTGATGCAATTTGATTTTAGCATTGTAAACCACTTTCTTACTCTTACTCCAATATATCACTGCTTCTGAACTATAGGTTAAATTCAATCAAGGCTGGTCATAGCAAATCAACTTATTATTTCAAGAAATATTAGAGTATTGCCACTAAAAATAATTTGCAGTAGATAAAAGCATTAATTGTTCAGCTGCTTAGTGCTACGTTGTATGATCAGGTGTGTCCATAGCTATCACTGTCCATGTGCACACACATAGAATCATAGAATCATAGAATCTTCATGGTTGGAAAGGACCTTTGAGATCATTGAGTCCAACCAAACAACCTACAATCTCACATATATATGCACGTACAATGTTTGCTGTCTTTTATATTGCATTCCTCTAATGTGTCGCTTGAGACAGTGTCTTGGATCTGCATTTCATAAGCAGCCAGCCACCCCTTCCCCATCCAGCTGCCAAGTAGCCTGTCCCTCTTGGCGGAGTTCTGCCTTTCCTTGTCACTCCACGGCTCCTCCTGAGCTGAACCGGCACTTTCAGCTTGGTGAATCAGCGTGGCTGGCACTGAATTAGCAGTTCTTAGTATTTCTGGGTGTTCAGCTACACATCGTGCGGTGATTACTTCTGGAAATGCCAGTTCAGCACAGCCAGGGACAAGCAGAAAAAAGAAATGCAGACTTTCCCAGCAGGGACAGCTGGGGCTGCTGATTAAGGATGGATGAATCTGTTTGGGAAAACAAATCTGCTTAAGCCCCCAGTTCTGCAAATTATTAATTCCTATGTTCGTGAAAATGTTTGTCTCCCTTCCAGGCAGCGGGTTGGGAGACTCTCGTTTCTTTTCTGTTGCCACCATCCAGTTTTCTTCCAAGAACTATGGTCTGGTGACTTCAAAATGTTGAATCACTTGTCTGGTCACATACGTGCAGAGTCGCTAATGGTGCTGTTCTCTGATAGCATCTTTGGCAACCCCACACAGCATCTCCTTCAGGAGCAGTAAATGTCGTGGCACCGAGAATAATGGTATGCAGCTAACCAGCAGAAAGATTTAGAAATTGGCAACAGCTTGCATTGTTTTCGGTTTCATATCTTTATCAGGGCTGCTATTAGTACCTTTTGTCTTAGAAACAATACAGTCATATTTCTGGAACCAGGAGGCTGGCCAGATTACTGGGAGAAGGTGACACTAGTGTTGTAATGAAGAAAGGTAACAAGGAGCAGAGAGGCCATAAAGCCATCCTGTATTGTAGGCAAACCCCGCTTAACAAATGCACTGTATATGGATTTCAAGACCGTGTGTGCAGGGCAGCTGTTCTTCATCCCCCCGTGACGGGAATGGATACCACTAATTTGCATCAGATGGTGATTTAAGATTATTAGTACATGTAAGCAACTCCTCCACAGTCTTAGAAAGTCTTATGTGGACTGTAAATCTGTCATTTTCCTTCAGAATAAGCCAATAACAAACTGATCGGACACTAAGAAATCTAGAAGGGAAGGGAAGGGAAGGGAAGGGAAGGGAAGGGAAGGGAAGGGAAGGGAAGGGAAGGGAAGGGAAGGGAAGGGAAGGGAAGGGAAGGGAAGGGAAGGGAAGGGAAGGGAAGGGAAGGGAAGGGAAGGGAAGGGAAGGGAAGGGAAGGGAAGGGAAGGGAAGGCCAAACAAAACAGTACCTATAGTCCAGACTAAGTTGGTACAAATCACTGAGACGCTTGCTTGTTGGATCACGTGAGATGCTCCAGAGCCTATTGCTGAAAATCACCATCTTGTTCAATATTTGGAAATTCATGTGCTGTCCGTTGCACTGATTCCTCGCTGGTATGGGACTGGCATGTTAATGTATATAATGATTTCTAGTAATGCTGACCACCAGCCTCACATCTTCTGAAGCACTTTCATACCACGGTGGGTCTAAAAGGAAATTTCAGGGCAGAAGGAAAACAGTGAATCCAAGCCAAGCAAGAACAAGTACTATCTTGTTAACTGAATGGCACAGTTTGGCATAAATCTAACGTTGCTGTATTTGTAGTGGTGGTATTAATCAAAGACAGTGTAATTGCTTTTATAGTATTGCCTCTGTTTTGGGGGTGCTTAATCAGTTAACATAATAGAAACATTTTCAATCTATGAGATATTCTTTCATCTGGATTTTCACATCAACTTGGGCACATTTGGACCTTCTCAGTGCCCATACAGCCATTTTTCAGAGGGATTGTGTAGTCCAGGCAGGTTGCAGGTATTGGTGACACGGCTTCTGGAAGTCTCACTAGAAGTTACTGCCTTTGGAAACTAAATTAAGCCAAACCAAGGCAAAGAAAATTATCTTAATGCACAGAATTATGCTGAATTAGATCCCTGACTGAAACAATCAGTTCAAATGCCCACCTTAGCATAAAATCAGAATTATTTCTTTATGTGGAAGGAATAGCGATCAACTCCTGCCACAGCATTTTCCACGAACACAGATCTCTCTGCAGTTTTTATAAAGGTCTGTTATATGGACATTAAGAGGAAAGGGCCTGGATGAACTCGGTCAATGCCAAAGTCAGAGTCTAACCCATCCCAGTAAGTTTGTCAGGAGCTACAGGCAACGCTCTTCTCTCTGCCTCCACTGTATGCTAGAATATACACACATTTTTAAACACAGAAATAATTTCTATGTGCCATTGTAGCATGCTGGGCCTTCCTTACTCCCTCCAGAGACTGGTGAGAGTGACACTGAAAGTCCGATATACTGAGAAGCATGAGGAGCAAGGGAAGAGGTGAGGAGTTTGCAACTGCCTCCTCCTCTGCAGGCTTAGCGCTCTAAGTATGTCCAGGACTAAAAATCCTTTTGCTTGCCTAAATAAAAGTGCTCATCAACCCTCTTCCCTTTCTTCTGCTTAGGAGACTCAAGAATTGTTCAACCTTTGCAGCATGAGATTGCTGGTGATCTCTTAGGGGGAGAGCACGTCTCCCCAAACCCTCAGGAGAGTGACTTGATTCACCTTCCTAAACCCTTCTCTTAGTGTGTGAAGGAATTTCTTGCCAATAACCTCTGGAGCACTGATATTAGGAAAGCAAGGTGGAAGGAGCCATTTAGAGGATGAGATTAGATTATATCTTTCCCCAAAACCCTTGCTGTGCCTCCCATTTTCAATGAATTGTCTACATACCAGGTAGCATTGGTCACCTACCGTCATGCTGATGGAGGCAAAGTCACTGCTGATTTCTGCAATAACTAAGCCCTATGGCAGAAATCCTGCCCGGGTGAGCTCAGCCCACCGTGTATAAATAGCAGTAATGAGTGCAGCACAGAAACTTGGGCTCTTCTTGCAGATTGGAGCCAAAGTGAGCCTGACTCCACCAATATCCCAGAGGGACAGGATTAAGGAACGTTTTTCCGGCATAGATAAGGGCATGATCTAAAACTAAACCAAAACAGAACGAAAAAAATCCCACAACTAAATAACTGGGAGTGCTGGAGGAAAAGAAGTCATCACTACAGGATCTGGATGGAGAGAAGCATGAGACAAGTGAAGTATTTGTCACTAGGGGGCAACGTGGTATCAGATAAGTGGATAGATGCTCCCCTGGAAGACACTGAAATACGGGGACAAGAGCGTGCCACCATATGGAGGAGAGACTTAAAAATAACGAGGCAGCCTGGTGAAGCACAGCAGAATGAGAAATTGAGTTTTACTGCCCTTAGTCATCATATTGACTCTCTGGCTCAGCCAGAGAGGGGGGTGGGAGTTTAAGAGGAGAATGTGGCTGCTGTGATTCAATCAGCGATGCCAACTACAATATAGTCAGACACAAACTTGTCCTGAATGAAGGAGATGTGATAGAATCATATTCATGATCAAGGTGCAGAAAGGGAGGAAAAAAAAATAAATTACTGGCTGTCTGAGTTTGAAACAAACCTCTAGATTTGTGACATCTATAGCTTATACGAGAAACACATATGAGTGTCTCACAAAACAAGTCTGGAAGCTCTCAGTCCATAAATTTTGAGCTGATTCAGATCTCAACACAATACACATAGAAAAGTTACCCCTTAAATCACTCCATGTCTGTCTAAAAGTGACAGAAAGAAAGGGAGAAACAGCACCTCTGTAACTTCCGGTATGTATTTTGTTAACAGAAACCAATATTAAAGTACTCAATCAGTGAAATCACACTGTCTTAAAACCTGTATAAATAAGCTTTTAAATTTGGGTGCTGCATCTGAACAACTTTGATCATAGAATAGATGGAGGATGAATCTGGGATAACAAACTGCTGAGGGTTAGATTTAAAACAGCATTTAAAAGCTTCTTTACAGAGGAAGTTATTTTTAATCCATCCAGAATGGGAATATATTGGCCTAAGCTTCTTAGTATACGCAGGTGGATCCCTGGCCCTATGGCAAAATAACCAAAACAACTTGGTGTCTTTATCCAGAGCGGGTTGGCTGGATCTACACCGCGGAGCATCTTTCTTCTCTGGGCCCCATGGGATCCTAAGATAAAACAGCTAATTAGTACATGAAATTGTTTATGAACTACTGTGAGGATTGTCTTGCAACCTACCAGAACCGTGCTTTTGTATATTTGTGTGGTACAGTTGTGTCCATCTAATAACTGGCTGCGAATGTAAAGAGCAGTCCCATTTTGCCCTCTCTCCTTCCAGACCCTCTCCAACTCCTCTCCCACCCATGCCACACAGGAGCTGCCTCTGGTGCTTGTCTTCGTGCTTTCACTGAGCCGATTTAATTTGCTAAGTTTGCAGAATGCACACACTTTTTTTGTGTGTGCTAATTTTCTGTCACTTCGGTGAAACAAAAAAACTCCTGATGGAGACTGCTGGGCACCAGACCTGGCACAAGCAAACCAGCAGCTGGTAAGAGCAGGATGGCCCGTTCTCTGCCGTGGGGAGATACTGCACTGTCTCAGCTGTATCACTGGAATGTGCCCTTATTCCACTTTAAGTTAATAAATCATTGATATCTAACCTATATGCACTGAGAAGATCTTGACAATCAGACCTGTCCATTCATTAAAGCTAATTAGTTTTTGAAATTCAGAACTTGGCAAAAACTGTCAACATTTTTGGGGTTTTCATCCTCTCTCCTTATCCCAAATAATAATAATTCTGAAAAGCTGAAGTCAGGTAAAAGGAAATCGATAGCAAAGCTCCTGGAGAGGTTTTTAAGTGTTCTGCTCTTCCCAGGGAAAGACAAACTTCACCTTCTTCGATTTAGTCAGATATACATAGTGAAACTAAATGCAAAACAGTTGAACATCATTGGAAATATTAGTTAGGATCTAAATCAAAAATAAGGTGTTCTGCAATAAAGACTCATAACAGTTATTTCTAAGTGGGAGTGAAGTGAAAAACTAATTGCCATTTCTGAAATGAGCTTTATTCTTTTGTTTACTACACTGCACACCAAGAATAATTCTACTGTATTTTCCTGTGTTAGTCATATGAAAGTGATGCAACTGAGTCAGAATTTGTGTTTCTGCTTTATTGCCGGATATGAAGAGTTATGAGTTGAAACAGCGATGTGAATCCTTCTGAATTGACAAAATTGTTTCATTTGAGAAGCCATTCTGGATCCAATAAAATTGTGGTTAGAACTAATTTTCTCCTTATGCTACATGGGACAAAATTGCTCTTATTGCTGTGCATGTTTTTGCAGCCTTTGGCACAACGGGATTCAATTCTTTTCTGGGATCCACGTTCTTCACTAATTCAAATGATGATAGCTGTGGCATGGGGGCTGTATTTTGTAGTTGGACTTAATCAAAACCATGAAAAAATATCATAATTCATAAAATGTCCAGCGAGAAGATGTAATGAGGCAGCATAACTCACTAACATTAATTCAGTCACATTGCTTGGGACCAAAGGTCCGTCTGCCCAGTGACCTCCCTTTGGTGGCAGCAGGGATCCTAGGGAAGATTGCACAAACTGAGCAAACATAAATTCTCCTTTCTCCTGATACTGTCCCGGACATTAAACTTTTACAGGGACTATGTGAACCAGAAATGGGTTCTATGTATTTAAGTAACACCCAATTGATTTCATTCCTATGGGCTTGTCCATTCATCCTTTGAATCCATGCAGACTCTCAGCACTGATAGTATCTTCTGAAAAGGATTCTCATGTATTTCCTTATGTAGAAAAATGCCTTCTTTTGCTTTTGCTTTCAATTCTTCTTTCTTTTGTTGGCACCTATTTCCTGTACTGGAAAAGACAGTAAATCATCAACCCTATTCACCTTCTTAATGTAAGTTTTTTATTTACCTATGGGTCATATCCTCCAGAATTGTCTGTTTTCTCACACTGAAGAGTTTAGTTAGTACTTCATTTTATGGAAGCCTGACTACAACTGTCCCAGGAAACCTCCATATTCAGAAGTTAATTCATGACAGGATAAATTGACCTTGTGTTTCTTTCATTTTAGCCTAAAACACAGGAAAAAAATGCACAAGATTTTTGTGATTTTGAATATGTTCCAAGTGAATCCCTTAAAGTGACCATAATTTGTTTCGGTGCTTCTCACATGATAAGAATATCATTTGAACTCTTTGAATACAGTAAGCAGACGTGTGTCATTTTGCTGAGCACTTTCTCAAGGATTTGACAGCTTTTTATTTCATGCATCATTCACCCCTTGCTGTAGTAATCACACAAAGTAACATTTTATTAATGCAAAGTTAAAAAGCTGATAGGATATTGAGAAATAATATCTGGACCCAGGCATATTGGTAATGAATTTCATTGTACTATGCTACCCCAAGCGATGCTCACACCAATGTGACATCTATTTCACGGAATCACGGAATCACGGAATCTTCAGAGTTGGAAGGGACCTCTAGAGATCATCTAGTCCAACTCCCCTGCTAGAGCAGGATTACCTAAAGCACATCCCTCAGGGCTGCATCCAGGTAGGTCTTGAAAATCTCCAGAGAAGGGGACTCCACAACCTCCCTGGGCAGCCTCTTCCAGTGCTCTGTCACCCTCACCGTAAAGAAGTTTTTCCGTGTATTTGAACGGAACTTCCTATGTTCCAGCTTGTGCCCGTTGCCCCTTGTCCTGTCACTGGGAACCATTGAAAAGAGCCTGGCTCCGTCCTCCTTAAACCCACCCTTTAGATACTTGTAAACATTAATCAGGTCCCCCCTCAACCTTCTCTTCTCCAGGCTGAAGAGTCCCAGCTCTTTCAGCCTTTCCTCATAAGGGAGGTGCTCCAGTCCCATAATCATCTTGGTTGCCCTTCGCTGGACTCGCTCCAGTAGTTCCCTGTCCCTCTTGAACTGGGGAGCCCAAAACTGGACACAGTACTCCAGTTGTGGCCTCACCAGTGCAGAGTAGAGGGGGAGAATGACCTCCCTTCAATGCAAAATAAATAAGAGATTGAACTGGAGATTACGACTGGGAACCTGGACTGAAAATGTCAAGTCAACCCAAGTCCAGCGTTGTACAGAAGCTGTAACTTAAATGCTGTGCATCAGAAAAAAAGATTATCAGAATACGGACTTTTGCTTTCTTCATACTGCTATGAAGAGGTACAAGGAGAGACTCCAATGCGAATCCCTCTGAACAGATAACGTTTTCTCTCTCCCAGAGGCAGTGCCAGAAACATTGCTGACTTCCAGTAAGTAGGATTTGCTGTGACATGTGTCACTTACATTACTCAAAAAGTGTAAGTAAGCAATGAAAATCAGGATTAATTCAAATTTGCATCACAGGTGGTGCAGAGTATTGACAAAGGGATTTGAATTGCAGTTGGCTGTCAAAATGGCACGCTGGTTACACAAACACAAGTGAATCCGGCGTCGTATCAGTGAGAGGCAGTTGGTTAATGGTGCTGAAATGATGATGGCCTGCAAATGGTTTTATGGTCTTATATGGACTAAAAGGCACATTTACATTAAAGGTATAGAGACATCAAAAGTAAACACTTAAAATTTTATAATTAAAAAAAATATTTGTTTAAGGTTGCCTATCCTGATGTTACAATCTTTAATGATATTACCAAATAAAGGTTTTTTTCACTGAATGCTTCCATCTAATAGATTCATTGCAACAGGAAACACAGAGACTTCTATTTGCTGAATTTCAACTATTGTTTACAAAGACTACAGGAGCATTCATAAAAGGATTGCAAAGACTATTCTTTAAAATGGAAAATGATATATAAGGTAGTTTAAATGGAACTACTTCACCTAAACATTAAAAAATATTGTCATGAGGTAAATTTGTATTCCAGATGCATTTGGAAGCTGAGGACAACTTTCTAATATTAACATGTGTATTTTAAACATTTAAAATCCAGTATTATGAAAAAGAAAGGATGAAAAAAAAAAGACAAACTAAACCCAGGTTATAGATAGGCTTTGTTTCTTTGATACATTATTGAATATAGTTTACATAAGAGTGGATTTCATGTTTTTATTTTGGTATCTTCTCTAATTCTTGGTTCCTAAGTCCATCTGAGGTTCAAATATATCCAATGACAAAAGGAAAGTGATTTATTTCTGGGCATTGGGGCTTCCTTCACTGGCCAAATGTAGTAATCGAGTGCCATCAGCCACAGGTATTTCTAGACATCAATAGACAGCTGACAGATACTCCTCAGAGCTTGACAGAGACCTGGAAGCTACTGGAGGTCACCTCAGCCTGTGGAGGTCACCTCAGAGTGGGAATTAATTTAAATGCCTACATATGAAAGCATCCTGTGTCACTTCCAGGTGCTGTAGCAAAAAGAGATGGATCTTTGTGAAGTCCTGTGGCATATCTGTATAGATGTCTTGGATATCCCTGGGCACCGATGGTGGCAGTAGACATCTCTTCTGCCTTTCATCATAACAGCTAAGGACTGCGCAGAAGGTCTCTGGTGATCTGCCTTTGGGTGCCTACTTTAAGTGCACTGAATCTTTCTACAGGATCTAGTGACTATGCTGACCAAATCTTTGTCTGCTATGAGATAGTAGACAACAGCACCGATGTAGGTATCGACATTTAGTGGGACCTGGTAGTTAGGTTTACAGTTGGACTCGATGATCTTAAAGGTCTTTTCCAAGATAAACAATTCTATGATTTTGTGATTTATGCTCTTAGGCATTTAAGCATATGTAGACATCAACACTGAAACCCAGTCCTATGCTAGATGGTAATTACTAACTCTATTCAGCGACCACTGTTCCCACAATAAAAGAAAACTATATTATTCTGTTATTCAATAGTATTCTTTTTTCTTTTCTTTTTTTTTCTTTTTTTTTTTTTGTTTTTAAGAAAGGTATTTCTGAACTGGGGTCACAAAATGGGTAACTGCTGGTTACTGTAGGATATCTACTGTAGGATATCTGAAATATAACGAAAGGCAGAATAAAGGAAATTGGCTCAGAAAATATGCTCCCATGTACAAGTCTGGCACCTGTGTTAGAAATGTATATTTATTCTCTGTGTGAAGCTAAGCACAAATTGTAAATGCTGAGCCTAGTGCAATGACCAGTTTGCAGGAAGTTTTACTGTAGTCTGTGACAACTTTGTGAACAGGACAATCCAGCTGGGTGGAAAGGAATACACTAATCATAAAATGTAATGGGCATGGAAAATGAGAGAGCTGTTCTTGCAGTTATGATTTGGGGAAAGAGAAGTGAGAAGCAGTTTTCTAATCCTTCAGGCTTGTTCAGAAACACATGAAAAGCAATTCCAATTTTAGCAACAGAGTAGCCAGACAGACTTTATAAAACAACCCTGGGATAGGAAAAAGAATAAAAGAAAATCTCCTAAATCCGTTGAGAAGCTGGACCAATCAAGGATAGTCAAACACAAGCTTGATAATTATTCTATTATTTTGAAACTTTGTGTCTCATTTTAATGTAATATTTTAACCTTTTCCTTAATAGAGTAAACTAAGCGTCTTTTCTTTCTTTAATCTTGTTTTAAAGAAAGTGTGATTGTTGAATAATCTGACTCAGTAAACAACTCCATTCCTTTGGATGTAGTGACTCTCTGAATAGCAGGAAAAGGCATGATCAAGGAAGGTCTACCAACCAACATCAGTAGTAGATTCCTGGAAAGTAGATATTGGTTAGTGGCTATTTTAAAGTCTAGTGACAGTGGGATATGGAGAAGAGGTCTTCCAAAGTGTTTGTGACAAGCAGTAAAAGTGGTGGCAAGGTGGCTTCTGACATTGTGAAAGACTATCCATGCATGTGAGACAAGGAGCAGTTATTGCTCTGCAAGTCCCTGAATGGGCTGCAAAGTTGTTTCTTGAAATATCTGATCTTTCCAGAACTAACTAACTTCCATGTGCTAAAATTTGGCTTGCTACACCTTTGAAAAACAGTTTGGGACTTGCCTATTTCTGTGCATGCACCTCTTTTTGTTGTATCCTGTGATCCAGACATTTAACTTTATTGCTGTTAGCCTAAAAAGGGAAATACTGAACACACTTTAGCTTCCTTATGATTTGCTTTTCCTAACAACTTCCAGACATCATTAGGTTTTTTCCCACCCTTTCTTCCCTTGCTTAACAAAAGAAAAACCATTAAGTTGCAGTTCTCCTGATGATTCAACACTGATTTTTTCAAAGTATAAAATGTCATTGTGTCCCCCAGGCAATGCGGGTTACCAAGGTCTATTGCTCTGACTGATGTAATTAGAGATTTTTCTTCTAGGTGGTGTGTATGATCACTGAAATTTTTGGAAGTCTTCACCTGAGTGCAAGGGAAAGCTCCATGAAAATGGCAAGCTAAGAAGTTTAAATTATTCAGTCATGATTAAAAGTATTTATTTTAATTAGGGCAAGAAAAAATCCAATTGAAACTGAAAACTGAGGGTCAATATGCTTTCATTGAAAAGCTTTCCCCGAAGAGCAATATTTATTATAACTTATAACTTATTAAGCTTTCCAACTGATGCTGTGCAATACACAATGAAACAAACTCAGCCCAGAGGAGCTCTTCCAGTCATAGTAACAACGATCAGATAAGGATGTAACTATGGCTGCAGACAGTGATAATTCACAGTGTTGATATGAAGATAAAAACAAAAGGCTTTATTGTTGACCCAGCTGACACAATATTCATCCCTAGGGACAGTAGAGAAAGCTTTGAATGGCCCTTTATCTGGCACTGAGGAAGGCATAAGTAGAGGTAAGAAGCTGGTTCCTTCATGAATTGAATTTATGTAGGTGAAAGATGAGCAATCTTCTGGTCTCTTACAATGATATGGGGCAAAGTAGTGGTAAGACTTTTTGGAAAAGAGGATTTGGGAAGGAATTGTGTCAATCTCCTATTGAAGGTGGTCCTCTTAGGCAAAGGGGGACATAAACTAGAGGGGAATGAAAGGAGGAAAGGAGAGGAAGTGGTGCAGGTAGCATCCAGCATTGCTTGGGAAGTGAACACATTTCCTTTCATAGCTTGCATGGTATAAACCATAAACTCACCTGCCTTGAGTTAACGACTGCATATATTAAAATCTTTGTTCATGGCAAGGAGCAACTAATAATAGCCATTAATTTGTTCCTGTGTCCTGCTCATTCCTTTTGGGGTGTACATAGATTCTTACTTCCTTAAAATTGTAGTTAGACTTTCCTTTTGGTTTGTGTTACATCGTTTGATCTTTTTGACCTTTCACAAGTGTTTTAGAGGGCTCCTTCCATTAGCTGTGTCTGATGGTTCATCCATTTTGATGATGGCCTTCTTAAAAAATAAAATAAAATTGTGTTGTACTGAAATTAACAGTACATTATCCCCAGTACAACAATGACAGCAGCATGACAACTTGCAAATTAATGGTAAAAAAGTTTATCACCCTTTCACACACATTTCTTGAGATATTTTGCAACATTATTTCTTTGTACAATACAAAGTCAAGAATGTGTTAAATGACAGCATAATTTACTGTTGTTTACCAGATGCAGCATATTTTATTAAGGTTCACAAGCCTTCTATACCTTGTCAAATATGCGAGAAACACTTGATAAACCATTTTGGAAAGTGTCACAGATGCAAACAGCCCATAATAGAGCCAACAACGCTGCTTCTGGGCACACCTCTTTAACCCAGGCATTGATGGCTCTCCTATATAATTTTCTTTGTGAGTTTGCTTTTGTAAGCCTGTTTCTGCATCTTGTACAAGCAGTATGCTCCCATGCTTTGTTTTATTCAATTATTTTACTATAAGGATCTTAGTAGCAGTAGTACTCCACTGTCTTATGCCAGTGCTCAGAGATTTCAGTCAGAGTTGGACTTCATGATACAAC
Organism: Chroicocephalus ridibundus; assembly: GCF_963924245.1. Taxonomy (NCBI): domain Eukaryota; kingdom Metazoa; phylum Chordata; class Aves; order Charadriiformes; family Laridae; genus Chroicocephalus; species Chroicocephalus ridibundus. The sequence goes on from NC_086284.1 coordinate 4,547,589, forward strand.
ACATTATAAATACTGTGTACAATTTACTCTGGGCTGTAAAAAGCTTATTTGCTAAGGAGCTCATGATACAGGGGTCAGCAAACGTCATGAGGCTCTTGTAGCCACTTACTTCAATGGAATTAAATTTACTATGGTTGCCTGAAAGGCAGTGTCCTTCCTCCAACTTGAAACAAAATATTTTTCCTTTATTTCTTTCCATCACACAGTATGACAAAACAGTAATAAGTAAGTAATAAGTTATCCTCATGTCCTTAGCTCCTTTCATTAGGAAATGGAATGTGTACTGTCACAGTAATATTCATTCTTGCATTCTTGGCCTGCTTTGCAAGTCCTCTAATTCAGTTGTCATAGAATAACACACTAGCAGTCAGAAAATGGTTAACACTTGTCAAATACAACACTATAATGTCAGTAGGATGTGGGGGTAAGGTTGAAATTATTCCAAGATTTTTCTCTCTGAGTATAATCCCAAAATGAAATTCTAGGATTACAGCTGGGTATTCTTTTGCTTTTAGACAGGAGACAGAAGGGAGACGACAGGATCTGGGCACTCCAGTTAGGTTGGTGATCTAGAACACTCTTGGCTAATGGCCAACTCTGCTGTTGCAAGAATAAACTATTAAGGTTAAATTTAAATTGCCAGGCTTGGAACTGCTTCTCCATGCTGATGGTCAGATAAGTACCTTAACCTCATCCTCATTTGGTCGTGGACCAGCCTTTACATGTATGTCTTCATGAGATGGGAGCCCTGGCTCTCAGATTGGAAGGGAGTTCAGATACACAGACTTTCTATGTGTCTTTCCTTTTCCCTTCCCTTCCCTTCCCTTCCCTTCCCTTCCCTTCCCTTCCCTTCCCTTCCCTTCCCTTCCCTTCCCTTCCCTTCCCTTCCCTTCCCTTCCCTTCCCTTCCCTTCCCTTCCCTTCCCTTCCCTTCCCTTCCCTTCCCTTCCCTTCCCTTCCCTTCCCTTCCCTTCCCTTCCCTTCCCTTCCCTTCCCTTCCCTTCCCTTCCCTTCCCTTCCCTTCCCTTCCCTTCCCTTCCCTTCCCTTCCCTTCCCTTCCCTTCCCTTCCCTTTCCCTTCCCTTTCCCTTCCCTTTCCCTTCTCTTCCTCTCCCTCGTTCTTTTTCTTTCTTTTTCTTTCTTTTTCTTTTTCTTTTTCTTTCTTTTTCTTTTTCTTTTTCTTTTTCTTTTTCTTTTTCTTTTTCTTTTTCTTTTTCTTTTTCTTTTTCTTTTTCTTTTTCTTTTTCTTTTTCTTTTTCTTTCTTTTTCTTTTTCTTTTTCTTTTTCTTTTTCTTTTTCTTTTTCTTTTTCTTTTTCTTTTTCTTTTTCTTTTTCTTTTTCTTTTTCTTTTTCTTTTTCTTTTTCTTTTTCTTTTTCTTTTTCTTTTTCTTTTTCTTCTTTTCTGAATGTGCTGGAGCTATCACATTAGAAATTTTGAAATTTTATCCAAATTTGAATTGGTGTTGACGAGAGCACCAAAAGACACATCTCTTAGCATGCAGAGAGAAGACTGAGGACAATGAAGTGTTGTGGCAGTCTGAGCACCCATCATGTTACACCAAAATCCAAGGTCATACTTCAAAAAAAAGCAGCAACAACTGTATGAGAAGACAAAGACAGTCCTATTGACATGTTGTAATTTCTCCTATCCCCAATCCAGCCACAGACTATTACTTCTCACTAAAAATTTTGAAACAGTGGCTGTAGTTGGATGATTTGTCAGCGACATTTCCAAGATATGCATCTTCCTGAACAATACCAGAAATAAATCTTCCAGTATCATATTCATACGCTTCTTGCTCAGAATAAAATGCCAAAAGATTAACCAGATACTGTTTAATTGGTGATTTGTGAGTCTCTGTATGATCTGAACAAGCGGTGTTTTACAAGAGTCAGAAACTGTTTCCTCTGCTGTAACAATGTCTCTAACTACTTCAACAATTAAAATCATTGTAGGGATTGTGGGAAGTTTATTTATTACCGCTGTTAATTGGAATGCATGAATCAAAAGAGGAAAGCTGTTATACTGTAGGCTGAACCTGACTTTTCTGAGTACAGTGAGATTTATCTTGCAAGGGAAAATATTTTATAAATTCAGACACTTCTCTCCAGTATTTACTATTTGCGTCACGCTAATATTGCCCTATGTCCTATTTTTAAGAATTGCTAGTCTCTGCTTTACTCTGCGTCTCAGCTGCTTTTATAAACTCACCATAGGATAAATTCAAGGAACTGTGACATATTCTAGGGTCTCTTGTGTATCCTCTGCCAATTAAACCTAGTCTGATCATGACCATTAACTCTGTAGCTCAAAAGGAAGTCTACTAAAAAGCCTTAATGTCGCAACCCTATCTGAGTTGTGCAGATATCTTTCCTCATACTTTGCAGAATGCCTCATTTCCTTTATTACAATCCTCACTTCACACCGATTGCTGCTGGTCTTACTGTGCAGACCAAAGTGAATCCGTATGTCTGATTTCATATACCCAAGGACATATGCTTGTGTAAGTGTCTTTACAGATATTGATTTCTTGTTTTCTTGCTAAGATTATGTTGACATCTCCTGACTACATAACTGAGAAGTCAAAGACTCCTTCAATCTAAGTATTGGTTAATTTCTAAATGTTTACAGTAATTGTCCTTATTTTCATCATAATTTATTCCAAATAGAAATAGGTTAAGCTTCATAATTCTTCATGATACCGAATACTCTGAAAAGTGAAACTTCTGTGACAACAGCATGAAATTCTTGATATACAGAATATATTAACTATAGACTCAATTCACCTCCAAATCTGTACATTTGTAAATCACTGTTATAAATTCAGGAATTTTAGACTTGTTAGAATGGAGAGTGAACAGTCTGACCCACCTTGTAGTCTTTTTTTCTTTCCAATACTGTGAGGATAATCCATGAGATCACTTCTCCATCACCCTCGGGTTGCTGTCAAGGGTTTCCTCAGAGAAGATTCCCAGACCGAAGGGTGCTATTCACGTTTACGCAGTGACCCACAACAAGCCGTGCCATTCCTGTCTCATTTTACACTGCCATCACAGCTCGGCATATTGTGCATGATACCTAAAGTACACGTATTTGTGGCATTCAGTAAAAATGTTCTGGTCTGTCTTATCTGCAGTGTACCTGCCCTATAGCCATGGTTCACTTATGTAGGGTGCTCAGGCTGCCACCGCCCTTCCATATGCTCACTCAGTTTTCTGCAAGAGCATGTTGCAACTAAATTTTGAGGTTAGGAAAGGGCAAGAAGGGGAATAAGAAAATTCAAGGAGCTGCATACCAGGAGGTGAGACTATGATGTTCTCCAGTGGACAACCTGGGGTCAGATTGGAGTAAGCATCAGATGTGGTCATGTCCTGGTTGCTATTACCCATAAATTGGCCTTTTGCATCTTGATGCTTGCAGGTATGTGTCACAGCATCCGTGAGTAGACTCGTTATCTTCCAGAGAACCATTGAAGATGACAGTACCAGTACAGTCCACCAGGAAGCTCTTGAACTAATAGGAGACAAAAGAAAGGGAAATATTTATACAGGAGCCATTCCTGGGACGAAAGCACATGAGACATAGGTCACTGACAGAGCACTGAGGAACAGGCTGTTTCCTTTATCTGACTCATGAAGACTCAAATACTACCAGGGTGCACAGGTTGTTTGATGGTTTCTTTCTCGAGGAACCAGTGGGAGTCCTCAAGGCAGGAATATTCTTTTGTGTCTCAAGTAGTTATTTTAATTTTCAGCCTTGCTTAGAGAAAAATGAAATGGGTAGGTAAAGATTAGGTGTACTTTTCTTTTAAATTCTCATTTTTCATGGTATGTATGAAGATAGAATTTTGTAACTGTTTGTTGGAACAGCTAAGAATCCCTTTTAGTCATGCATTTTTCTATATTGTATCTATCTTCCATTGTAGTTTCTTCTACTTTATAATTGCAGTGCTGTTTTTTGTGAGTGCATAAAAACAAAGTGTTATTTTCATGTTCCCTTGAGTAACTTAATGACTACATTTTTGAGGTAACTGACTACTGTAATTTTGTAATGCATATTCTGTGTACAGGAAGCTTTATGCATATAACTTTAAAATATACTGTAGGCATTGAGTTACACTTCCTTTATATTTTTTTTTTCCTTAGTAAGATGTGACTTTGCTGCTATTTTCAATACCTTTGTTGAAGAACATAATAGAAAATGTAAACATACAAACGTATTCTTAGTTTAGGTTTGTTTTTTCCCTTGAGATTTTTAAAATCTGGAACTAATAAACAATATTTTGGAAATGTGTCCCAATTTTACAATTTTATATTTCCTTTTTTTTTTTTCAGTTTTCATTGTTATGATTAGGAAAGTATGCTCTCTTTTTAAGAAAAAAAAAAAAAGCTCCTAGTCCTTGTGATTACTAGGACCTAAACTGAAATATAAATTCAATATGAATGAATTGTTGACAGAAACAAAAGCTATGGAGATTTTAAATCTGTTTTTTCATTTCAACAAGTTAATGAAGAAATGTACTTATACCAATTTAAGTTAGCTGTTTCTCTTCTGAACAATTCAACAAAAACTTGAAGTTTGTAATGGTAAATAGTAAATCAAATTGGCAGTTTTTACCACATTCAGACCAGAAGTTTGGTCTACCTTTAAGTCATTTTACTCTGTTGAGAAATGGACTCCAGAAGAACATGTCAACTTTCACACAAAAATGACAAATATTTTACTGCCAAAGAACTTCCAGACTTTTTCCAGTGGCAAAATGATCCCAGCTGCTTCTTACCCTGTTGTCAAAGTCTTCACTTTTTGTTTTGTATTTCTCTAATTCAAGAAAGGATATATTGACAATATTAATGTGCCAATACTTTATTCCCAGATTTGATTAATGGACCTGGGGTTGAGAAAATGAAGATAAATTGTTCTGTAAATCTAGACATATTTCTTTATAGATGAAATAGCAACCTAGTCTAGTGGGAGGTGTCCCTGCCCAGGGCAGGGGGGTTGGAACTAGATGATCTTTAAGATCCCTTCCAACTCTAACCATTCTATGATTCTATAAATAAGCACCAATGCAGGATGCAGATCAATGGGTACCACCCACTGTTTTGGACTGCGATGGTTGTTACACCATCTAGCCACAGCTGACATAGGTATGCAGATGGATGACAGATTTTCACTCCATCAAGCAGAACAGGTCTAGATCTGATGTCTAGAGCAAGAAACTTCTCTGGGACGCACAGGTGGGGCAGAGGCTGGGACAGTGAAAACAACTGGAGAAGGTGGGGCTTTTAACAGGGTTCTGCTAGATGTCCTGTTCTGCTTCACCAGCCTGTCATCACTGCTCCTTGTAGAACTGGTCACTGTTGTCTTTTGGTCCCATATATGTGACCAATACATGATCTAAGATATACAAGAAATGGACAGCTATATGGAGCAGTAATCCGTGGGTAAATGACGCTTTGTTGTCTAGAGTGATTCGCTAAAATAGGGCTGGAGGCTGTACAATATTCTTCATGTGTAGTTATAGTTGACAGACATCCAAAGCAGTATGAAAGAAAGATAATAGTTGTGATATAAGAGCTCTTGCTGTCTCTTGACATATGCTGCTGCCTGCGTTGGGTTGCATGATGCACCCCCTTCCTCATGGTTACCATTGTAACTAGACAGCCACAGAGCTCTCTGACATTCTAGGTACGAATATCAACAATTGGACAAAAGATGGGGAGGTTAATACAGCTGACTTTCCCACTTCCCTAGGGAAAAACATAGGCAAATGTTATGCGTGTTAAAGCTTAGAATTAATTATTAAATCCTTCTCTGATTTACATGTTCAGGAAGAACATCAATAATCATTTTCCACTATCATTTCCAAATGTCTTTTTGTTCCTAGATATAAGGTGAGCAGGCTGGAGCTGGGGCTAGTTAGATACCATCAGGTCTGCTCAACCTCTTGCACAAGATAATCAGGCACAGCTGACAAAAGAAGCAAGATGTTGTCACCAGTTCTTATCATTTCAATAAGTATTGTAGCTATGGAAGTTGTTTTGGGAATTTTTGGAAATGGATTTATTACAGCTGTTAATATCATTAACTGGATCAAAAGCAAAAAAATTTCTTCTGCCGATATGATCCTGATTTTTCTGAGTATATCAAGATTTATCTTGCAGATGACCATACTGATGCACATTCATAGTCTCTACTTTGCGGATGAGTTTAAGTTGGCTTCCATGTACAAAGCTTTCGGTGCTGTGTGGATGTTTGTAAACCATGCCAGTTTGTGGTTCAGTTCCTGGCTCTATGTACTCTACTGTGTGAAAATAATCAATGCCACCCAATGGCTATTGCTGCAAATCAAGCTCAGAATGGCTGGGATGGTCCCATGGCTCCTTCTAGGATCGCTGGTGGTCTCTTCTGGGACTTCTCTTCCTTTACTCTGGATTACACCCAGCACCTATATCTGCAGCTCGACGGGGAACTGTAGAGAAAATAGCACAGCACATACCACTGACTGGGACAGTTCGCATCTCTACCTGCTTCTTCTTTACTTTGTAGGCTGTTTTTTTCCTTTAGTACTATCTGTGGTAACCTCGGCCCTATTAATTACTTCTCTATGGAAACACACAAAGAAGATGCAATATTATGTAGATACTCTCAGGGATCCCTTGATAGATGTTCACTTAACTGCCATTAAATCCATTATTTCTTTCCTGATCCTGTATCTTTCCAGTTTCGTAGCTCAAATTCTGTTGATACTGTCAACTTCTCAAAGTAAAGATGATGTGAAAGTCGCAGTATCTTTAGTTGTAGTTGGGGCATATCCTTCCGTACACTCTATTATCCTGATCATAGTCAATTCAAAACTGAAATTGGCATTCAGAATGCTTTGCCAGCATCTTAAGTGCCATTTGAAAAATATGACTCTATGCCTCATATTATAGCTTGAGAGAAACACTCTCCTGTAACAGATCTGGAATCAAGACTTTTGTGCATGTATTGTTTCACTGTCTTTTTTTCTTAGTCAGTAGCTTTCGTCTTTCAGAGATTTCTGTCATTAGACAGAACGTCTGAAATAACAGGCATTTTTGCCTTTTTTTCTACACCAATCTTGCTCCCTCAATTTTATTTAATAAAAAGTGAGAATAAAAATGTGCTGAAAGGAAACAATGAACTTAAATAATAAATCAAGTACAGGATGCTTTGTGATCTCAGATTCTCACTTTAAGACTGACAGTTTTATGATATGTTTGAATTGAAGAAAATGGGATAAAAACAGAGACAAAATTTACAGAGCTCACAAATACCAGTTCTCAGCTTTCACCTGAGAAGTTAAAATTGGATGAAACACATGCTGTACAAACCATAGTTGTGTGACGTACAAACAGAATATGCTTCTAAACATGAAAAACTAGCTAAAATATAACTTCAGGGAAAATTAAGATATGGAAACATACAGACAATTAATGTAATCAAATTCTATTCTGAATCAGGTTTATTTGTGTTAGGATTCCAGTACATTTATAGAAACTTAGTGGTTACATACCTCTTTAAAATGTATCTTTTTGTTCAAAACATACTTTATGCTCATTCATTTCATTTTCTTTAAAGCAGATTACTAAGGTGGTGATTACAATGTCCTACCTGTCTGCTGTAGAAAATCTCTTCGTTGTTGAGCTGACTGCTCTGATCACAAATTTGCCTTGTGACATGATTTGCTGCTGCTTTGAGTAGTTGTGAGTTGTTTCTAAGGTTGTTCTCTTTTAGTATTTTATAGTACTATGCAGTTTCACGCGTGGTTGATGAAATATGTTCCTCAACAAATCCTGCCATGTTTTATCAAATAATGTGTTAGATTTTACTCTGAAATTCTCAGCTCAGCTCAAGTATTTTTTACGCTGTATATCCTCTGTGCAGGCATTTAGATAGTGCTACATTATAAATCACTGTGGTGAGAGTTTCAGTCCCATTTATAAAACTAATGAAGAGGATGATTCACCTGGTCTTGGAGTGCATTGGCTCCAGTGTTTGAAACATTGGAGTAATACCTTTATAAAATGCTTTGAAATCACTAGTTAACAATATTAGATAAAGGGTGAATATAACAATTTAAAATGCTATCTTAAACTATTTTTTACATTGAATATGTTAATAAATGAATGCACTGTGTAGTATGAAGGGATATTATTAGCAAGTGCAAACAGTTGGGTCAAACTGCAGAGCAGGAGAGAAGGACGATTGAACTCATAAAATTAGCGTTTGGAGGTGCGGTACAATGTACTGTAAAACTAAGACCACCATAATGTCCAGCACCGCACGTGCGGCACCACAGAATCACAGAATGATAGCGGTTGGAAGGGACCTCTGGAGTTCATCTAGTCCAACCCCCTGCCATCAAGAGAGATCCCAAAGTCCCTCAAGAGCCCTGCCTGTGTAGTTCTGCAAGGAAGCAGATGGGAACCGCCGTGCTCACACTGCAGCACCATCCTGCTCTACAGCTGCGTGCCCTGCCAACATGGACCAAGATTAAAAGAGTCACACAGCGATAGCTCTTGTGGTCCTTTTTCCAGCTGGCAACATCATGAAAAGAAAACCTCCTGAAAGAAATGAGGGATTCTTTGGAGTTGGTTGATAGTTTGTTGGTTGTTTTGGGGTTTTTTTTGGGGGGGGGGTGGTGGTGGTGGTGGTGGTTGTGACAGTGTTTGGGTTTTTATACCTGATCAGGAAGCTCTGGCAAAATTCATTTTTCCAATGAGACATTTCTCCCTATGGTATTTCCATAGTGGGTATGAGACACCCACTCCCTAGGTGGCAGTCTGAAGGAAAGAGATCAGAGCCAAGTATGAAAATAACGACCGCTGCCCAGCTTTTTCACTGCCTCCTCACCTTCAGGAGGGGGAGATCTGAGGCAGGAGCAATGGTTAATAAAATATCCTTCAGTGCTACCAGGGGAGAGGAGGACAAAGCTCAAGCACCTGATGCCTTTATATTGTATCGATGGAAGTTTTGTTACACACAGCACAGAGTGAGATAGATGGGTACATAAATTAGAATTTTAAATGACTGAATTGGTAAATAAATTATTAGTTTTGTCCTTTCCCTTTCCATCCTTCCCCCAAGCTTCAATTTATTTTCATGTCTTCTTCCACAGTAGGTAGAGTTTCCCATTTATTTTCTGATCTTGCCCTGCTCTTTGGATCTCAGCCTTTCCCTTCCTAAAATCATTATCTGTATTCTCTGCAGACCTAGCCTTCTTTTTCTGGTACATATTAAAAAAGCTTTCCAATTATTATTTTACAACAGAATAACATACACCAAAGTATAGCAAGCTCGTTTCTATGTCTAGTTTACCCCAGAAAGCAGATAAATAAATCTGATTAATGTTTTGGCAATTACTATTTTTGCACAAAAAAAAAAAATAGAAAAAAAAGAAGAACTTTGTTGAGATTTCATTGTCTAAGAAGTGTTTATATGGTGATTGAAAATAAGAGTCAGTTCACCAGTACATTTCCCCTGGAACTTTGCAGGTTACAGGAAACATAGACAATATGAATGGGAAAATACTGTCTGCAGTTCATATAAGGCCAGTAGCTACGGCAGCACCAAGATCATTGTAAGGATGCTGAAAAAGGCGATCAGTGCAGTTTTTCATACTGACTACATGAAAACCAAGTCTTCTCCTCTCCAGCTTTTTATTTTTTTAGTGCCATTGTGCTTGTTTTTCTAGCTGAGGATTCATCACAATTCTTTTTCCAGGAAAAGCAGTATTTTGCTGTGCAGAAATCAAGGGACTTCTGATTGCAATCTCAGTAGGATCTTCGTGAAGCTGGCAAATATCTCCCTACCATTATTCCAGCATGTGAATCAGAAAGGAGAGCTACCGCAGACATTCTGGGTTTCAGCTGCTGTTCCGCTTTGTCATGTCTTTTCTTTTGCCTGGATAAATCACAGTCTGTACCTGACCAAATCAGCAGCCGGGTGGTGGATATGAACTCTGATATCTCTAGGATTAATACCTCTCTTCTGCTAACCATAGAGTCTCTTTCCAATATTTTGGTGTTCTCCATGGTGTTAATTACCTCTCTATAGAGATAAACAAGGCAGCACTGCCAGCTCCAGGGACCCAAGAGCAGATGTTCTTATAAATGCCACTAAAGATCTAATTCTCTCTGTTGACAGTTTTCTAACAGCGATCATGAAGCCTTTGACCTTCTTCGCATCTGACAGCACCATGGTGCTAATTTATGCTGATCAATTTTGGTTAATCTCAAAAGCAAAATAAGCGTCAATGAGGATGCCACACTTCACCTATCTGTTCTTGAGATATGACCTCCCATCTTCCTGAAAGGTCTGGAGAAATGTTCTACCTTTTGGAAGAGTTTATAATAGGATTATAACCTAGGATTACTTTTATCTCTATTTATTTATTGTCTTTCCTATCGTAATGCTCAACCTTCATTTCATTAATATCACAAGGACAGTTTCTTCAATGTTACGAAACACTTCTCAAAGCTAATCCCTCTTCCTCTCAATATTTCTTATCCTGTTTGTTTCTTGTTTGAGGACATCTGTATGGGAGGTCATTGGAGCTTAGTTAGGGGTATAAATAAGGCTGTTCACGAATCTGTCAGACAAACCCTTAATAGAAACATGGGTCTTAAGATTTTTTGAGAAAAGAAAAAAAAAAAAAAAAGGAAAAAAAAAAAGAAAAGGAAAAATGTCTGGTTTCTGAATAAATGTGAAACTGGTTTTGACTGTCCATGAATATTAAAAAAAATAAAGTAACTGCATGTTAATATCACTTTTAGCTGAACACTTCATTATTTTCAAATTGCCATTTCTCCTATGCTTTTGCAACGACTCAAAAGAACATTATATTGGTCAAAGTAATCACAATGAATTTCAAATACTGGCCAAGATATAATGGAAAAGAGCATGGGCACTCTTAAAACCAGAATTCCTGACACTCATAAGCATTTCAGAGGTCAGAGGGGTTTGCCTCATTCCTAAAACTTTGCTCATCTCCACCCTTAGAGGGCATATCCCCCTTCCAGTGTTTGGCCTATCTGTGCATGAAAGGACAGGGACAACATTTTATGACCAGAAAACAGAGCAGTAGCATGGATGGTGTCTACAATGTGATTTGTGTGGGCTTTTGAGAAGGGACAGAAGGAAGGAAAAGTCCCACAGGTCCATTCCATCTACTTTGTCTGGTCTCTTTTCACTTTGCAGGTAAACAACCCAGGGCAATGGTGCACCCTTCCAGAAGCAGATATGGCTGGATTAGGATCCACGCACCAAATGCTCCATTGCAGATCAATTTTTTTGCTATTACAGAAAAAGTATAGGCAAACTGCTAAATAGGAATAATGACTTGATATTGCCATCCCTCAATTGCCTGTTGGGGAGGAGGGGTGAAATTAAACCCTTTCTGGCCTTTAGGCACTCAGATGTGATATCGTGATGAGACTAAGATGGATGAGTGAATTCATAAATTAAAAAATGGATTGGTAGGTGATTAGACTAGGGTTTTTATCCTCTCCCACGCTCCTTCCTCCCCTCCCCCCAGTGTAATATTTGCATTTCATATTTTTCCTAGCTTTATATCTTCTTCTATTTTTTCCCCTATCTTTTGATTCTGTCTTTTTTCCTTAATAGAAAAAAATAATATTTCTTCATTTATCACCCCTTTTTCTTACCACTTCCTCTAAAAATCTTGTCTGGTTTTGCTGCTATTGTTGCTGTTATTGCAAATACATACTAATAAAATCAATCTGGGTTCATTGCCATATTTACTTTATTCTCATAAGCACACATTGTTTTCATCAGATTTATCCTTTTTCTTTTATGACAGCATTGCAAACAAAATCCCTCCCTTTCCTTGTGAAGGTGTTTAAAAAAAATAAATTAAAAAAGCCCACATGCTGAGACCTTGAGATATTTGAAGTTTCCCCTTCAAATTCCATTTCAGTCAGTTCTGCTTTGTTGTCCTTTCCCCGTCACTTGCTTTCTCTTACCCCACATGCCAATCCATTTTTCTTCTACAGACTGCTGTCTTCTTTTTTTTTCTTATTTTTCCCTGACTCCTTTTAAGATTGTTCTTAAATTCTCTTTTCTTTCTCTTTCCTCTCTGTTTTTAGTCCTCACCTGCTAGTCCCTCAAACATTCTTGTTTGTGTCTGTTTATACTATTTCTCCTGCTTGAGATACCCGGGGCTTTCTCTAGCAATCTGAAGTAGTGCTATTGGACATCTAGAGCAACATACATGTCCCTGCTGAATACCTATCTCTCAGCTAAATTCAGTAAGAATGCAAAAAAGATGTAGTTCAAAAGTTTTCTTTGTTGTTCTTAAGCCATGTTTGGACCACAGCTGCAGCCAGTCTCCTTTTTCATTCTTTTTTTTACAACTGCATAAACTTTTGTATTTTTCTTGTGCTGTGGCTCTGCTCAAGCAAGAAGAATAGAGAGAAATTTTCCCAAAAGTGTCCCCTGCAAAAGATTATGCTGACATATAATATCTCTTGGCTCAAATTTCCTGGAGCCGTGAAGAGCTATGATCTTAAAAGTCCCCTGCCTCCTGGTACTTACTACAGCCGGTCTGAGATTATTTCAAAAATCAGCTCCAAAGAACATTCCCTCAAAAGAGAAATCAGCTTTTTGAAAGTGAATGAAAATTCAGAAATCTATTAAAACTTCTCTTTTTTTCCCATATCCTGGCCTACTGCGTCTCATTGGCATGGAGTTGACTTGATTTGCTTTCCGAAGTCAGTGGGAAAAGGTTAAAATTTCAGGCTGGCCCTGTGGAAGCTTTCAGAAATATCTTGCTTTTCTTGCTGACTGTAGAAAAAAGCCTGCATATGTTACCAGGCTAAAGGACAAGATACTTAACAGTCTTTGGTTCACCTCTTATTTGAACATCTTCACCCATATGAACATCCCTAGTTCCACACTGTTGTTCTAAGCAAGATTGAGAACCCTTGGATGATTCCCAGATTATCTCTGGGAGCATTGCTGGTCTCTTCTGTCATTTCTTCTCATTATACTTTAGCTTATTTTAGCTGTTACTTTTTTTAATTCAGTAATGAATCCTCCCACAGACTCCAGGATGGCAGATGCTGAGGTTTCTCAGCTTTCCATACCATTCTGCTGAACACCATTGGGATGTTCTTCCCCTTCATCATTGCATGTTGATGCCACTTACTCAGTTAATTATCTCCGTCCTCAAATTTACCAGGAGGAGGAGAGAGAAAGCCTTCAACTCCAGCAGTTCCAGGACATGTGCATGCAAATACCATCTGAGTTCTGCCCCGTTCCCTTTGCTTCTACATTCGTAGTTTTCTATTTCAGATCACACTGCTGTTATTCAGCTGCAGCAGCTACATCTCCAAGATTACCTGCGTTGTCTGTAGTGATCACTGCTTCTTGTTTGAATACTCTATACTCAGTCTGTAACAAATCTAAAATGAATCATTGATTCAGAGTGTTGCATGTCTTCACTTAAGTCACCCTAGTGCAGGAAATTCTTGTCCAGTGCCTTCCTCATTTTCAGGGGTGAATTCTAAGAATGTGACACAAACTAGGACAAAAATAGTAGGAAAGCCTTGGGTGCTGACCTTGTTCTTATACACCCGTACTTTGAGGAAGAAGTCAGTGACACGAAGTACAAATAATTTAAAATTATTGAATATGCAGCATATTTTCCTCACTTATTTCTGAAGCATTAATTAAATTTAATTCTATATTTTAATCTGGTGATTAAGTCCATTGTATCCTTTACGATTCCAGCTGAGCAGGCTGAAAGCTCTTGAGCTTTCAAGAGTTAAATTGTTAAATCTCCTATCAAAATATTAGGAGTCAAATAGCTCACTCACGGCACTTCTTCCCACCAGAACTTTTTTTGGTATAATAGCTCATTATTTAAAAGTTGTCAGCCAAAGCAGTATAGGTATCTATAAACCGACCTTCATGATTTCTTTAGAAAATCACTTTTTGCATTGAAACTGATGTTGTGATCATATACCTTGCTGTCATGTGGCTTGATAACTGATTGCTTGCTGTGAACAGCCCAAGAACTACTTTTAGTACTTGAGTTTGTTACAATGTGTATTCCCATGCAGTTTCAGACGTTGTACATTCATAGAGTTGGTTGAGCAGTCTTCATCCAAATACATTATTCAACAAACATTGCTATGGAATAAATTCTTTCCAGACTGAATTTAAAAGGAATTAAACTAGCTCTGACCCTCACAAGGTTTAGTAGGTTTTGTAGAAAAGCAGTGTAAATAGGGCAAGAGGGACTCATACCTTTGGTTCATCTCTGTTTAGGTCTTTTATCTGTGAGGCTTCTGATAATTCATTAACCGTCTCTGTGCTTCATTGTCCTGCAGTAATAAAAAGTAATTTATCCACTACTCTAAAGCTGTTTGAAAGCAGTGCATGGAATTTGCTATATAGATGCAGAATATTTTATTGTTTATTTTTATTCACCTACATTTCATAGAAGGAGATTTATTGTTAAATAAGTGTGTTCTTCAGCACATGCCTGGAATGAAGCGATGTTGCTACATAAACAATTGATTTTCTTGCCTTTCAACAAAGTCCCCCAAGAGCTTTGAGAGGGAAACTTCTGTTGAGTACTTTCTATGTACGTCAGGCAGTTTAAAAAAAACCCACAAATAAATAAATCCTATACTCTTCAGCTATATATTTCAGCCTGGATGTGCTGTATATTTTCATGTGCCAACTTTTTGATGGAAACATGCACAAGAAAGCTCAAATTTTAAAATAAAAATGTGAAAAGCTTGTGACGTTTCCTTTCAATCGTCTCTTTTCCATCTGTGAAATTGTAGATGTCCAAAAACTGAGATAGAACACAGTAAACAGATAGAATGATGGTACCTAAGAGCGGTGGTGGTAAATTCCTGTTCCCCATGGTTCTCTGATGATTTCTGTTGTGCTCTGAAGATGTGTCTGACTTTGTGTGGAATTAATTTGGAGTGGAGCGACCAGGGAGAGGAAAGGTTCAAAAAGGAGGCTGTCTGACTAAACAGCAGGAACTTCTCACTAGAAGAAGACTAAAAAGACTGAAGTAACTCAGAATATGAATCTTACCAAAAAGAAAGTCAAAAGCATCCCCTGCATAGGGAAAAGTTCTCTGGTAGGAAAAAGCTCTTTAAACTAGCAGTGAGAAGCGCAATAAGATACAGTACATGGGAGGTGAAGAAAGACAAAATTAGACTAGGAATAAGGTCCTTATTTTATCTGCAAGTGTAACTAACCCCCAGGAGCAACTTATATTAAGTTGCGATGGATTAACTACCCTCTGAGGTCTTTCAAGCTATGCTGTAACTCAACACAAGGTTGTATTTTTGATACAGGTGTTCTTTAGTGAAATTGTGCTCCAAGTGATATGTGGAGGAACAGACTAATTCATCATCATAGCCACATACACTGATGGAAACTCCACTCACCATTCCAGCTCTCAGTCTCTGAGGGATAAATTCTTGTTCCCCAGAGCCAAACTCGACATGCACAGTAGGATCCTACATGGTCACAAGGTTAGTAACGCACACAGCTAATTTATTTCCTGGCAAGAAACATCCATTTCTCTTGTACTTTGCTCTAGCTTTTTAATTTTTGTTTTTAGTCAGTGGAGTTATGTGTAGTTTTCCAAGAAGATGGTTATATATATCTTGAGAAAGTGACTGTGATACAAATGGATTTGTGGGAGATTAGAGATAAAAGGACACAACAATGTTCTTTCTTTCCATCTGAATACCTCTTTAATTTTTTCTCTCTTGTGACTCTGAAAAAAACAACTGGATGATATTTTCAGTTAATCCACAAAAGTTATTCGTCATTATAACTGAAAGAGAAGTTGAGAAGCTGTAGCCTGTAGGTCAGCTAAGACAGGGCAAAATTTTCCATGAGCCTGCAAATAAATGTGTCTGTTTAGTACAGCTTTGAAGAAAAACGCTATACTAGGGATACATAAAATCTGCTGAGGCTTAGTAAGGTAGGGTAAATAAGAATCTCCCTTATTGCTGATACTGTAATTATTCTTAATTATAACTGCTACAGTGGGCTACAAGCAAAGTCTCTCCATTGTCATTATGTGTGAATGTGAAAACCATGAGAGAATTTTGGGAAGCAGAAGGTCCTTATAAAACCTGGAGCACTAACAGATCAGGCCAAAAACTGAGTGGAAAAGTAGGCATTCTAAGTGAATGTTTGACTACTGTGGAAACAAAATTCAAACAAACCAGAGAGTAACGTACCTAAACAGCAGCTCCTTGGGGAACTCCTGAACTTCTGTTTGTCTTTCAGGCCAAAACAAAAAATGTCTAAAAACCCCAAGAATCGTCAAACTAAAAATCTGTGTTCTAGAATAATTTTAATTTTTTTTCCCCCTCATTAAATGCAACTATCATATATTCAAATACAGGAGGGGAAAGAAAGATGTGATAAGGAAAATCTCTGACCAAACCCAGTTCTATTAATAATTTAGACTTCCTATTGCCTCGTACACCTGTTGAGCTTGTAGATAACAGCTTTGGTTTTCATGTTGTACAGATAAGCCAGGTCACTGGGGTTCAGAGAGGCTCCAGCCTCCAGCACAAACTCCCATCATTGCTGAGGGGCAGATTCACTCTGCAAGCTGGAGCTCGCAATCTCCTGGGTTCAAGTTTAATCTGCTAAATTACAGCTGCTCTCCCTGTGCAGCAGGTTCACAAGGCAAAACTCCACTGCTTAGCTTCAGAAGCTACTTAGATCAGTTTACTATTTCATAACACCGTTCTTTGTTTGCCAGGTTCTCCAAGGAGGAAATGCAAAGAAGCATCTTTATTGTTAAGAGCTTATTACAAAATCCATTCTTGATCTGTATTTTGCCTGCTTTTAGTTCAGTGAACGCAGAGCAAGACAAATAAGTAGCAGTCAGGTTATTTCTTCAAAAATTCAGGCTCTCTCAACAACATCACAGGCGGAGTCGCATTATAGTTTGTTTCCTTCTGGATATAGCTAGGGATTTGGGGATCAAGGCATCGAATGTAACATCCCGAGCATTCACGCCTTTTCCCTTTTATCTCCCAAGTTAAATCCTTCATTCCCCATCTTTAAGAGCCAAATGTAAATAATACCTGTGAGGAGAAACACTGCCCTCCAAGGATTAAACATGTGCTTTCTGTATCGTTCAGGTGATTTAAGGTTTGCAATTCTGCCCACGGTGGAGGTTGGTGCCAGGGGTTTAGTGGTCGTGTCTACGGTTTGGAACTGAAGCAGATGATACTTCTCAGAGAGGAAAGACGACCATGTAGTTAAGGCACTGAATTTCAGTGTGCCTTTGTCACAGATTTCTCATGTTTCAGTGGGCTTTGTACAATCCTTTTTTATGGTTATCTATATGCAAATTCCCATCCAGTGGTATCTTGGTGGTAGAAAAAATTATAAATCTTTTTACTGTTTTTTTTTTTTTTTTTTTTCCTGCTTGTAGAAAGGGACTGTAGCACTTCTCTAAATGGAGTCTTCAGGGTAGGGTCAGATCCTGCAGAGACAGAAAACAGCTACTATATGATTTCATGATCTTCGGTTAATATTTTCTAGATTTGCCCAGGCATATCAAACAAGGCAGTGCTGCTGCCCCTGCTTGATTTGTTTGGAAAATGAACCTGAAGCCCAATGTGCTGTGATTACGCTGTCAGCACCCACAGCTGTACAGCAGCACTGGGCACAAGCCTTCAAAGGTAAAGGAACAGAAAAGCAGGTGCTGGTGGTTAAAGTACAAAAAAGTTCTGTTCGTTATGAATGAACAATCACTTATGGAATTGTAACATTCCTTTTTTTTTTTTTTCCCTTGTTCTGATACCAGATGGTTAGCTTTTGGGTTTTTTTCCCCCCCTTTCTATACTTGTCATGTGGCTTACATCTATATTTGACAGTTACTGTTCCTTTCCTGTTTTTTATACAATGTGACCCATATCTCAGTGAGCAACACTATAATAAGGTAATTTACTACTTACCAGATTCAACAAACAGAATAGCTTGACAAAAGTCCCGACATTAGTTAAGGAAGTGGTGTTTTTGCCATAAACTTTAGAGAAACCAGAACATTACTCTACTTTGTGCGACAGTTACCAAAACCCCCATATTTTTCTTTAGTAAGTGCCATTACTTTTACACTTGTGAGCACATCACACAAGCTCAATTAGCGTCACTTATATTCTGTGCAAATAACTCTATGCAAACTACTGGAGCTGTGACAAATCACAGTAGCCAACAGTCTGTCAATAATCTCTAGCCAAACTACATGCCATACATGACAGGCATCCCACTGAATGAGAAATTAAACATATAGACAAATCCTTGAAAGGTGTCTGGTGGTCAAAAGTATTCAGCGAATACTCTAATAGATGATTAAATTATTAATTAACCTAATAAAATAACTAATAAAATAATATTGTCAGCACTCAAAGAGGTGCCCCTCCTTGAGAAATTTTCACACCTGTAAGTGAAAAATTTTCATAACTACAAAGCGTTTGGTTGAGATATATGGAGGATGAAGAAATGTGTGGATATAGTTATAAAATGGTTTATTAATCGGTTAAAGAAAACAGCATGGCATTCTTAAAATAAATACATATGTACTCAGAGGCAAGTGAGAAAGCTGAATATGTTTTGAGATAGCTCACTTACTGTGCAAAGGAAAGAAATTTGACTCTTCCCTGAACAGCTTAATTTTCAAGTCAGCCTGGCTCTAACTCTAGGCTTTGATACCTGCATGTTCACAGCACATTGGATTTTGTTTCTCTGGACATAGAAGATACTCGGGGCACCTGAGTACCATCGCTATTTTCCTGTCCTTGCCACAGATGAATTTTGAGGAAGAACCTTAAGGGATTGCAGATGACCTAACTCACAGGTCAAGGTGGTGAAAGCATCTTTAAATGTCAGTTCAGGATAGGCGAGTGCTGTAGTGGCTCGCTGAACAATACAGGAAATCTGGCATTAGTACACAGTTAAAAGCAGCCCCTCTAGATTAAACTCAGTCTACCTGCAGGATAACTTCTGCCATGCAGCTTCTTACCAGATCAGTTATTCCCTGTTGTCTTTCAGCCAACACAAAACTGACATAAATCCTGTATCGGCTGTTAATTGGACAAAGGCAGTCAAGTGTGTGGTTCAGATCTGGAGCAAGCAGTGCTGCTGTGTGTGCTATGGCAGTGCCCAGATCTAGTATTCATCATTATGAATCCACAGCATCGAGCTCACACAGACAACACGAACACAGAAACATATTGGCCTATATAATTTATATTTAAAAATAAAAAATAAAAACAGAAATGCAAGGTAAGTGGCTACAGTTACCTTCTTTTTTTTTGCTGCAAGGCTGACATGCATGTTCTGCTGAACACCATTTAATAGGTGGGGTTATCTATTTTTAACAGTAGAGCAGAGCTTTTCATACTGACTGATTGTACTGGAAAGAGAAGAGAAAGGTCACAGATGTCATTTTGTGGTGAAAAGATGCAGAAGCTTATTGTAAGAGATGTCTAGCATGCATTAGTTTTCTTATCCCATTGTTACATAGTTTGCTAATTCAATATGAATGCTACTTACATGATAATGCTCTGAAATTGCCTTATCAAACTGAGCCACTATCATGGCAATAATAACAAAACAGAAAAGACATTAAAGTCTATTATAAATCTGCCTTGACCCAATTAAAAGCCATGCAGCTCAGCCCTGGGGGTAGTCCAAAAAATCTCACACACCTCATTGTTCATCATGGATCATGTCAAGGTCTTGGACTGAGATTTTTGCTGCAGAGCGTTATTAAACAATGAAAAACAGGACTTTGGAGGCTTAGCACCTGCTGCTCTCAATAAAATGGATATTTCTTCTCTCCACCCATTCCATGAAGTAATGCTGGTGTAAACAAAATGCAGAGCAGCTTGCATTGACACCAGTCAGGGATACATCCTCATAAATCAGGACGGTCATATCCAATCTGCAAAGCGGTTTGCTCAGGTGTCTCCTTTTGTGCATGTTTCTGTCCGTATGCACTCAAAATAAAATGAGGTCTGTGTTGCAACCTAGCATGATGCCAAGCATTTATGTTGCATGATATAAAGCTGTGTAGGGATGTTTAAGGATATAAACCCTGCTGGTATTGTTTCAGGATGGATAAGTCTTGGTAGGATGTCTCATTCGTATCGTCCATTAAAAGTGGCAAAGCTGTTTCTGGAATCTCATCCAGATATTATTTCAGAAAGAACTAGTCAGTTCACTCCAAAAGAGAGCCTGGGACTGAAATAATGCAATGTGGACGATGACCCAAGACCAAACCAAGGAGTTAAACTACTTGATAATGGGAAAGTACATAGTTTGAAACTTTTAGGAATGCTGTCACATAACCAGCGAAGGAAGAACTTTCACTGGGTCAGCCACTGTGGGGGGTAATGATATACTAATGCATCAAGAGGAAACACATGAATGAATCCACCCACTTCAGCCTCCAGGAGAGCCTTTCTTCCACCATCCTTAGATCTACAGTTTCTCCTCATGGAGAGTCACACTACAAGTATGATTTGATATATTTTCTTTTTTTGTTGTTTGTTTTAAAACTGGCATATTTCATACATATATGTGTAAGATGTAATCAACATGGTCATAATTAAATGCAAAAACCATTTGATTATACTGAATCCAGTGTGGTCATGGCAAGGCACCCCTTTACTTCAAATCCAACACAGACCCAATGAACCAAATGCTGTTTCACCAAGGCTAATTTCCCTACTGAAGTAAAATTTGGAGCAAGATGTTGAATGCAGACTGCCATGGCAGCTGCATGATACCTGGCTAGTACTTTGAATTCTTCAGGAAAGTCAGTCAGTCAGGAGAATGGTTGAGCTTTAATCTGGGAGATATATTACCGCTCCTGCAAAGGCTAAGTGTCTGACTTGGCCTGGGCAGACACAAGGGCTGTGTGGCGTAGGAGGCACAGGTCACATAGGAATATTCTAATTTCTGGGGAAAATGGTATTAGAAAGTGGGTGAAAGCCCTATATGTCTCTAAGGCAAGAGCATAACCAAACATCATTGGCAGCAATTTCCTTCCTTTTTGTAGCTGCAGCTGTTTGGGGGGCTGTTAGTTTCCTTGTTATGGTGAGTAAAACTTACTACGCTTTATTGTCCAGGAGCAGCAATTGCATCTGCCAGTGAAAAGTCAGGATGTTTTGTATCCGTGTTTTATATCCATACTCTTTCAAATCTTATTGTTGTGACAAAAAAAAAAAAAAAAAAAAAAAAAAAAGACGCTTATCTTGAAGTGACTGATAAAAGCCTTTCCCAGTTATTTGCATGTATTCTTCATGTACAAGAGGGTATGCACAATACCAACCAAACCCTGCTGCTCTTTGGCATAACTAGGAAAGGAATTCAGGCAGCGCTGGAGAAAGCTCAAGGAAGCTGTTAACTCTTCTTTTGATCTAACAATAGAACAAGTTGAGCAATTATACAAAATCTATATGTGCTGATTACATATAGTCTGTCCTGTGGTCGAGTAACACTCTGGATTTATAGCCTGCAAGCTCTTATCATACAAAATATCTGTAATATTACAAGCAGTGCCTACCCTCTTACCATGTTCCCTTTCCTCCTCTCTACTCCTCCTTCTTTCCCCATAGCATATCCACTTCAGACTGAAAAAAACCCAACCAATCCCAAACAAAAATATCTTTGCTACTCCAGTCAGATTTGGGGTTTTGAGCTTTAATTCAGACGGTTTTCTTTCAGATGAGTTTCTAACTTCAGACCACAGGGACTGGTCGGACTGTGATTTTGGGATCTCTCAGGAAACAGAGAAGGTAGTTTTCTCTCCCATCTCAATGCGTAGGAGACATCTCCAACTCAAGCAGGTGGACAGGGAGGGCTTGGTTTTCTCTACCCTTTAAGTTTTAAGTGGTTATAATTTAGAAACATAAGAATGACAAGAAATTAATGAGTCAGGATTGTTTTCCTTGCCACCTCAGACTGTACCATGCTCCATATAAACTAACTGAATTCCATTTTAAACCTTGCTAATTTTATTTCTAATACCATGATTGGAAGCTTGTTCTAAAATCAGAGTCTTCCAATGTTTAAAGTATGTAATTTTCAGCCTATATTTATTTATAGTAAATCTATAGTGATTTTTTCTTACAACAGTTTTTCTTTTTCATCCCACATAGCTCATACCTCTCCCTGTGGTTTATCTCATAGATATATCTATAGAAAGGGATTATACCTCCACTTTGCCTTTTGTTTGCCAAATAAAACAAAAAAAAATCTCTTTTAGTAGTATTCAAGAGGCTTCCCAACACTGGCCTATGCTACTTTTCTCTTTGCACTTTTTTTCTGGAAGGTGACGATCAGGATCTTACCTATGAAGGAAACAGCTATGACAAACACCTTGTTTGATTTGTTTTCAGTTACATCTGCCTTTTCCTAATCTTGTTTCATTGCCCATCTATAACTTTTCCCTTACTAGTTAGTATGGCCATTTTTTCTCCTTTGCAGTTGGTGACCAGGTAGAAAACCAACCAACCAATATAAAACATTATTTCTCATTAACTGACCATCCTTGGAAATTGCACTATCAAGGTTTGCCATTGTTATCAATCTAATCCTCAAATCGTGACCTAGACAGTGGGACAGAATGCACCCTCTGCAAGTTTGCAGATGGTACAAAACTGAGAGGAGCACCTGATACACCGGAGGGTTGTGCTGCCAGCCAGAGGGACCAGCACAGGCTGGAGAAATAGGCTGACACAAAACTCAGACGTTCAACAAAGGGAAATGACAAGTCCTGTCCCTGGGGAGGAATAACCCTAATCACCCCCACAAGCTGGAGGCTGACCATCTGGAAAGCAGTTTAGCAGAAAAGGACTTGAGGGTCCCGTTGGACACCAAGTTGATGATTAGACAGCAATGCACCCTTGTAGCGAAGAGGGTCATGAGCTTCTTGGGCTGCACCAGGAAAAATATTGCCAGCAGGTCAAGGGCGGTGGTTCTTCCCCTCTGCTCGGCCCTAGTGAGACACACCTGGAGTGCTGTGTCCCTTTCTGGGGTCCTCTGTACAAGCCAGACATGGACATAATGGAATGAGTTCATCAAGTGATGGGAAGATGATTCAGGTATTGGAGCATCTTTCATGCAAAGTCAGCCTGAGAGAGCTGAGACTGTCCAGTCTCAAGAAGGCTCAAGGGGGATCTTACGAATGTGTATAAATACCTGATGGAGAGGAGTAAAGAAGATGGCACCAGACTTCTCTCAGTGGTGCCTAGTGACAACAGCAAAAAGCAATGGGCATAAAGTACAGGAAATTCAACTTAAAGATAAGATAAAAACTCTTTTCCTTCAGGGCTGACCAGAGAGGTTATCGAGTCTCCATCTCTGGAGATGTTCAAAACCCAACAGGACACATCCCTGAGCAACCTGCTGTAGCTCACCCTGGTTTGAGCAGGGAGATTGGACTAGATCTCCAGAGGTCCCTTCAATGTTGACCTCATGGTGGCTCTGTGATCATTCAGTTCCTCCTAGTTGACATATTCTACTGAATTGACAACAGATTTCCATATTCTTTTTCATGAGTAAAGACTCACAAGAAAACTAATTGTGTAATGGACACAAGAGTATATTTAATAATGTCAGTCCTAAAATGATCATTCTTAACTCACTAAAGAGGCATCCTTTCAGCTCAATTTTGGAGCAGACAACAACTGACTTAATGAATAATCTACACCCAATAAATACACAATTAATAAGGACAATGGAAAACTTATTTTACTTTCAGTACCCTAGAAATCTTAAAATAACTACTCTCAATAACATTCTAATCCAAGGGATGATCACTTATCTGTAAGGTTACATCTTCGGACTTGTGATATCACACAATATTTTGTGACGCAGAAATCACTGGCTTTTTTAGAACTTTTTTACTCTGGTCAAAACTATTTATAGACAAAATAAAATATTAACTGGTAAGACTGCGAGTTTGGAGTCTGCTTAAATTCATAAAAAAGACAATGAAAAATTTCCATTGATGTCCATGGCCTTGGGGTTAGCCCTTTGTTTTCCGAGTGGTAGTCACGGGCTTTCAATGAAGAATGAGAATATGGTGACCTTCAGCTGCTCTCCTCATCCCTCCTCCCCAGCCACCAATATATCCTGTATTTATATCTATACTTACCTATACTTATCTAGATTGAATTGCAGCCAGCTAGCGCCCATCCAAACCAAAGCCTATCTAGACTGAGTTATTCAACTGACTGCACCAGCAAGGTCGGATATAATAAAGCTTCATATGCACCTATTTGATGCTTGGATTCATGGTGAATTCTCAGAGCAGTTGTGCTACCATTTATCCCTTTTGAGACGAACTCACCCCTTACAAAGCTATCTAGAAATGCCCTTTATTTGTTAGAAGTCTAAATCTGACAGATTCTGACAGCCTGTCAGCCGCTAGTGCACAGCTCAGCTGGAACCTGCTTCACTTCTGTATTTTGTCATCAGTTCACTCATTATTTCTGAAATGTTAACAACGACTTCTAGCTGACTGACTTGAGGAGGCGATAATCAAGCTAAACTAATTAAAGGTGATAGTATAGCCCACCTGTTATTATATTTTTTATAGAAGAGTTTGAGAGGTTTTTATTCTGTAGTTTTTCCTTCAGATAGTCCAGGTTGTCAGAAGTATCTCATTATATCAGTAGTACAAAATATTGAATATTGTTGTCAGACAATAGTACTTGCAAAAATGAGATCATTAGAATGGAGGTTTTAACATGTAGTCATTATGTTATCACCCAGGAAGACCTCTTTTACTTTTGAATTGTTTGAGCAAAATTAGTACACTTGGATTCTTGATGAATGAAGACATATGAATGTAAGGTTTCAAAAAAAAAGAAATAAAAATCCCGTTAGTTTAAGCTATGAAATCATATTTCATACTTGTGTACCTTCTCTGAGCTTTGATAATACATTTTGTGCTCCTTTTTTTTTTTTTTAATAATCCAGTGCTTATAATCAGTCACCAAACTTATGCAAAAGGAGTGTCAAATTCAGTCCTGTAAAAAGCATGGTATTTTTGCATATGTTAAAGAGCAGGTGACTGCAGGTCTGTGAAACATGGGGATCTCCGGCGTTGGGTAACACCTTTTCAAAGGGATCAGGATTGCAGATTTAAACATAAGTGGCTACAACCCACCTAATTTCCAAAGAGATGCCCAAGACTGTTTCTGTGTTTTAAGTTATCTCTTTAATCATGAAGATCTTAAGCAGGACTACTCACTTGTAACAACCCACTTCCACAAAGACTTAAAATATGACTCAAGAAAGAGTAAAATGTGGAATTAGTCCTGACAGTGCTACAAATCTGTAATATTACAGAATCTAGCTATCTAGTCATGTCCACTTATTCTTGTTGGGAGATAATTTAGTCTTGTGTACTCTTTTACTCCTGTAGAAATGCCTTTCATTTTTCCCTCTTGTCCTCTGTCATTTGCTGCACTGATTTAGCAATGCAAAGGGGATTCAAACCACCTGGGCATTTATTAATGCTGGGTAAATAGAAGTTTGAGCTGTTTTTTTAACGTACTTTCCAACCTTGTTTATTATCATTATGCGAGCTTTCTGGCGAAAATATTTTTATTGGCAAGAAGATCTGCAGGAAGCTCAATCTCTGTAAATAACAATGGGAACAAGTTTTCCTGAGAGAATTAACACTGGGAATTCTGCCCTGACCGTACTGAAAACTTAATATACATAACTGTATAGTAGGTTTTGCTGAATAATTGTGGATTTTTGTGAGTGGAATATGGTGTGGCGAAAAGTCACAGTTCTATGAAGAATGATTTGTATGTCCAAGTTCTAGTCTGTTATTTTCATATGTATCTATTAGTCTACTAAAAGATATTACCCCTCTCTGTAAGCTTTACCCTGCATTAATAATGTGATTTTACTTCTGACCTTGAGAAATTAGAAATATTTGATATTTTTCTGTTGCCACAATTTTCATGAAAAGAAGGTTTTAGGATTAGCTATCAAAATACATAATAAGAATAATAATTGTGAACATCACATACTTGCGTAATGTTGAAGTATCAGCATTCATAGAGATGGGTAAATTGTACAGAACAAGTAAGCCTGAAAAAATCCTAACTGACAATAAGAAAATAAATAAATAATCTACTGCATCAAGTACCTGAGAGAGTTTAAAAGGATTTTATCTCTACGGCACAAGCAATATAGCATAATTCTACTCTGAAATGGAATCCCAACAATCTATGAAGACTAAGCTGTGGAAATATTTAAGTGACCCATAAACTTATTTGTAAAAAATTAGCTGCCAGAAGCAATGCAGGAGTTACAAAATCACTTTTATGTGATTTGATGGGCCATTATGGCAAATACAATAAAACAATTTCATATCAAACCACTGGGTTTTAGATTAGATGTACCTTGCTACTCCCATACTTCACCACCTCAGAATACCACACAACCCTATGTCACTGAAAACCAGTTTGGTAAGAAAGAGTGACCTGAAACGTATAGCAAAGGATGTTCTGATTTTCCTGGAATAAAAAAGAAAATATTTCCCAGGAAAATTTTCCCTCAAAAAAATCAATATAATTTATAGTCAGCATCGACTATAATGATCAGTTATAATAAAAGAGTTTAAAGAGGTGGTGTCGGGATTTATTCTGAGTTACACAGGGTTAGATCAGAAATGGAAAACTGAAAATCTTGCTTACAAGCACATTACAAGTCTAAGAGATACAATGACCTGCAAGGTCCCAAAAGCCTAAAATCCTCAGGATTTGAGGCTGGATTTGGTTTAACTTTTAATAAAGATGAAGCAAATTCTGAAGATAAAGAGCAGCAGCATGATTTACAATCCATTTATTTTAAGGTTTTGTAGAAACCCTTTGTGGAAGCCAGGACAGCTTTATTTTCTCTTTTTCTATTTTTTTTCTTCCTTCTGTGAATTCTGCAGACCAGTAGGAGAATTTTGTTGTGACAGCTTATCTAGTCTTGGCAAACGCAGCCTAATTTACTAATTTGTTGACATAGTTTCAGCATAAAGTACCAACATCCACCTGTAAATTTATAAGTTAAAATAATTGGGAGGAAAGGAAGAAAGGAAAGGAAAAAAGGAGGAAGCTGCTGTAATAAAATACAGAGATTGGTCTAAACTTGAATGCATCTGGAGACCACCCAAAAATGCAGAGGAATTTAAAATATGACTTTGACTTTAAATGACTTTAAAATGACTTTAAAATATGATGGTTTCATATTTTTCAGGGGGATTCCATTCTGTAGTAACGTGTGATAATAGAAATATCAGCTATGAGAGATAAATATACAGAAAAGAAGGAATCTTAGATAGATAGACCCACAGTTTTTGAGAGTTAACCTTTAATGAAAGCATATCATTAACTTCTTCGGTCAAAGACCATTAATCATGCTGAATTATTTTTGGTAAAACTTGGCGTCTGCATACATATAATCCTCAAGCTGGTCTTTAAGAACAGTCATTTATTCAAGAGGCACTGCAACATAACGTAAATATTTGACTTCCATGTTGCTTTTACATTCAAGTGTTATCATTAAATACCAAATTAACTACCGTTATTTGAGAGGGGAGTTTAACAACAGTGTTAGTCATTTCTCATGAAGCAGCTATTTTCCAACTCACATCATTTACTAAGGAAATAATATGGAAGTCCTACTATATATTTGTACCAAAATAATAATAATAATCTGTTAGATTTTCAGAAAAGAGCCAATTTGTTCTGTGGTAACATTTAATAATGCTGCATTTCCAAAGTCTTGAGAGCCAAAGGTTCTCATTCAAGAGAATGGAAATCACTACACCGCCTGGGACCCTGTTTTGTGTAGTTAGATGCCTACCCAAATGGACTGGTCATTGAAAGAGCTCCACAATTTGATTCTTTTTTCAGTATTATTGCTCATGCAACTGTGCAATCATGGTTTCATTTAAAATGCTGCCACAGGCCTCTGAGTTTTCATGTGAAAAACTTTGCAAATGCAGGAATATATAAGGAATTGTTTGTCCTTGGGATAACTAAATCCTTATTTGAAATTACGACAGCTGAAGATTAATCTTGAGAATCTGGGAAGCAACGGAATGTTTAAATTTAAAACCTTTCTAGAGAGGCTTCATACTTTAAGGTGTAGTGTCATTGTTTCAGGTATCGTTATATTTACATAGTATTATCACACTCTTAGATAGTCCGCATTTTAAGAGTTAGCAAAATGTGGTAAAGTCATTTTTCCTATGGCATGCTTCTCCATTAATTCATACTGTGTTTGGGTACTATCTTCTGAGCACTTAGGTATATAATGATGCTGAACCGGAATTCCTCTTCTTTTATGAAATCCCTAATCCAGTGACAGGTCAAATCATAGATCTAGAGGGAAAAAGGCAGTCATTGTGCCCTCCCACATTCCCAGGTGAGACTCCATATAGGCCAAGAAGAGCTTAGCGTTGGAGTAGGGGGCTGTGTCAAGACCTAATTCACCTTCGTTACCTCTGATGAGTTAGGTATTTTTCAAATACTAATCTGCCTTCACTGATAACCAGCAGGAGATAAATCTGACATTCTTTGCACATAGGTCATTGGGTAATGAGTGAAGATAAATAATTTTACTCATGAATCCTACTATTGAATTAGGGCAGCAGAGCTGGGGTTGGCTGGGACAGCCTTCAAACCATCAGCGTTCCCAAGAAAGGCTTTGCTTTCCCACTATCAATTTCCCTTGACTGCTGACATCTAATGAATACTTTGATATATTCCCTGAAAGGAGTTATTAGAATCCAAATTACAGAAGGATAAAATGCCTTGACATGTATCTATTACTATGAGGTTTTTAGACCCAAGTCCCCAGCGAAGCAGAGAGAACATGTTCTCCTTTCTAACACTGTCAACCTTCACTATCACAAGCACCCAAAATTAATAATTATTTAGCTACTGAACAATTATGACAGATGATTAATTGATCACAAGGAGCTAGTTCTCATGGTGCTATTAATCAGCATGTCATCAAGCAGAAAGAGAAGGTAAGCAATCTATATCTGTTACAAACAGTATAAGGGACACATTACTCAGTCAGCATGAAAAGGTCATTGTGGAGCTGAAAGCAGGATGAGCAGACTTAGCCAGATTGATGAGAGTATTTTGTGTATTTATTATCAGGGAAAAAAAATACCATTCCGTCTGTACAAACACTGTAAATAACTGGTTTACCGAAATAAAATGCTAAGAAAATAGCAGGTTGCTGAGCTGTCAACAATGCTTCAGTCTTCTGTTCTTCAAAGATTACCGGATGTGTTATGGGGTAAAGGAAGATGCTTTCCTCTCCCACACCTCTGTGTTTTTTTGCTGGAAGAATATTTTGCAACCTCTGGACATGACAGGCCTCCACCACTTTCTCCTGATGATTACCTTGTAACTCATTAAAGACTGCTCATTACCTTCTGCCGTAGGGGGAAGTCTGTTCAGAAAAGTAACGCAGGAAGAGGAGTAGGCTGAGAAGGGAAGAGTAAAAGCAAGTAGAATCATAAAATCATAGAATGTGTTGGGTTGGAAGGGGCCTTTAAATGTCATCTAGTCCCACCCCCCTGCAGTAAGCAGGGACATCTTTAACTAGATCAGGTTGCTCAGAGCCTTATCAAGCCTGGCCTTGAATGTCTCCAGAGATGGAGCCTCCACCACCTCTCTGGACAACCTGGGCCAGTGTCTCACCACCCTCAGTGTAAAGAACTTCTTCCTAATGTCTAATCTAAACCTACCCTGCTCTAGTTTAAAACCATTGCCCCTCATCCTGTCACTATGTATATGTATATCCTATCGATATGTATGTTGCATGGGTTCCTGAAGTTGTACGCCCATGGGAGAAAACATGGATGGCATTGACTGTAGGACAGCTTCCTTGCCTCACTCTTTCAAGCTTCTACTTACATGCTTTGAGGTTTGCCTACAGAGTTAACTGCAGGCAGATGTGATCTCTTTCTGCCTGTGCTTCAAGATAACCAGGAGCTATTGTCTTCTTGCATGGTAATTAACAATAACCTTGAACCAGGAGCTTATAAATATAAAGAATCTTTAAAAAACATTACAGCAGGGATGAAGAAGGTTTTGTATATCTGCCAAGCACTGACAGCTGTAATACTTTTTACCCAGTGGGATCTCCAAGGGCAGGCACGGTATATCTCATGTCCCTGTGTGCGTTTCCTAGTCCAGTGTGCTGTGTGGCCAGGCTTGGTGTTGGTACGGGCACTGTCAATGCTTTCTGTAAGAGGGAAACAACAATGAGAAATATTTTCCCAGGGGAGTATGTGTTAAATTTCTGGTGGGTATGGATACCACTGTCTCCATGGTAAAAAATGTCTCTGTTTTCAGGTTTCTCTCACCAGGGACCAGTGCTTTAAGAAAGGGGAATCCATAATTAGTTATGTTTTAACCCATGCTTACCCAAGGGCCGGGTTTTCCCCACAGATGGATCCAGTTCAGCTACTTAGATGCTGTACAAATGTCTTAGTAGAGAACTGTGTTTGGGCTAATTTATCTTGCTGAGAGAGAAAGTTTATTAGCTCAAGCACAGCATCACACTGTTACATGTGTGGTTTCTAGATCTGGCTTCCACCCAGCTGGCTTGGGACAACGGCAGGAAGAGCCTGAGTCTGTCCACAGTGGATTTGCAAAGCTCCCTTAATTACTCCATGAAGATTTTTCCTAATTTCTTTTACATCTCTGTGCGGCATTGTGAAAAAGTATGTGCAACACATATGTTATGGGTTGTAAAAAAGCCTAGGTAAGGGTTTCCAGGTTACAGGTTACAAGGTTGGGGTTTTTTTCTGGATTTCTGGAGTCAATGTAGAAAGAGGGAAAAGAGGCAACATGAAATTACAGACCCAGTTGTTGAGCCTTGATCAGACAGCTCAGACCGGTAATTCATTCAGAGATGTTACATATTCTTCACTCTCCATTCTTCACCTATTTTAAGCATTAGATTAAAAAAAAAACCCAAACAAACAAAAAAACCAAACAAAAAGCATCATCTTTACTCTACTGAGTACCTCATCTTGAACTTCAGATCAGTAGACCTTGATACTGGTAGATATCTATCTAGTTAATCCATTTATTTACTGATTCAAAAATATTTCTTTCAGTTTAATAAACAGAACTTTAGACTCTTTCCTAACAGAAAATGCCAATTTCACAGGCGTTTTTCCACAGAAAATGATTATTGTGGAGAAGCTGCATTTTTCACTGATGGAAAATTTCCAAGCATCTCTGTTATTTGCTTATTCATTTCTATCAGACAATTTGTTTACTGGGCATCTTACAAATATTTAGATAGAAATTTATAAACACAATACTAGAACAATTTTAATCATTCTTTTGCTATGAAAAGTTTTTACTTATCTGCCACTCTCCAGTTGAATAAATCTTAGAGAAGGAGTTCTTGCCCGTTGTTGCTTATCTTGACCTTCTCTTGTGCCTGGAGTCACAAAGAGGCCTCATGCAGTTTGCAGAAATTTCCAATTGAGAAAATGCAGCCACTCGCCTCATGGAGTTCAAACATCTGCCTCTGTCCAGGAATATTTATGTAAACTAGTGAGACCTTGGCATAAAAATAACAATGATAACTGTGAAAATACAAAACACAATCAAAATTGCAAAATATAGGAGAGAATAGGAGAAAAACCCCATCTGGAGTACTGGATCCAGCTCTGGAGTACCAGAGCACAAGAAGGACATGGACCTGTTGGAATGGGTCCAGTGGAGGGCCACAAAGATGATCAGAAGGCTGGAGCCCCTCTGCTGTGAGGACAGGCTGAGAGAGTTGGGGTTGTTCAGCCTGGAGAAGAGAAGGCTCCAGGGAGACCTTATAGCAGCCTTCCAGTACCTAAAGGTGGCCTACAGGAAAGCTGGGGAGGGACTCTGGATCAGGGAGGGGAGCCATAGGATGAGGGGTAATGATTTTAAACTGAAAGAGGGGAGATTTAGATTAGATATAAGGAAGAAATTCTTTCCTGTGAGGGTGGTGAGACACTGGAACAGGTTGCCCAGAGAAGCTGTGGATGCCCCATCCCTGGAAGTGTTCAAGGCCAGGCTCGATGGGGTTTTGAGCAGCCTGGTCTGGTGGGAGGTGTCCCTGCCCAGGGCAGGGGGGTGGCACTGGGTGATCTTTAAGGTCCCTTCTAACCCGAACCATTCTATGATTCTAAGATTGTATGATAAAAAAGCCCTTGAACTCTGAAGGAGAAACTAATGAGGAAGAATGTAAAGTCAGGAGATGACCAGAACCATGTAAGATCTGACATGGTTTCAAAATGACAGGAGATGCATTGTAATCCACAAGATGACAAAAACAGTTAGCAGAAAGGATAGGCACTGAGTACATGGCCTGAGATTTGACAAGCAGGGGTTGTCACCTGTGTTTGTCATACAAGTTTACGTGTGATTCCTGATAAAGCAAGAGGAGAATTCATCTGCACATGTGGACAAATTTGAAGGTGCGAGTGAATTTGCACATAAATATGAGTCCAGCACTGAGCTGACCTAACAGCTGAGCAAGTTATTCTAATTCAAGCATGTTTTCATGGTGTGCCTAAGCTAATGCAGTACAGCGTCATCTCAAAATACCGTGATATAAATCACGCAACAGAGTGAGCTCACTGTGATGGCAATTTTAAAAACTTTATTCTTTATTTCTCATATGAACATTGCATCTGCTTTATGCTGCTGTAATGAAATGTACAGGACCTAATTCACCACTTGGTTACGGCAACCTAATACCACTGTAACTCCACTGATGTCTCTGTAATGGAATCAGGAAAGCAGAGAACAGATTTGTATTTGCTTAGGAGGAAAAAAATGGTGTATTTTTTGAAGGTCTTTAACTCTAAATTCTGTAAATTTTCCCAATCCTTTTCATTTCCTAGACATAAACTTTCCAGGTAAAGAAAATGGATCCAGAGCAAAACATGGTAACCACATATTCGTTGTTTATAATAAATATAGAGTAGCTTGAAGTTACTTTAGTAATTAATGATACCGTGTTAGAAACATGTAAAGGAATTGAGATACTTTTGCTAAGTATGCTGCTAGGATTTAGGAGCTAAGATATGGCTCCCAAGTCCATATGCTTTTCTGATATAAGTATAGGGAAAGCCATGCCGATAAGTTTAAATTTGTATGCTATTGAATAACAGTCATTTTTCAGTGAAATTGTAATTCAGAATTTGGAATAAAATGTTAGTGTCTGCGGCAAAAAAATCTGAATTTGAATCATCCCAAAATAATCCTTTAATACGAAAACAACTTGATAACTATGTAAATGTTTAGAAAACAGAAGTCTTATTTGCTGCTTATTTTCTAAAGGGCAATAGGGCTTGTGTCCTTCCTTTCTTGTTGGGGACAAGATTATAAGAAAACACAAAAATTGCAGCTTATATTCCATTTGATATCATAATCTTTTAAAAAATCGCCAACTGAGATATCAGAAACCCAGGGAGATGTGGCTTCAGGTAGGGTATAAACAGTAGGAGCAAATGAACTTTTAAAAAGCCAAGATGTTGATTTCCTACAGCTCAATTTGCCCCTTTCTGAGCCAGAGTATTACTTCTCCAAAATTGTGTTGCTTTGCTTTTCCTTTTTTTTTTCATAAGCACCTGAGGGAGGTATTTAAATTTAATCACATTCAGGTTCAGCACTCATCGTGGTGATAGTAGAACAGGTGTGGATTAGGGGGAAGGCAGGATTTGCTGATTTGTGAGATCCTATCACTCAGCATCTGCTAGCCAAATTGCCAGCTAATCATCTGTGAACAAAAAAAAAGTCTTGTTTTGACAAGGAGAGCATTTCATCACCTGTGGAAATTGCCTTCTGAAGTACGTAGCCTGGAGCCCAAATCTCTGCAGGAACTGAAAGGAGAAATCGCCATCTGTATTTCCAGTCCCTTCTGTTCAAAACTCAGGTGATTGAGTGGATACCCTTGTTGAAAAATTCCCTGGGTTTTATTTTCTAGCCTTGCTTTTTGCCCTGAATGTGGCATTTCTTGACACCCGTGAAAGAAATTGTCTGCTTCATAGAGGAAAGAATAGGAAACTTTACCTGTTGTTTTGGTCAAGTTGAGACACTCTGGTTTGTCCATCATCCAGCCTGGCCGGGCACGAGGCCATTCTGGTCCAGCAGCCAGGCTGTACCAGTGCTAATTAGCCCTGCTGAGAGAGTAAGGTCATTAAGCGTGTTTGAAAGGTCTCTGGGTTGGAGCTGGTTCATACATCTCTAGCAAGGAGCATGGGTGAACCTGAGAAGCAGCTGACTGTACCTGGTTGCAGGAAAGTGTCCAGAGACCTGAAGAGGTTAGCAGGATACTGTAAAGATTTAGGCATTTTTATGGGAAGTGAAACAAGGAATTAAAAACAAGGGGGAGGGGGGTGGGGTGAACCAACCAAAAACCAAACCAAGAATATTTGCCCCTCTATTCCACTCTGGTGACGCCTGACCTGGAGTACTGCACCCAGCTCCGGAGCCCTCAGCACAGGAAAGACATAGACCCGCTGGAGTGGGTCCAGAGGAGGGCTGATCAGAGGGATGGAGCCCCTCTGCTGTGAGGACAGGCTGAGAGAGTTGGGGTTGTTCAGTCTGGAGAAGAGAAGGCTCCAGTGAGACCTTATGGTGGCCTTCCAGTACTTAAAGGGGTCTTATAAGAAAGATGGGGACAGAATTTTTAGCAGGACCTGTAGCGATAGGACAAAGGGTAATGGTTTCAAACTAAACTAAAAGAGGGTAGATGCAGACTAAATATAAGGAATAAATGTTTTATGATGAGGGCAGTGAAACACTGGCCCAGGTTGCCCAGAGATGTGGGATATGCCCCATTCCTGGAGACATTCAAGGTCAGGTTGGACGGGGCTCTGAGCAACCTGATCTAGTTGAAGATGTCCCTGCTCATTGCAGGGGGGTTGGACTAGATGACCTTTAAAGGTCCCTTCCCACCCAACCCATTCTGTGGTTCTATGAAAGCCTGAAACATAACATATGCTCTTCCGAATGGGACAGGTTTCATAATTTCATACCACACTAGCATCTTCCCCTGAAGCATCTGCTATTATGTACTGCCAAAGCGAAAATACTTTATTAGGTGGTTTAGAAATTGCTGTGTCCTATTCTCTGTTCGTTGTAAGCTCTTTCATCTTCACAGGTATCAGCGTGTGTGAAGAGCAAGGTAAATAGAAAGGGAATTTCATGTTGTATTAAGAGAGAGCAATAGCAAATCCTTCCTCAGCAGTTTGTTGGGCTGTGTGCTTTTCTTCTTCTCTGCTTCTGTGTTGACACAGAGCAAGTGGTCCAGGTCACTGTTCACTGTAGTGCTTGTACTGAATGAGATGTACAAGAAGGCTTGCAGATCCTCACAACCACAAAGGAAAACAGAAGAGCAGATTCAAGAGTGTTGCTGTGATGAAGTGCTCAATCCCTGCACTTTAGGCAAGT
Organism: Chroicocephalus ridibundus; assembly: GCF_963924245.1. Taxonomy (NCBI): domain Eukaryota; kingdom Metazoa; phylum Chordata; class Aves; order Charadriiformes; family Laridae; genus Chroicocephalus; species Chroicocephalus ridibundus. The sequence goes on from NC_086284.1 coordinate 4,583,143, forward strand.
AGAAGTCTGAAAACACAAAATACAGGGGAAAAGGACAACCCATGAAAGGTGTTCTGCCCCCAGAGTTGGGTAGGTACTGATCAAATTGCCTACGTGAATAAGAGCAACTGGTCTTCTAGGAGCCATCTGCTCCAGCCCTACCTTGGTAGATCAGTACACCAATGAACGCAGTATAAGCGTATTCCTTCTGAAAACATATTCAAGAAGTAGGGGTCAGGCAAGGTAGTATTGTAGCTTTGGGGGCATTTCCTAGTGGTCTGACAAATAAAAGCTTGCCTTTTATTGAAAACTTGACTAGTACAACAAGGTGAAAAAGTCCTTGCTCAAAATGATGGGCTGTCTGCAGTTCTCAGAGGATGATTTGTGACCACCGTGCAGGACTCTGCACTCTGAAGCTCGGTGGGTTACTTAAGAGCAACAAACTGCTCTTACATCTCACACCTCAAGCTCTCCCTTAAAACAGGTAGGGCTGTAGATGACTGCAGTGTGGAACATGCACGTCCATGAATTTCCAGCCACAATCTTTCCTGTATTCAACAGCCGCAGGTGGGAATCACAGGTGGAAGAGGTCACTGGTCAGAGCAGCTCACCTGAGGTGGTTTTCATGCCGCACACCCCAGATGAGCCTTTGATTTGGTCGCTTATTTGAGTTGCTCTCAAAGCGAACTGAGTTCTCTTAAATAGTGGATTTTTATGTTCCTGTTCGTAACACAAGACATTGAAAGTACTAGAGAAAGAAAATGAGCTTGATTCATTAAGGCAGAGCAGCTTGGCAGTAGGTGATGTAAGTAATGAGACTGATTTAATTTAGTGGCCATGAGAAGCAGATTACTATGGGTTTAGCAAAAAATACTCCTGGCAAGCACGAATGCGGTGTATGCAAATACATTTATTTCATTATTTCAAGTATTTCTCACTTTATGGTTAAATTACTTATTTAAATTATAAGCAGCTTTCCCTGAGAAAGCCTCTAATGGGGACAACATTAAACTTGTTTACTTAGTTGGTAAAATTTCAACAATGAAATTTAGGATTGAAAAGACAAAGTTGTCTGTAATTAATCTGGGTTTCTTTACAAACTCATTCACCACTTCTACCTTAAGTGAGTACAGGATTAAAAAAAGGTGAGAGGTAATATTTTTTATTTATTATTAATTTTTATTTTTAACTATGTATTTATTATGCACAAAATACTCATAATTTGGTTACTATATATTTCAGATGCCTAGATTTTTATAGCTTGCAATCAATTTAATTCCTGAATTTCCATTTTCTTCACATCTAAATTTCTGTTTAACCTGGTTCACTGGTAAACTGATGGATTTCACTCCAGAGGCAGATCTATTTCAGTGGCGGGCAAGTTTTAGAAAGAACAGATAGTCCTGTGGCTAACATACTTATCTGTGACTCAACAAGTCTGATTGATTGATCACAGTCTCTTTATTTCTCCATCTCAAATATCTCGGTTTTAGTATAGGAATAAAAGAGTTTTCCAGACTCACCAGGCATTTTTTCTGGAAGTTGCTGGATGAAAGTGTACGTAAATATTGTAGTTACAGGCAATACTAGAGATAAAACACCCTATTTCAAAACATGTAACCAGTGGTAAAACCATATTGCAACAAGTATGTTTTAGCACCATCTAGCTATCTTGTTAGGTAAGTCATTAGCTATATAGCACTCAGGAAATCTGATCCTATTCTAGGAAAAAAAAAAAAAAAAGAATGCAGTTCTGTATATTTTTTTTTCCAAATTATTTGCAGAAGTTGATATTGAAATATCTGTAAATATTTATACATTTTCAAATGAGCAATGTTAAAAGGTATTAGCCCTCAAATTGGTGTCTGTGTCTTGGTTTAAGATGAAGGATAGCACAGTGGTAACAGCTTGCCTCTCATAGTTGTAAGGATTTAGTAGATAAGAGTGAAATAAAATAATTTTCACCATAAAGCATTGTCGCAGCTCAAGCCATGACATTGTTTCAGCAAGAAAAGTCAGCGTGTGCTCTTAGAGCCTGGTCTCTGACCTGTACACGCTCTGTGAATTTGCTTGCTATTGTCCTTAGGTATGATTTTATTTTATTTAAATCCCTTCCCCCACCACCACCCCACCCCCGGGAGGGTGTGCTGGGGAGGAAGAGGGAATCACTACCACTACGTTGCAGTAAGTGTGCAAGGGGACTGGTTTTCCTAGCAAGTCTCTCTCCATAAGTGTAACCTCTATAAACAATGGAGTTTCAAAAAGTTGGACAATAAGCAGATGCAGCATCTGAGTGCCTGTGAGCTTAGCCTGTCTGTCAAGATCAGAGAGCACTTTCAGAAAAATCATCATATAAACAGCAATTATCCACACTAAAGTCTGTGGCAACTGGGTCAGAGACGTGTCCTGTTCAGGAGTATAAAAGTCATCCATCTCTCCTCATTGCTGGCGCTGGGGTGGCTAGAAGGCTACCTGTGATGTTCTCTGTGTGCAGTGCAGGCTTTTGAGGAAAGAGGGAAATTAAGGTCCAAACGTCAGAGGCTGTGGAGTCTTCTCTGGAGACATTCCAAACCCGCCTGGACGCGTTCCTGTCCAGCCTGCTCTGGGTGACCCTGCTCTGGCAGGGGGTTGGACTGGTGATCTCCAGAGGGCCCTTCCAACCCCTGCCATTCTGTGATTCTGCGAAAATACGCCAAACTGATTAGTTTCTAATGACGTGACTTAATGAAAATCATACACGAAAAATAGAAGAGCTAAGACAAGTCAGCAGGTGAATAAAGACAATTGACGCAAATATTGCCTGCTGTGCATCTTCTGCGAAGTTTCTCTGCTGTTCTGGGAGTTGTGTTGTTAATTGATCTGGGTCCTGATCAAACACCCACTGCGTACATCAAGGTTTTCCAGAGACTCAGGTGGTCTGGGCCGCCTTCTATCATTTATCTACTTGTTTCCTAAGCATTTACTCTAATTTAATAATTGAAATTGCAAATTTACTACTGGGACTTGGCTATAAAACACCTCTGAGGAGTCTCCTCATGCGTCTGAAACATAACATTGAATTTGTGAACAGTTGCTAAATGGGTCACTCAGTTCATACACACATCATTTGAACATTGTTAACACTGGTTAAATATGCAATTCATTTTTTTTTACTTTTTTTTTTTTCAAATAATGGTTCTCTGAAACCTAGTTATAAACTAGTCCTTATTTATTACACTGTTAGCAGTATGTGGGGGCACAACAGTAATAAATGAGACGCAATGGAGCCTTCAGTACTGAAGGAGGACTTTAGTTGAAGCTGGCTTCCTGGTATATTGCTCAGCACAGAGGCAGTTTATACAGCTCTGAAATTCATCTGTGTAGGGAAATAATCAGGCAAAAAACACCAAGAAAATGTAAGTGAAAGAGTAGCCATCACCTTCCTTCATGAGTAAAAACGGGAGACTCAACCGTAACAAAAAAATGACCTTGGACCAGAGCCTAATAGTCTTTCTTTCTTCTAGTATTTCTTTACAGTCCTATATTTTCTTTCAAGAGAAATGTTTATGTTAGTATTTCTTTGGTAGGATTCTTTTGTTTATTTGTTTATTCGGATGTTATTTTAGTAGCCCTTTCTTCTCATCCTCATGTACTCCACGCAATGTCTGTGGGTGAGTCCCCATTCATGGAGAAGGTGAGCAGGGACAATTCTTCCTATGCAGTTGTTACTTTTTACCTGGAGCTGCAACAAGAAATTTTTTTTTTAGTTCCGGTATTTTATCTTCTACTTCATTTTCACAATATTTTACATAAATGGTGTCTTCCAACCGTCAGTGACAAAGCTCAATGAAATAGGGAGTAAATCCCTATTACACCAGCCGGGACACCCCTGAGTCCAGAGTGCCACTGTTTTTAGTGTTGGCATAGTCCACCCAGTCCAGTTCTGTTTTAGAAAGAGGCAGAATATGCAGGATTAATTTTATTTGGGGAAATAAAAAGTTATGCTGAGGTGTCCCTGTTAATATGCTGTTAGGGAAAGTAGGTGTGTTTTTAGCATACTGCTGAGAGATAAAACAAATCTAAACTGACTTTTGCTTGCCATATACTTTGCTTTAGCTCTTTCAAGCCCACATGATAAAGAGAATTTTTGTTAAGAATGGAAAAGAGGTAGGTTATGCAACTTGGAGGGCAGTTGCTCTTTCTTCCCTCTTACCTATTTGCCTAAACTTAACTCAAGGGAAGCTTCTCACCAATTCTAGGTGTTGCCACCATTAGATGACCACTGCACAGCGTATTTCTGATCTCAGTTTTGAAACTTTGAAGTCCACATCTGCCTAACTGCAATTCTAGGAGCCAAGAGCTTTTTCTGAAGATGAAAACACCACTAGCTACAAAAACTGAGATACCTCATATGGCATGCAGTCCCTCTAGGCTCCCTGTGCAATTAGCAGAGAGAATAGGTGGGCTGAATCCTCCTCTGACTGTGACTGATTCTCTGCTCTGACTGTAGCTTGGTACAGCTAAAGACAGTTCCTTGAATCTAGATGGGTTTTGGGTATTAGACTCCAAATCCAAATACCACGTATGGGGATAAAAGTGTTTCTGTTACTCCATGCTTGCTCTGAAAGTAGAAATGTTAATAATTCTGACTGTGCTTTGGGCATCTTTTGAGGCGGCACAATTCCGGTTTGTCCTTAAACACAAATTTCACATCAATGGAATGGTATTACCCAGAGAAACTGTGGGCTGAAGTTATTTCATGGGAGGACAGACAAGAGCTGAGTTTTCTATAGCTTACAGAACTGATGTAAATTTCCCAGTTCTCCTTTAGACAAAATAATTTCTATTCTTCATGGAATTCAATTGCTCTATAGTGCTTTCATTTATGCCAGCTCCAACTCCAATGTCTTCAGCGTCCTTGTTCCTCCCAGGAATCTGTGTGTATGAAACAAACCCCAACCCCATGGAGTCCTCATTTCTTGAAGAGTTGAGATCTTTAAATATGAAAGCTGTTGAAGGTTTTAGCAGGAAAATACAGAATAAATGGGTCACCTAAAAACTGATTCCATCGATTACATGTTATAGGTATGTAAGGGGGACATCCAGTTGTGAAGCTTACTTCAACTTACTTTGCTTTTATGTGCAGTATATTTTAATAATTTCGTCTGTGTAGATACTGTTAAAGAGCACAGGTTCAGTCAGGATAACTATATCTGTCAGGATAACTATAGGATTATAGATACTGAAAATGCATGTAATGTCAAATTCTTCAGCCACTGAAATGTTATACCTGAGGCACTACAAGGCTCATTCATTTCAAATTTGGTGATTCACATTGTCGCACTGCAGTTAACAGAATTTTGCCACATCGCATTGGAATTTTCTCTTACAGCAGCAGGTTTCCAAGAGCAAAACGTACATTGTAAATTATCCTGATTTAGTGAAGGTTACTGTGTGATGAAAGACGGCACTGTGCTTAAAAGAGCACCTGTTAAGCAGATCACAGAGCTACAGGGGATATCTTTTCTGGGCACTGAACCAAGGAATGACCAATATTTGTATAGGAAAATGCTATTTATATAATGGAAATATTCTCCCAACACTTTAAGAAAGCTCGATAAATCCCATATCTAAATATGAGACAGCACTCTTCTTTTGGGAATGAGGGAAAGGGCAAGACTGTAAGTGACAGATTGTCAAGCCTGTATTAACTTTGAGGTTCATGGCTTTTATAGGTTGAAGAGATTAATCTTTTAAAATAACATTCGTATTTATCATTCTCATGTAGGTAACCTGGTGCACAGGAAAGCACTAAAGTAAACATACATCTGGTTAACAGCAGAGAAAATATTTCATATGAGAGATCTCAAATGACCCAAACTGCACTATTTGAGCTTATATATATGTCTGTTCATTCATGCGGCATCAATAGTATAATTCAGTATTATCTATTTTATTAGCTTTCATTTGTTCTGCATTCTGATAATGCATAAAGGATCTAATTGGATTTGAGGAGTTGTGGGGTTTTTACATCGTTCAAGAATACTGCTTGCCAAGACAGCACCTTAGTAAAATTGGTGCTTCGTGGGACAATTTATTAGCAAAGATCAAATAAACTGTCAATGCATTTATCTCCAATTTTGGGGTGATTCCTAATAAGAACATACAAATCCTTACACAGTCATGCACTAAAATGATCAGAGGTCGATCTCCTCCCCATCCTGTATCTTTGGCAATGAACAGACTTTGGAAACTTTACCCAGCCCACCATGTTTAATAGCTGCTGGTGGACCTTTCTGCCACTAAAGCTTTTAATAACTTTCTGAGCTTAAAAAAACAGATGAAAACTGCTCATTAGCAGAAAGCACATCGTGCTTCTCACGGCTGTCCCCAGAAGCGGCTGTGTCAGCCAACGCTTCCTTTTCAGGACCTGCCTTTTTGCTTTTTCCTTCTCCTGTGTCCAATTTTCTCACCTGATAAACTCAGATTTCCTTTTTGCCCTAAAGGCCAGTTTTAGTTGGTGCAAATCATCTATCAAGGGAGAGCTGTTGCACCAACATGCAGCAAAGAAGCTTTCCAGCAAATGATGCTCTTGCTAACTAAATTTGTTTCCTCTTGTTCTCACCCTTACCTCCCCAGCAACGCTGCTTTATAGGAAAATGACAGTAAGAGAGGGAAAGGCAATTGTACTGGGCTATACATAGGTATAAGATAGAGGTTTAGTATATTTAGTAAATAAGTATATTGGTAAATTTAGTATATTTGTATTTTTAGTAAATATATATAAGGCATGGGTTTAGTTTTGAGGGAAGAATCTGCTGCTCAAAATAAGATCTTCCATCCGAGACAGAGGATTTAAGGGATCATCAACCTGCAAAGACTATTAGAAAAAGAAGTTCCACGAGCATATTGAGGGATTACTTCACTTTTGGGGTTAGCCACCCTAGCCTTTTTCTGCAACAAGCACTGGTTCTGTGCTGTGACAGATAAACTGTAGGGGATGCTGTGGAGTGACAAAACCCTGAGCCTCGCGGGTGGGTTGTCCAAACCAGAAAAGAAATCCTACTTGGTCCTCAAATCACACAGCTGCTCAGACTAGAATCTTCTTAAAAATCCTCACGCCGTGAGCTGAAACGGAAGACTTCAGTAGTGACAAGATGGCTTTTGAACATCCGAAGAGAGCTTAAATTGGGGGGGAGGATATATATACACACACTACATGTGTATATTTTTACTCTTATAAGCATACTCTTTCCTAAGATAAATAGCCTTACAAGCTCTATTTCCAAAGTATGTGTGTCTCTTGTGCATAAAATTACTTTCAGTGCAAAGTGTATTTTATGCAAATAGCATTTCAGCCGCTTGCTACCATTAATCAAATTGAGCTGTCAATGCAAAGGAGTCACACGCCACGTAAATATACGACTGCCACTCCGACAGTGGCCAGTTGCCGATGTCTGCTGGTGCACAGCACGAGCCGTGCAGGCTTGCAGCTATCTGTGCTTTCACGGCTTTTCGCAGTGACCCCATGCCCAGACGTCCCTGACCTTCTGTTTTCTTGCAGGGTCGTAAAGTCAGCTTCACCTCCAAGCTGCTCTGCGGGTAGGAGAGGTCCCGGGTCTTTCAGGAAAAGAGCAGGCATTGCTGTAACGGCATTAAAGGAAACAAAAATTGTTTCCTTTGAGCAACAAATTATACCAGCATTAAGCAACAATTACTGTAATGAAAATTATTGAAGCAGCAAGGTATCAGACAAGCTGCGTACATCTGGTCTGTTCATCTGCTTCTTCGGAGAGTGCTTCCTAGAGAGCGACTCGCACGGTGGGTTCTGTCACGTTTTACTAGAAGGAAAGCAGAGGATGCTGTTCTTCCTCATAAGGTTCAATTTTAGCGTCTTGAAGGAAAAAAAAAAACCTCATGAAGTATAAACACATCCTTGTTTTTCTGTAAGTACAGGCTAAGCGTCTTCATGTCGTAATTGCAGCAGATGTAAGTAAGGTTAGACTGAAAAAATCTAGGTACCGCAAGAATAAGTCTTTAATCATTTAGTAGTTGAGAGTGTGTTAGGAAGTCCCATGCTGCTAAAAAGATGCCATCTTGTAAATGAGATGTAAATTGGAGGTCCTGACTGTTTGTGATCATTAAAGATTATATGAAGAATACTGGTGATTAACTCTAATGTCCTGCCAAATTCTGGTGTGAATAATTATTTTTTTCTGAATGGAGAAATTCTCCTTAGGACTGCAGTCAGATCATTCATCATCGCCGTCCCAGTGTTTGGTAGTGTAAATTGCTAGCTTTCACTCCTTAAATTAATGCAAGTTAGTGGCTATCAAGTCATACGAAAGCCTTGTTTCCACATACAGCTGGCTAGACAGGCATTTTGATGCTTCTTTGTGCATTTGGCTGAAGGACTTTTGCGTATTACTCTCTTTCCAGATAAACTGCCATGCTGGACAACACAAATACTCTTAGGCTGCTTCTATGTTATAGTTTCCACCGCTGTAGAAGGTAGTTGGCGGTCACTGGATGTGGACTAGAGCAGGTTAAATAGTACTTGCATGA